>NC_136501.1:20624944-20712444 GCF_053919585.1 Euprymna scolopes
TTTAACATGTGTTTTTACGGTAATCAGGGAAAAAGTAGCAACTTTATAATTAAATATTTAGAGATTTATAAAGAATCAGAAATGGCAATTGTATCGGAATCGGGAATCTAGTGCAAAATATTTATTGATTTTAAACTACTACTAAAACTAAAATCTATAGATTATCCCCCACAAGTGTATTTTTATGTTTGAGAAAATATCTGCACATTTACGAGATGTTTTTACAGTATTCATTTAGAGATTTATAAAGAATCGGAATTGGTAATTGTATCGGAATTAGGAATTACATCAGAATTAGTAAAAATATTGGAATCGTCCACTCACTAATACGTGTATTACTTACATATGCATATTATTCGCATTATAAATACAGTAAAACTCCTTTAATTTGAACTTCCTCTAAAGTTGGACTTCCTCTCATTTGGACTTCCTCTAAAGTTGGACTTCTTCTAAACCTGGACTTTCTCTAAAGTCTCGTAATTGAAATTGCATTAGCATATTTGATGTGGAGTTGCAGTAAAACTGTTTACATGGTTTAGTCAGATATTGCGCAGAAATGTTAATATTGGTACTATGTAATTAATGTAGATTAGCTATTGATAATTAATTTACATTAACTGTAAATTTTTTTTCAGATTGCTATATTTGGTATATTTAAAATAGTGTAAAACAACCCATCACAATGGCTTGCAACTCTAAAAGAAAACAAGTGGCAATGACTTTACTCGAAAAACGTCAAATTATAGAAAAATTAGATGCTGGAGTTGAAAATAGCCTTATATTGAAAGATTATAAGATTGAAAGAAGTACACTGTTTTAAATTAAAAAAAAAAAGGAGGAAATATTGAAGGCTGCTCCTTTCTCTTCAAATAAAAAACATTCGCAGACCAAAGCAAGTTGAATTCAATCGAATATTGCATGAGTCGTTTGTAGCAAAATGAAATGAACGTGTAGCAATATCTGGGTCCATGTTAATTGCTTAAGAAAAATCTCTTAAGGAAGAGTTGAATATTGCAGAAGATATGAAATTTCAGTGACAACTGGCTTAGGAGCTTTAAGAGTAGACATGGTATAAGGCAATTAACAATGTCAGGCGAACAACGGTCTGCTGATGCACACGAAGCATCAAATTATTGTGACAAAGTCAAGACGATAATTGCCGATTATGGTTTAACATCAGAGGATGTTTACAACGCTTATGAAAGTGGCATAAATTGAAAGTGCTTACCTACAAAAACAGTAGCCGGATCCAAGGAGCAGAAAAAAGGATTCAAATTAAATAAAGAAACACTAGCAGTGATGGTATGCGCTAATGCTTCAGGAACTCATAAAGTTAAGCTTCTTGTCATCGGCAAATCAAAGTGTCCCGGAGCATTGAAAGGAGTTTCGCCTTTGCCAGTATCCTATTATTCTTCACGAAATGGACGGATGAATCAACAGTTGTTTAAAAAATGGTTTTTGCAATAATTTGTGCCAGTTGTCCAGAGGCGTTTTCTTGAATTAAGTAAACCTGATTCAAAGTGCTTGCTTCTGTTGGACAATTGTAAAGCACATCCTCCTGAGTCAGAACTAGTGTCATCTTGCGGGAATATTTTTGTGTGCTACTTACCACCTAATGTGACTTCTCTCATCCAATCTATGGATCAAGGGATTATTTGGAACTTAAAATGTTTCTACAGAAATGATTTCATGATGAATATCATAAATAGTACCGTGAGTATAAGCGATTTTCAGCGCCATTTTACTATCAAAGATGCCATATTTTCTCTCGCAAGTGCATAGAATCAAGTTCGAGCAAGCGCATTAACAAAAGCATGGGGTAAATTATGCCTAGCACCACAGGCTTCTGAACTGAAAGAATCAGAGAATACATCTGGTCTAGAAAAAATTCTTGAAACCAAACGGTTACCGACCAACCACGCTGTTCTTAAATCACTTAATGCAAATGATGTTGAAATGTGGATGCAACAAGATGAGGAAACTACTGATCAATATCCTGGAGGCAGTAATGATGATTAAAATAGCGACACTGTAATAACCAAGAACACTGATGAAGCAATATCATGGGATGATGCAGAAAAGTCTATGGAAACGGTTATAAAATTTCTAGAAAAAAGTCCTTACTTTAGTGACAACTATGTTTTGCAAGCAATGTCACTCCGAAGAGATATAATCATAAAGAAGCTACAGAACCAAGAAATTGTAGATTTTCGTGATCGCTTACGGAATACAATGGCAGCGCCCGAGAGCTCAATCGATGAAAATAGAAACTGTAATGAGACTCATTCAATGAACAACTAAACAAACTGTATTTTACATAAATGTATGATTTCTGTAGATGATAAGTTAGGTAATAAATACCTAACAAGTAAGAGTAGATTTAATTTATTTTCAATGTTTTTGTTCCTGGTAATAATATTTAACAATTCTTACTTGCAATATATCGTAAACTCAACTTAATATATACTTGAAGTATCATATAGCAATGAATTTCATTTACTATTTCTAAATTCTTAGAAAATTAAAGTTAACTGCAGCACATTTTTTATCATGAAACTTGAACAGCATCTTCTAATTTGAACGAAGCGGATGTTCAAATTATAGGAGTTATACTGTATTTTGACTTTTGACTACTAACTCAACTTTCTTCATCAAGTACATGTTTGTATAAATGATTGAAATTATAAGTATTTCTTGTATAAAAATGCTTTACTCCAAAAATTTCATTTTTCCTAAGTTTTGCCGATGTTTCAGGTAGCGCTTGCTACCTGGAGACCTTTTCTGTTCTTTACATGTTTCATTTATTTTTATTTTCTATAATTGAATATATATTTTAGTGATGGGACTATTCCAATATTTTTCCCGATTCTCATACAATTACTGATTCCGCAGTAAATTGATAATTACGATACAATTACTGGTTCCGATTCTGATTCTTTATATATAAATATTTAACTAGAAAATTGTTATTTTTCCAGATTACCATACAAACACATGTCAAATGTGCATATATTTTCTCAAATGTAAAAATACATTTGTGGGGGAGGATCTATAAATTTTAGTTTTACTGGTAATTTAAAATCAATAAATATTTATTAGTTTACCATCATTACCAACAGTGGAAAATTTTGTTTTAAAAAAATTAAATAAAAAAAGAATCATTTTAGGCAACGGAAAATATGCACAAATTTTTCTGATTCCGATACCCCCAAAAATTACGATTTTTTTTCAAATTCTGATTAATCATCCCAACACTACTAAAAACACTTTATTTCATCCCTTTACAGAAACAATTTTTGAACGAAATTTATATAAAATATCTGTGTTTTACTTGGACATGCACTAAAATGCTATTGTCGTACAAAATGGCCTCTACCAAAGTCAGGCTCCACCTCACAGCTTAACCGTATATTTTTTAAGTTCAAAAGATATTTTGAAAAATATTGAAGTCTGACAGAGCGACTCGCATGACAAAAAGGAATTGCTAGAGATGCGAGAGTGCATCTAGAAAAAGAAGAAAAAAATGAAGAAAGAATATTTCTTGCCGGTTGCGGCCAATCTGCTCAGTATGGAAGAAAATAATTGGGGTTTCTTATTGAACTGCTCTAAAGAATTAAAATTTCATGTATGGAAAAGAATTTAAACTTGAAGCAATATTAAGAATTTATCATTCGCTAATTGGCCGACATTTTTAAAAAATAATTAGTTTACATTTGAATATTTTCGATAACAACAACAACAACAATAATAATAATAATAATAATAATAATAATAATAATATAAAATAATGATGATAATAATAATAATAATAATAATAATAATAATAATAATAATTATTATTATTATTATTATTATTATTATTATTATTATATCTAATAAATAATACACATAGGCTTAGATTGAAAAGACAATATTTTCCAATTTTGTAAAAGGCTTGCTTGTTAAGAACAGCGGAATTGTTAAGGTACAGCTTGGATGTCTACAGTCAACGAAATTGACCTGATGATCAAGAGAAAAAACAGTTAAGTAAAAACATCCATAAGTTCAGACTACCACAAAATAATAATAATAATAATAATAATAATAATAATAATAATAATAATAATAATAATAACACAGAGCTAGCCAGAGAGTTAAAAGGGATTTGGATGATGAAGAAAGTCCAGATAATACCGATAATAGTAGGAGCACTAGGAACAATCCCGAAAAACTTCGAAAAAAGAATGTCAGAAATTGGAATCAGAGGAATAACTGCAAAAGTACAATGACTAACGATAATGAAAACGACTGAAATATTAAGGAAAACCCTTGAATGCGGAGAATAATACAAGACAATATAACGAATAAGCGTTACAGGGAATGAAGAACACCGAAACTGCATATTTACAAGTTCTATACCCCCCATCATGCATCCCCCCCCCCCCAAAAAAAATTATACCAAAGGGCCGAGAAGGGTCAATAAGGACTGAAAGACCGAGGAGCGAGTGCCAACCAGACCTCGGCTGGACAAGCGCAAAGAGAACTGGGACCTTGGGGAGGCTGAGTGCCACTCAAATTCCAGTATAAACCAATGGCCACTACCAGCGAGAAATCAATGGTAAGCGGCTGTTGCGATGATGCAAATTCATTTGCAAATGCTATCGAAGGAGGTGGAGAGGGCTGGACGTCTGGGGAGACTTGTTGTCACTCAGCTTCCAGAGAATACCACAGGTTTCCGATCAGATCGTTTGTTGACTTGTGTGAAAGCTCCATGTGAGCCAATAATAATAATAATAATAAAATTATAGCGTTGGCATAGACTGGTGCCACCCTATATAGTCGTGAAGCGTCAAGGAGGATGGAAAGACCGAGGAAGGAAAGCACTAACTAAATTTTTTCGCAGGATGACTGTAAAGAGAACTGGGATCTTGGAGAAGCTTGTTTCCACCCAAATTCCAGTGATTACCAAAGGTCGTTGCCAGCAAGAAGTCAATGGTAAGCGACTTTTGTGATAATGCTAATTCATTTGCAAAAGTCATTCAAAGAAGTAGAAAGTACTGAAAATCTGGAGAGATTTCTTGTAATACAGACCCCAGGAAACCCTGCTGATTGTTATCAGTAAGTAGTCTCTGATGATGGTCCGTGTGAGAACTCCGAGCACAAACAATAAAGAATAATGTACAGGATTTGTAAATTAGATAAGATGTATAAGATGCAAACGTTTTTCCACATATATTCATAAATAAAATAGAAGTTTCATAGATTATTCATTTATATGTATACTATTATTTACCTAGTAAAGGATGGAGTATTGCTGCCACATCTGGGCAAGAGCTGCTAGAAGCACCTCATCCTGCCTTGACAGAGTTCAAAATAGACGAACCAAGGCTTTCGGCTATTTTATAATTCTTTTACTTTTTTAGCTTTTTAGTTTCTCCGATTTTTTTTTTTTTTTAGTTTTTTTAAGCTTCTTTTTAGCATTTTTTTAGCTTTTTTAATTTTGTTTTATTTTTGGTTACCTCAAACTAGGCATATTGCCACTGAAGCATAGGGGGATAATGTGATATAGACAAGAGGGAAATCTCTTGTTTTTCTCCCTCAAGGGGTCAAGATTAACAAAGAACGTTACATTAAGAAAATTTTTGAAGGTGCACTTCCCCCATGGTATAATTCTGTGTTTGGTGATGAAGTTTGAACTCCCTAACAAGATGATGCGACAAGCCAAACAGCTCATATAACACAGCAGAGGTGTAGAGACAACTATTTGTCCTGGATCCGCAAAGAAGAATGACCTCCCTCATCACCTGATATTAACGCTCTTGAAAAAAAATGATGTGCAGGCTGCTTTGCCTTATATACTTAAAAAAATTGGTTGTACGAGTATATATATATATATATATATATATATATATATATATATATATATATATATATATATATATTGTTTTTTTGGATTTTACCATTATTGGATATTTTACCCTTCACCAGACCATCCATTCACGTGAAATCACTTTTTTCTTCCCCCTATTCCCTCTGCCTCACTATTTTTTACCAAGTAAGATCTATGACTTACTTGCAACTTCATTAAATACTTTTGCAAGCAAAATCCGATCCCGCATTTTGCTAATCCCTACTCCTTGATGAGAAGGAAGTATTTCTTCGAAACTCCATGGATTAAGGACTATCCACTTATTTTGTGCTTCCTTTTTAAAATTAAATATGTTTTTTACTCTTTTTCAAAGTGTTTTTCAACATATTTTATTAGCTACTTGTTTAAGAGAACGAGCCAGAGAGAGAGAGAGAGAGAGAGAGAGAGAGAGAGAGAGAGAGAGAGAGAGAGAGAGGGGGGGCATAAATACTGTTGCAAAATAAACAAAATAATTTATTACAAACCCAATTACAGTAAATGATTAGCAAATACTGAAGAAACAATATGATATAAGTATTATTCAAAATGTTTCTCTTAAGCCTTTACTACACCACAAAGTTTTTTAGGGAAATCATCTTTAGCAGCGCGCACAACATCTAATAATAATAATTTTATCCCAGCATTTGTTCAATTTTATTTTAAAAGCCTCAATATTTTGCCAAGGAGTAGAACAGACACGCGTATACATATATATACATATATACACATATATACATATATGTACATATATGTGCGCGTATATGTATATATATATATTTGTGTGTGTGTGTGTGTGTGTGTATATGTATATATATGTATACGCGTGTCCGTGTGTATACGTATATATGGGTGTGTGCATGTGTGAGCATTTTTTGGCTTGTATGTTTCCGCGTACTTTCTGTATATATTTGTATGTGCGTATGTGATTGTATGCATATATGTTGATATACTTTTATATATACGTGTGTATTTGTGTGTGCATATATATATATATATATATATATATATATATATATATATATATATATATGCATGTACGTGTTTATAGGAGTATGTATGTGTGCGTATGTGTGCGTATGTGCGCGTGTATTGGCATATGTATTCACTCTTAACTGCCTAAAACAATTCATTGTCGGATGTACGCCTGGACTTGCTGTGCCCACTGCGAGCGTTCTAAAATGAAACCCTGCCAAATGCATATGACATGTTCACTAAACCTTTCTCTCTCCCCCTCTCTCTCTCTCTCCCTCTCTTTCTCTCCCATCAAACCATATACTCTAGTGTATAGCTAAACAGACAAATCTTAAAACCTAAAATTGAAATTCCTCCCCCATCCTCCCCTTACCCCTCCCTTTTATCTACCCCTCTTCCCCTCCCGATATCACTACACCTTCACCCGCGTCTAGCTGAATTTACTAACCCCCCCTCACACACTACAATCTAATGTATTTTAAACTTCAAACTTAATCATTGTTGATCTCCGGTCCCCCCTTATTTTCTCTTCCCCTCTTTCTTTTTTCCTCTTTTTTCTCTCATATTTTTTTTTTCTCTCGTATTTCTTTTAAAATCGTTTTTCCAAATAATTATAACCATTTCTGTAAGGTCTAATGATGCTGCTGGATTGTAAATATGGTCCGGCAACCGAAACATATGTAACTGAACAGATAAAACGGTAATAAGAAATAAAAGGCATATTTGCTCTGCAATAGCATTGAGCACTCTCTTCAGGTTTTACTAATTACCATTTTTACCAAATATATATATATATATATATATATATATATATATATATATATATAATTATTCATGTTTACGTACAGACACTAGTGTTTCATGCTTACGCAATAATCGGTGTAGGGTAACAATTCCTGCCGGTCATGAGATTCGAACCCAGCCAGGAAGGCACCTTTTGCTTCATTTGCCAAGCCTCTACCAATTGCCACAGGAATGAAGGGAATTAAGAACTATTAAACCTATGAATGTGTTAGTGGATTAGTATGATTGAGGACAAACTAAAAACAGCGACAGGGAGATGACGGTGGCTAAGTAGTTAACGACACTGACTGACAACCTGGGTGTGCCAAGTTCGAATCCAGTTCGTTCATGGAGATATTTTCACTAAGGAACGTTGACAACCTTCATGTGATCCCTCATGTAAGTGTCCTATATCCTTTTAGCAAGAATTCTTAATAGAAAGATATCGGGGAAACCAACGCCAACAAAATCATCATATTGTGCAACAATAACAACAGCGACAATCTAGAGAAAGAAAAAGAAATGAGAAAGAGGAAGAGAATAGAGGGAAAATGAGGGAGAGAAAAGAAGGGAAGAAGGAGATGGCATGAGGAGGAGGAAAAGAAAAAAGGAAAAGGAAAACAAGAAAAAGAGTGAGAAGGAGAAAGAGAAAAGATGCGGAAAGGAGGAGGAGGTAGAAGAAGAAGAAGAAGAAGAAGAAGAAGAAGAGAAGGAAGAAGATAAAAGAAAAAAAAGGAGGAAGATAAAACAAGTAGGAAAGGAAAAAGAAAAAAAGAGATGACTTGTTCTTTCTGGAACATTTTTTTCTATAGCTTTTACCTTCCTTTACAAGAACTAATTTTTCTTTTTTTGTTGGACATTATCAATTCAAAGACCTAATTATTACGTTATCCCAAAAGTTCGTAAACATTTGCAAAAAATTGAAATTTTCCTCGCCAAGTAATAACAAAAAAAAAAAATAATAATCCTCAAAATAAATACCATCATTTTCCCAAACTCTTCCAACCCATCATTTGTCTCGATTGTGCTAAACAAGATAGACTCATTTCTCGACTAATGTCACAATGCACTTCCAAAAAACGCTCGTCCAATGAATTGCTGAGCGATTGATAAATTTTAATTCGTCTGTTAGCTTGCGCTTCGGTAAATTCGTGAGGATCTTGGTGCTGCTTTTTGTGAACAAAATCAAGTTGCTTCAAGTGTTGGTGAATTGTCGATTTGCCAACTTCAGTCTCATCAGCTAATTCTCGAGCGTTCGATGAAGGCGCTCTGTTCAACCAGGTTTTCAAGTCTACATCATCCAATTTTAACGGCCGTCCCGAACGAGGCTTATCTTCAAGACTCATATCGCCAGTATCGAAAAGCTTGTACTACTTTGAGATTGCCACGTACGCAATTGTTCCTTCACCCTTACAGCACGAATCTTTTCTGCAGATTTCCTAGTTGAAAAAAAAAACTCACTTCTAGCAGTAACGAATCAAAATTCGCAGATCCATTTTATCAATTTGTCATCTGGAATAGAAAGATGAAGATCACTATAAACGCGAAAACAATTAAAAAATACATAAAAATTCAGTTTTTCGCTATTGTTTACGAACTTTTGGACAACCAAATATAAAACAAAAATGTTATAACCAAAAGACTACATATTTACGACTAGTTCAAGTCGCTCAGCCTTGCCTGGCCATAAAACCATAAAATATGATTAAATATATTTCAGATCATGCAGATCTCGTATATATTATGACAGAGCTAAATCTCTATTGAATATTATATTGTACCTAATATATAGTACTGATTTCAAAAATTAAAAAAAAAATAACCTGGGTACCATCAGCTAGAATCGAAACCGAAACATTTAGCGCTCCAGCCACGTTCCTTACTATTTGAGCTATCGACAGATAGATAACGTACACTTAATAGAAATATATCCGCAAGTTAAAATGAATAGTTTGCATTTTAACTTGCTAACATATTTCTGTACGCGTTATTCATCCATTCACACAAAGATTTTACTTGTTGTAAACAATCTTTGGTGTATGATTGCTATTTCCCATTAATCTCAATGTTATGTGACCAGTAGTTTAAGAGTTTATTGGTTAAATATTCACACACACACACACACACACACACACACACACACATACATTTGCTGCTTTATATAGACTAGCGAGACCTGTGAAATTTTCACAACGGCATCATTTATATGTAATATATTGCTGCTAGGCGTTCTGTTGACATTCAGCGTGAATGGAGATCTCGCGATATCATTTATTATAGCCATTTACTGTAAAATTATTTATTTAAGTAATCTGGTTAATATAGTGTCAGAATATATCTGGTTATTACGGTTTATCTCCAATATTCTTATAGGAGACTGTAACATATTTCCATTGTATGGACGCCCGGCGCGAACGGAAAACACACGATATCATTATACCATCTTTAGACAGAAGTTTATACTACTCTTGGATTCTAGCCAGAATATCAAGAAGGTATATTTAAGTTTCACCTACGATCCCAACCGGCATCATTATTTATTATTATTTTTTTTTATATTGTGTTTTCAGTGATCAGAAGATCCTATTCATTGAAAAAGGAGGATAGAAGGTGATAAGATACTACGAACATTTAATTACCGACCCTATATACTAATTTAATGTTCGTATTATGCTATCACTAAGTCTAGGACAACAGCATGTTCTTTTCATTGTTTTTATACTTGAGTATATATCCGACACAGACACAATTAATCAACCGAGAACCACATTACTCTACATAAAAACATATAAGATATTAATGGGATAAATACCTGAAAGTAAAAAAAAAAATTTAAAAAAAGAATATGCTGTTGTCATAGCCCTAGTTATCACTTTCTATCTTCTTTTTAATAAATAGGATCTCCCGATCGAAAAAAAAATATAATCTGGAAATCGTGACACCCGTACGTACGTACATAAAAGGTACTACGGTATTAATACATAGATAAATTAGAATCGCTTATCAGTACAAATACAAGCTCGTAGAGCATTTAAATAAGGTCATAATTTTTGGGTCTTATTTAAAAACTAACTAGCTGGCAGCCCAGTGTTGCTCTGTCGTATGATACGCTTAAACATGATATTTTAATTTATGCAGATTGGGTATGTATTATTATAGAATCAATCCTCTATTGACTATTATATATTATGAGAAATAATTCTCCAAATAAAAATAATAAAAATAATAATGATAATGCCGTTCATCAAATTTCGTCTGTGTTTGTTTACGAAATCACGTCAACTGATATTTTGGCTTGACGATGAATGTCCCAGAAAAGTCACTTCTGCTTAGTTTTAAAATATGCCAACGACGAAATGATTTGCGGCAATTTTAAATGGTACCTCTTCTTTTATCGTAAATTGAACTCATTAATAAGAAAAAATTAAAATAGAATGGTGAAGAACACTCGGGCTTGAACAGGGGATCATTCGATCTGTAGTCAAATGCTTTGCGTCTAAGCTATATCTTCATATCATAATGAATCTGTTTTGTTTTTTTTTATGGAGAAATGATTTGCTGAAATTTTATTATCTCCCTTTCCGGTGTAACGCAAAATATTCCCTTGTAAAAATTATTCATTTTTTTTTATCTATAAGAGAAAAAAAAAAAACTATTTTTAAGATCGGATTTTTTCGATTTTCAATACTTATTGGATTAATTTGTGTACAGAACATATCTAAGAACACTGCCAGACATATAAATTAGCTTTGTGTGAAATTTGCAAAAGATAGGCTCAGCCGTTTCAGAACCTATGAGGAAGCAACTCTCTCTCTCTCACACACACACACACACAAACACACACGCACACACACAAAGTGACTTTTATATAATAGTAGAGATAGAGAAAAAGATTTCAGAAACTCATTATTGCGATTGATCTCACCGTTGCAAATATTGATATCATTATTATTACTATTATTCTTTGAGAGCACCTACCACCAATAGCAATGGCCAAAGACTCTGAAAGTACATCTTTTAAACTCCTCGGCCTAACGTTCACAGAAAACATGAGTTGGAACAATTACATTGAGAGCATTGCCAGGACCGCTGTGAAAAATGTAGGTTCTCTCTACCATGCTAGAAAGCTACCAACGCCCGAAAGCATCCTGTACCTCTATAAGGCCACCATTCGCCCATGTATGGAGTATTGTTGTCATATTTGGGCCGGTGCATCTGCTACTAGTCTCTCACTCCTAGGCAAGGTTCAAAAGAGAGTCGCCAACCTAATAGGTCCTGAATTGTCATCTAAGCTTCAGCCTCTGTCCCATCAACGAAATGTAGCATCCCTCTGCCTGTTCTACAAGTACTTTAACGGTGAATGCTCCAATGAACGGCAAGCACTTGTGTCCCCTCAGCATAAATACCCCCGACAAAACCCAACAAGCAACAAAGTCCCAGCCCTTCACAGCTGAGATCCCTAGATGTAGGAGAGCCTTCTACTTCAGTAGTTTCTACCCCAGAACCACTAGACTTTGGAATTCCCTTTGGGGTTCCTGCTTCCCCAACTGTACTGACATGCAGAAGTTCAAGTGTAATGTGAACCGACATCTTGCTGCCCAACTCCCCACATAGTGCCGCTGTAGCTTATGTACCTGATAGTAGCCCCCTACATCAAAGTGGTAATGTGCCTTGTTTGGGGTGAAAATGTAATAAAATGTAATAAAATAAAAAAAAATAAAACATTAAAAGATCAAGTGAGAAATGCGTTTATTCGGGAAGGGAAAAATCAGTACATATGTGAAGGGATGTGCGAACTCAAAGAAAAATACGAAACATATAAAATTACTAACAGGGTGACCCGATGATGATCAACGTATGTATCACACTCCCATATTTTTATTGTCATCGAAATCGATGAAATCGCTCATTTTTCAATCAAATCGATTGATTGCCTGCTCTAATCGAAGACCCATTGCAATGCACCTGGCGAAAGCTCACATGCCTCTCGCAGTTCACAATATATATTCTGGTCTACATTGCACTGTAAAGAATTTACTGTTGATTTTACAAAATTATTTATATATATATATATATATATATATATATATACATATATTGGTTTGAATTATAGTTTTAAATGCAAACGTCAAGTATCATGCTTCAGTTGTGCTCTAATCAGAAACATTAATTTCGAACATGCCCTTGTCATACTGTTGATTTTATCTGTCAAGCATTACTGGTTGTGTGTTGATAATGGCTTGAATTTAAGTTTAAAACGAAAAAGTCAAGTATTATTGTGAAATTGTGCTTTAAACAGAAATATTCATTTCGAATATGCCCTCGTTATATAAAAAAAAAACTACTGTTGATTTTATATGTTGGGCCTTTCTGCTTGTGTGGTAATAAACTTTCTCAAATTCACTTATGATGTTAGACTGTGTTTAGTCAAAATCGCCTATTCCTTCTTTCATTAGATGATTTCTATTATCGATTATTGAAACTTATTGAAGATATAGGAGGGAAATGTACATTTCTCTCTTAGTAATTACTTAGATAAACACAAGGCCAAACGACATTGCTTTTAACAAAACAATAATAAAGAGTTTATTTAGAAAAGGCGAGATTGTATCTCAGACTGAAGAGAAAGAAAGAAAGTGTAAATGTCTGTTTTAAGGTGTCGTCTGCCATCAGACTGCACTCGGCAACAAGTAGCAGTGGGAGGGGTGAGTGAGAGAGGTCTGTATAGGTCGCTTGCTGGCGTCTCTCTGGCGATCGCAGCTGAGATTCCAAAGGGCTAAAAATAGTCCTTAAGGGCACAGCTCTAATCAATGCGCCCTGACAACTGATTGGTCAGTGTGGCCGAATCGCTTTGGCACCGGGCATTGATCCGCTTATAGTAAATAGTTTGTTAACTGCTACATCATCCCTCTGCTTAGGCGAAAAACCGATGAAGAAAACTAAAAAGGTAGCAGTCTTTAGAAAAATACAAAACACAAGGCAACGTAATGTCTGGAAGTTTATATTGCCGATGAAGTATATATAAAGGGGTAATGAGAATAGAAAGTTCCAGCTAAAATTCCTTTTTTTTTTCTTTTATTTCTTTTAAATAAACCGAATTTACAGGGGTTTAAAATTCCTTTTTTTTTCTTTTATTTTTTTTAAATAAACCGAATTTACAGGGGTTTAAATATACAAAGTTTTGCATAATTTTTTGGGCCAATGTACATGGCAGCCATTACGTGTAGTCGTAACATAGTTGTCATTTCAGTATTCACTTCAGGTGTTTGCTGTGTGAATGTAGGTGGGATATGTGTGTCTTGTGTTTTTGAGTCAAGAAAAGTTCTTTTCACTCTGTCAACAGATACTGTTTCTTTTTTGCATCTAATATCCAGGATGAAAAGTTTAGAAGTGCATGATAACACGCGATAAGGACCAGCATAAGGCGGTGTAAGAGGAGCTTTCACACAGTCTTTTCTAAGAAACACATGTGTCCATGAAGAATTGTTTTTGGGGACCCAAGATTTTATGGTCTGTTCCCTAGGTTTCATGGGTGGGAGCTTACTAAAGTAAGCTTGCAGTCTGTTTATAAACAGAGCTGGATCTGACAATCCTAGTTCTATCGGGATCAACATCTGATCTAGCAGCGATAAAAGTACTCCATAGACAAGTTTGGCTGGAGAATATCCCAGGTCCTCTTTGATAGCTGCACGACAGCCAAGAAGAACAACAGGTATGTATTCGCTCCATCACTGTTAGTCAGGGTAAGCGTGTAAGGCAGCTTTCAATTGTCGATGGAACCATTCTATCATCCCGTTCGAAGCTGGGTGATAGCTTATTGTTCGAATACGTTTGAACGTCAGGGTCATCATTTTATAGGAGGGAAATGTTGTACATTTCTCTCTTAATAATTGCTTAAATAAACACAAGGCCAAACGACATTGCTTTTAACAAAACAATAATAAAGGGTTTATTTAGAAAAGGCGAGATTGTATCTCAGCTTAAAGAGAAAGAAAGAAAGTGTAAATGTCTGCTTTAAGGTGTCGTCTACCATCAGACTGCACTCGTCAACAAGTAGCAGTGGGAGGGGTGAGTGAGAGAGGTCTGTATAGGTCGCTTGCTGGCGTCTCTCTGGCGACCGCGGATGAAATCCCAAAGGGCTAAAAATAATCCTTAAGGGGACAGCTCAAATCAATGCGCCCTGACAACCGATTGGTCAGTGTGGCCGAATCACTTTGGCACCAGGCATTGATCCGCTTATAGTAAATAGTTTGTTAACTGCTACAAAGACATTCCAACACGAGTTATCTAAGAACACTGTCAGGCACATAAAGTACCTTCATGTGAAATTTCATAAAAATCAACTCAGTCATTTTCGAGTTCATAGGGAACGAAATCACAAACACACAGGCACACAAACTTCCTTTTATATAATAATATAGATTTTGTCTCATCCTGTGATAGATTAGAAATTGATGTGCGAGACGGATGAGCATAGAAAAGCTGACAAGCTGATATAAGTTACTCCTTTTTTTGTTGTTCGTTCGGCCTACTCTTTCCTCTTCTTTCCTTTTAATTTTTTTTTATCGCTGGCTGGCATCGGATCTTTTACAAATGGCTTGAATTGCTACCCATTGTTTTTCTCTGCTTCATTGGGATTCGCTCTTTTAATTACTTCAAAAACAAGTAAGTTTTCACAAAAAAGTGCTAAGTATTTTCAACCAATGAAAATCGTTTCAAACTCAAACAGTAACAAGTTTATGTCAAAATAGCAGACTGATGGGAACTCAGAAATTCCTACTGGCGTTTGCGAGAGTTCTAATTGTAACAAAAGGGAGATAAATCTTTCCTGAAAACAGAAAATCTTTGGCCAATTTAGCAAAACTTCATTTTCGCTAATTATCTTCGAAAACTGTTTTCATTAATAATTATTTTCTACCTTACCGTTTTCCATAATTTTTGGATATTTTCATTACTGCGACATGACAATTCAGCACATACCATTGGTTTCATTTGAAATTCAATCTTTAAATTTTTGAATTTCGCTGCAATTACGAAGCAGAACCAAAAATTTTTGGCAAAAGTGTATTATAGTTAACAATTCAAAACAAGATGAAAAAATATATATACAACAATTAACTTTTACCAAATGCAAGAAAATTAAATTTCTTCAATCTGAATAGCTTTTCAGTTGTGATATATATATTTTTTATTTTAAAAAGAAGTCACCACTTATCAAGGCCCGTAGGCCACTCGAGAATAAGGGTTAATTAGTGTACAGTAGTTAATGAGACAATATCGTAGTAATCGTTAATAGAGGAAATTTGGTAAATTGGATTATTTAAAGGGATGGTTCATCAAGAACTTGTTTACAGTGAACTTGAAGACGACCATATTGTAGTCAGCTGGAAAGCAAGAAAACGGAAGAGAGTTCCACGGGCATGCAGTTCTAAGAAAGGAGCTTTATTCATAGAAGCTACGTTTAGATTTAGGCACAGATAAAGTGAGGGAAATTATTAGTAGTGATTTCAGCTAGACGAGTGTGTTTTATGAAAGTTTAGAGGATTGGAGCTCAGACGAAAATTTGCCATGAAAATAACAATAAAGCAGAGACAGGCTCACAGCGTCTCCTTTGTTGGAAAAAGGTTGCAAGGAAGAGAAAAGGATATCCCCCAATAGGTTACAAAGTTTATTTTGAACTCTGTCAAAATAGTATACGGTGCTTTTAGCAGATGCAGCCCAGATATGGCAAAAGTACTCCATCCTTGGACGTACTTGGCTTTTTGACTTTTATACAGGTAGAGAATTGCATCAGAGTGTGATACTGGAACGGTAGAGTAATTCCACAATTTTTCCAGTGACCTTAGCAACGCATTTGATGTATGTGTTCCATTTCAGATCAGAAGTAAAGGTTAGATCGAGAAGCTTGTCAAAACATAGAACCTCCCAAAGACGAGAGCAATTCATTTCAGTTGATGCCAAACGGAGATCAGATCATTGATGATGTAAAGATAGAAGCTTTGTTTTAGATGCATTAAAATTAATCACCATTTTCACCATTGTACATCGTGCTCAGCATCAGGGGAGAGAGAATCAGAGAGAACTTGGTTATTTACAGCCTTTGAAGTGTTGCCATAATTGGTAGTGTCGTCAGCGCGTAAATGTCTACGAATGATAATATTTGCAGGGTTTTTTTTTTAATTTGTATCATAGCGTCAGAGGCTTTGTAGATATAGAATTAACAACGACTTTCGATACGGTGTAGCTTATTTTTAAATGAAGAAAAACTTTAAAAACCGTTTCAGTATGTTAAAAATACACAAGTCGATTGAAAAATAAATTTTAATGTGTTAGGTGAAAGTTATTAGCAGTAGTTTACGTAATTTTCGATTTTTCAGCTGTTAAACATGCGACATTAAAATCAAGCAAATTACGGCAGCAATCGTGTTACACGTCTTCTAGGCTATGATACAAATTCTGTTTAAAAATTGAAAAACTATGTAGGTCGATAGAAATGAGAACCGAATTAAAGGTTAAATATAAAGTATTAAAGGTCAAATATTAAGTGTTAAAGGTCAAATATTAAGTGTTAAAGGTCAAATATTAAGTGTTAAAATTCAAATATAAAGAGTTCATGATCAAAGGCGTTCAAACGAGCTTTTGAGTCAAATCGTAAACAATCAATTTTGTCCGTTTAATGGTGTCCAGTATAAAACTAATATAATTTACAAAATAAGTTGTCGAAAGAAATCTATATCTAATATTAAAAAATTGTTTCTGTGTCTTACGCATGTGCCTTTTAATGCATGAATGTGTGTGTGTGTGTGTGTGTGTGTGTGTGTGTGTGTGTGTGTGTGTGTGTGTGTGTGTGTGTGTGTGATGCTCGTCAATCAAATTGCTTTTAGGTTATCAAACCTAAGAATTTGAAAGTTGATATGAATGATTACATAGTTATGCAAATTTTCCGGCAAAACTATACTTTCCTGCATCTGCATACAGTTTCTTTTTGTTTTTTTTATTGTCATTTCACCCGAAACAAATCACACGACCACTTAGTCGTGAGGGCCTACTATTCGGGACCAGATTTGCAGGGATACTATTTAGGAAGTTAGGCAGTGAGATGTCTGTTCACACTACACTTGAATTTCTGCATGCCAGTACAGACAGGGAAGAAGGGGTTCAAGAAGGAATTCCAAAGTGCAGCAGTCTGAGGAAAAAAGCTATTCGAGTAGAAGTATTTACAGTATCTAGGGATCTCTACAGTGTAGGGTGGGATTTAGCTGCTTGTCGGGTATGTCGAGGGTATTGTTGTCGAAGTTTGGCAGAGCACTTACAATTGAAATACTTGTAAAGCAGGCACAAGGATACCACATTTCGGCGATGGGACAGAAGTTGGAGTTAGGGTTAGTGTTAGGGTTATTAGGTTAGTGACTCTTTTTTTAACCCTGTCTAGGAGCGAAAGACAAGTGGCAGATGCACGAGCCCAGATATGACAATAATACTCCATGCAAGGGTGAACCACAGCCTTATAGAAATACAGGATACTCTCAGGTGTGAGTAGTCTTTTAGCACGGTAGAGAATGCCCACCTTCCTTGACACAGCGCTGGCAATTGCCTCAATGTATTTTCTGATGAGAAACAGTTTCTGAAGATGATGATGATGATGATGATGATCATCATCATCATCATCATCACCATCATCATCATCATCATCATCATCATCGAGAGAGAGAGAGAGAGAGAGAGAGAGAGAGAGAGAGAAAGGTGACAATGGTAAGTGGTTAACAACATGAATTGGCAGCCTGAATAAAAATCAAGACTAAAATTTGCTGGTTATGGCATTAAATGAAACGGCACTTTATGATGATTAGTCATAAATTGCAAAAAAAGTGTTCGTGTAACTTAAAACGTGAAAATAGGGGAAAATGGGGGAAAAAACGGGTATAGAAGGTTCACTGTGTATGAAGACTCACACTCGATGGTAAATCCAAAAAACAAAGATTTTTAAAAAACAAATAGTCAAATGTTCAAAGTCAGCAGATCACACAAGTGAGTTGTAGAGTGAAAAAAAAATCCGGTGGGAAAAGTAATTGCCGAGCGAGAAACAATCCGATTGGAAAAGAAATTCAATGTAGCTTAAAGGAATATAAAAATTCGCTTGCAGTTGCCGATGCGTGCTAAAAACGTTACACGGTTATACAATCCTAACATAAATAAGGAAAGAAAACTAAATTTAATTTAAATGTGATAAAATCATATCAATATTAATAATGATAAGAATATAAAAAATGGCGACAATAATAATAATAATAATAATAATAATAATAATAATAATAATAAAAACAACAACACCAACAACAATAATAATAATAATAATAATAATAATAATGTAAATATTGTAGTCAGAATTAAAATGAAATCATTAAAGGAAATGAAATATGGAGATAATATTAGTGTTTATGCCATACATTAAAATAAAAATTTTGGAGTACCATTTTCATTCATAAAATTAAAGAAAAAAAGAGAATAATAACACAATAGTACTATCAAATAAGAAACAGTACAATTGCTGCCAATCGGAGCAATGGTTATAAAGTTGCTACCAACAGTAATAAGAAGAAGTAAAAACTGTAATTATACTACTGCCCCTAAGGGGTATCCTTTGTCTTTCAAGATTGAACAGAAAGGTAATAAAGTAAAAAAAATGTGATTATAATTTAATAATGATAATAATTAAAATAGTGATATTTGAATAGAATAAACATAAAATAAAATTAATAATAAAATATTAATATTGAGATATAATAGTACCTATTTACAATGCCTCCCTACAGGACAGAGTTAGACACCAGGGTCGTTTTTTAACATGGAGAAAAGGTACAAAAATAAAGGTAAAGATTTCTCCTCCACTGAAAGACCTATTTACAATGCCTCCCCACGGGATAGAGTTAGACACCAGGGTCGTTTTTTAACGTGGAGAAAAGGTACAAAAATAAAAATTGTCTCAGTCGTGAAGGACTGCTCCTCCACTGAAAGAGACAAGAAATGGAAGTGCCGCATCTGAAGAACAGATGGTATTTATTTGCTCCCCCACCAAGCAAATTAGGCACAAGGCCGATTTTTAATGTGAGGAGTTAAGGGGAAATGGGGGCCAACTCCCCGGGGAGTAAGGGAGCTGGATAGTGACAATTGGTATGAAGGGTTGCCCCTACATTGACCAAGGTCTATTATGTGGGGTCGCCCCCACATATGGTCTTTGCTTGCAGTATCTGCCGGAACAGATGGTGTTTATTTGCTCCCCCACCGAGCAAATTAGGCACAAGGCCAATTTTTAATGTGAGGAGTGAAGGGAGGGGGAAGGGAAAAAGGGGACCAGCTCCCGAGAGGTGGGAAATGGGAGCTGGTTAATGGTCAGGCATGTGGGGTTGCCCCCACATCTGGTCTTTGCTAGTCATAGCTAGTCCTAGCTAGTCATAGCTTGCAGCATCTGCCGGAACAGATGGTATTTATTTGCTCCCCCACCGAGCAAATTAGGCACAAGGCCGATTTTTAATGTGAGGAGTGAAGGAAGGGGGAAGGGAAAAAGGGGACCAGCTCCCGAGAGGTGGGAAATGGAAGCTGGTTAATGGTCAGGCATGTGGGGTTGCCCCCACATCTGGTCTTTGCTAGTCATAGCTTGCAGTATCTGCCGGAACAGATGCTACACTTTGATCTTGGCCAAATTGAGATATAATAGTAGCATAATAATAAAAAAGCGTAATAGTGAGATATACATATAATAGTAGCATTCCCATTAGTACGACTAGTAAAAATAACAGTAATAATAATGACAAGAATGCTAATGCGATCGTTTAATGTAAAATTATAAATGAATGCTATGTGATTAGGCGTTATAGCGAGTAAGATTAGAATCTTAAAGGCATTTTGGGAGAGTCCAAAAAGCCATTGTGTTTTTATTGAGCTTTTTTATTTGTTTGTTTATTTATTTGGTTTGGTTGGTTGGTTGGTTGTTTTTGTTTTACGGCATATCAACCCTTTTCGGGTTATTTAATGCCAAATCCAAAGATTTTGAAGAAAATTTTTTTTAATAGAATATATTTGTTGTTTTCACATCGGTTTCTATTTAACCCATAGTTGGGGCCCTAACAGGTACTACCACTCTGGGTCAGAGTGGACCTGAGTTATTTGGTTTGGATTAATATATAAATATATAAATATTAATGCAGGGTGACCCCCCCCCCCAAAACACGGGCCCGAAATCTAAGTAGGCTCTGTTTCTTAGTGTTTTGTCCGAATGAAATGAAACTTTAGTCATAACTAGTTTATTGTATTCAAAACATCACATCAAAATACTAGGCTCCGTTATACAGCATATGTTCTAGATGGCCTCCATTTAGCTTTTGTTTTTTTTGGGGGGAGTCACTCTCTATTTATATTCGGTTGACGTTTAAACTTGCTTTTACTGCGTAAAAATTTCATTCCTATTGCCTTGATTGATATATATATATATATATATATATATATATATATATATATATATATATATATATATATATATATATATATATTAGTGATGGAACAATTATAATATTTTTCCTGATTCCGTACCAAATTCCTGATTCCAATACAATTACAATTATCGATTCCGATTCCGATTTTTTACAAATCTCTAAATATTTAACTATGAAGTTGTTATTTTTTCCCGATTACGATAAAAAAAAAAAAAAACACATGTACAATGTGTAGGTATTTTTTCAAACGTAAAGACATTCTTGTGAGAGATTTTAATTTTACTATTAGTTTAAAAATCAATTAATATATATTTTATCATCACTACGGTGGAAGAGTTTGTTTTAAACAAAATCAGATAAAAAACGATGATTAAAGGAATCTGTTTTTGCATCGACAAATAGGCACAAATTTTTCCGATTCTAATACAGAGTTTGATACTCCAAAAAAGTTCAAATTTTTCTGATTCTAATACAGAGTTTGATACTCCAAAAAGTTCAAATTTTTCTGATTCTAATACTGAGTTTGATACTCCAAAATGTTCAAATTTTTCTGATTCTGATACTGAGTTTGATACTCCAAAATGTTCAAATTTTTCTGATTCTGATACTGAGTTTGATACTCCAAAAAGTTCAAATTTTTCTGATTCTAATACTGAGTTTGATACTCCAACAAGTTCAAATTTTTCCGATTCCAATACCGAGTTTAATACCAAGAAAGTTCAAATTTTTCCGATTCCAATACCGAGTTTAATACCAAGAAAGTTCAAATTTTTCCGATTCCAATACCGAGTTTAATACCAAGAAAGTTCAAACTTTTCCGATTCCAATACCGAGTTTAATACCAAGAAAGTTTAAATTTTTCCAATTCCCGATTTTGATTCCCATTAATCGTCCCAACACTAATACTTTTTGTGTAAACAAATAGAGCTTAGGCGTTTGGACAATATTTGAACATTGTTAATTCACATACCCATCTTAGCAGCAGCTGAATAGCGTAAGGGTTAGGAGTGCCAAGTGTCATCTAAGCGGTCGAGTTTCAAACCTAGCTTGAGGTAGTTGCTTGTCTAGCTGCACTGATGAACTTTGATAAAGCGAAACAGTACTGTATGTGGATGTCTATATATATATATATATATATATATATATATATATAGAGAGAGAGAGAGAGAGAGAGAGAGAGAGAGAGAGAGAGAAATAGAAAGACAAACACATCTACACACATTCTTCCCCCCCCCCCATGCATACACCCGTACACTATCTAGAACAGTTATGAAAAGATACTGCGGTCAACAAGATCAATAAAGTTCTTATTTTGTAGATCGGACATTCATACCATTTGTCCGATATGAAAAATTTTGCCCATTCACTTTGTTTTTCTCATTCACACGATTGGCTAATTCTTTTGACAAAGCAGAATCTTCGATTGGCAAATTCGTTTCGTTTCTGTTCACCCTTCCCGTCCACAACCACCAACAACACCATCACTACCACCAGAACTTGCAGATCAAAATTGATTCACATGTTTCCAAGGAAGCAAATATGCTTGTTATATGTGGTGTAGTGGTTATAGGCACGGGCTCTGGCATCGGCATACCAGGTTCGACTTCTGTCGGGTCCATAACATCACTTCCACGAATATTGATGTAAAACGGAGCTAAAGAATATGAGTATATCCGGGTTCCTCCTCACAAGAATATGATTGGTCGGTTAAACCATAGATACTGACTGGTAAAGCAACTTTAGAGAGACAAAATATATGCCAAAAGCCTCACGCTTAAGGATATTGCCAGTTCACACCATGGACATTCGTTCAATAAGGCGATTAATTCTAAAGCCACAGTCGAGACCACTCAGCAAATTCAAACGAATATATCCCTTTTGCGGGACATATCAAATACTCTTGGGTGAGAAAATGTATGAATCCATGAATCCTTCCCCCTGCCAAAATAAGTAATGTAGACTAGACTCTCAAGCCTTGCTTGTGCAACTAATTTAAAAGAATGAAAACTTTGAAATACTACTAGTCTTTTTTTTCTTATTCCAGCAATTATTTCAGTCGCTTTGAACTTTTCTTTGCTTCTGAACTCAATCGATGCCGGTGAGAAACGGTGGGGACCTCTAACTATGGAGTAAATAGTAAGGTAGACTAGACTTTCAAGCCTTGGTTGAGCAATTAGTTCTCTATTTACTTGCTTCCTCACGAGAGCAGAATTAGACACACAATCCAGCTCTCCAAAAAGAACATTAAAACCTAGCTTGAGGTAGTTGATAAACTAGCCTTATATTAAAAATGTCATATTCCAAAAATCACCTAAGTAGTTTTATTTTTAAATAAGGAAATCTAATTTTTTTCAGTACCAAGAAGAAACTGTCTCATCTGCCATTATGAACAAAATTTCAATAAACAAAGGGAGGTAACTCAATAATAATTCATACTTTATAGATTTATGCTGTAATGCCTATGAATTCCCATTAGTTGCTTAAAAATGATTTTCTTTGTAAAAATAAAACTACTAGATCAATTTACATTTTGGAATATGATATTTTTGTTTTGTCACAGGTACGTACATTATAAAGATGTTTCTTTATTTTTCCATTTTGATATCGGGGGAATTCTGGACAAAAACCAAAATTTGGTTTCTTCTGTGGAAAGAAAACATTTATTAAGTGGCCTGAGGAAAACTTCTGGTTTTAATCAGCGATTTGTCCCAAACATGAGCAGTGTCGCAACCATGTAGATTTGTTTTTATTTTAATAAAAATAAATTTATAAATATATGACTTTATATCTTCGCTGAAAGAATAATTTTCATACCCAATTAATATTAAATGTTGGTGTGGTTCTTCGCATACACAAAGACGCTATTGTCGTCCAAGATGGCCACTACCAAGGCCAGGGATGTCATAAAACTATAAGAGAACTGAGAAGGATGAACGCAATGGGCAAAGTTTGGTGATGTCTTTAAAAACTTTTTCTTCCATAAATACTGGCATAAATATTTGATTCTTTTTGTACTCGACATTGCGAAAAAGAAAGACGCCAAGCTCTCTTTACAAGAGAAATTCAGTTTTGTGTAGAAAAGATTAAAAGAATATATTGAAATCTTCTTTGATTTATTGGCATCTCAACCCAGATCGCGAGAGACGCTTGAGTAAGAAAATATTAAAGAAATCTTATTGATAGAAAAGATTGTTTCAACTCTTAACGCAAACAGTAAATGATTTTTCTCCTTCCCTTCTAATATATCAGCAAAGTGACTGCTTCATCAGATATAAGAATGAAGCAAAAAAAAAAAAAGTATATATATATATGTATATATATGTGTGTGTGTGTGTGTGTGTGTGTGTGTGTGTGTGTGTGTGTGTGTGTGTGTGAAATTTAAAATGGAGACGGTGAGACCTAGAGGCTCGACATTTAGCCTGTTAGGCGTGCTTTCTCACACACACACGCGCACACACACACACACACACACACACACACACACATATATATATATATATATATATATAGTTGCTTGTCTAGCCACACTAATGAACTGGGAAACAGCGAAACAGTACTGTATGCGGATGACTATAATGTTCTCCATCTTGGGTTGAGCATGTTGGGAAGTGATATACAAATTACCATTAACATATTAAGCGATGTTCTTTGTGTAAACAAATTGAGCTTAGGTATTTGAACAATGTCAAAACATTGTTAATTCACTGGCTGCATAGCAACAGCCGAATAGCACAATGGTTAGAAGCTCCAACTGTCATTTGGGCGGTCGGATTTCTGTCCTGGCTTGACAGAGTTATTTGTCTAGCCGCACTGATGAGCTGTGAAACAGCGAAACAGTACCGTATGCGGATGACTATATATATATATATATATATATATATATATATACTGTGTGTCAAATTCTTAACGAGATAACATTTTTTGACAGTTTCAGAAATCCCCTACTAATTATGTCAACGTAGAAATTGCTATGTAGTTATTGAGTTCTAAGCATTTTTCCTAGTTCATTTAATGTTTGAAAATTATTTCAATAAACAAGTTATGGGCATATTGTGTTTTTTTCTCAACCTCATTAATAACCTGATACACTGAAATCAACAGATATTCCTAGCTTCTGCCATAATTTCGCTAATACTGCTTTAAATACTTTTATTTTCTGACTGGAGTAGCTGAATATTATCGTAAGTACTTTCTCAAAGTGTCATAGATTTTTATTCACTCGTTCCTTAAATATTAATAAAAAATGTAAACTCGTTAATAATTTGATATGCAGTATATATATATATATATATATATATATATATATATATATATATATATATATATATATATATATATATATATATATATCATTTGGGGTTGTTATTTTCCAGAGGTAAGGTAACCAGTTAGATAAGATAGCGAGATTAATATAAGAGTGCTCAATACCGAGGTAGAGCAGTACTTTTAATTTGTTTTTACATTAGCAGCAATGTGTTGCTACACAGTCATGAGCATGTTTCGGTCTTCTAGTATTGAGTAACTAGAGACCTCTTCAGGCAACAACGCTTACATTAAGGGAATCAGTAACGAATCTGAAAGTCATCTTGCAGTAAGAAAGTTTTTTATGAAGAAGAGGAACAGGGGTTGGGTTCAGCTGTGAGTAAAACAAGCTTGCTTGGATTTTGTTCATGTTGGGGTCAGGGGATGAAGGAGTAAGGCTTGGGGTTAAGAGAGTCAAGTTGAGAATAGAGCTTGAAGATGCTATCTTTGCAATGTTTCTGCTCACTGTCCGTCTTAAAATTCCAATTCACAGCATCATCAGATAGTTGACAAATCAGTAATATTATTATTTACTGGCCTCCCCAGGAGGGTAGAGTTGAACATATGATCGTGTTTTAATATGGAGAAAATTAGGCACTCCACTCTGGATAAGAACAAACATAAAAATTACCTCAGTCTAGAAAGATTATTTCTTCATTGAACGAGGAAAGGATAGATTAAATGTAATATCAAAACAGATAGTACATTCTGATCTTAGCCCCAAAACCAGTGATGTTAGCGGTCTTCATCGACATAACCCTCTTCTTCACTTGAGGTCACTCCTACCCTTAAAATATGTTTTAATGTAACCAAACTAGCAAATATCCAGTTTTAAATAATTGAATTAAATTATAATTCCAAATGCCATTTATGGTGAAATACCTTCAATATTATGTTATTTTCGCTTTATATTTTTTCCTTCACACTAATTTCTATCAAGATTTAAATTTTTCCTAGTAAGTACCTGTAAATAATAATAAACTAAAACTGCTTTTTTTCTGATATTTTTGTTTTACGTCAGCCATAAATTATTTTATTTTAAAAAATTTAATGTATTTTTAATTTCATGATTGCAATCATTTTCCTATTTGTAACCTGTGAACCATATACTTGTTTCATAAATCATATAAAATTGTTTTTTCCCCAATTTTTTATCACATAATTTGTGAAAAAAACTTTCATTAGAATTTATTTTAACAGCACAGTGAGGAAACACGAGTCAGCACACTGCACAGTTTGGGCAACAAAAATTATGGCATCGTATAATAGCAGATTTGGACGTAATTTTGAAAAGGGGGGTAACAACTGTTTGTAAATACAAAGCAATTGTTTTTAGGCCGTATGGCCTTCCGTAGATGAAAAAATAATATGTAACAACAAATTTCCAAAAGAAATTATCATATTTTTAGCAAAATGCGTAATTATTTATCGATTTTTTCTTTTTTGGTATTGATTCTTCAAACCATTTCCTATATAATAGTATACTAGCAATATTGGGTCACTAAAAGAAAATTTTTAATTTATTTTTCCAAGATTTAAAAGTAATGTTTTTCGTAAAAATAAAGAAAATATATAATTTTCTTTTTGCAAATCTGAAAGATAATAATTATTATTAACATATTCAACGAATTTCACACTTCCAAACACAAAAGATGAAAACTTAAATACATTAAAAATTCGGATTTTCAACCTTAAAATCTGATACGTTCACAGTTGTTGTTTTTATGTACAATCTTCACCCTCCCCACAATACAATATATTTTGTTCTGTTTCGGCTGATTATTTTAAGCATATTTGTGCCCACAAATAAAGAAAGGGAGTTTTGTAGACAAAAATAATATATATAAATATTGATTATGAATAAAATACACCATTATAAAGTTCGTTCTTCACTTAATAATCGGTGAAAATTTTTTTATCGATTGGATAATTACTTGATTTGTGTGTGTGTGTGTGTGTGTGTGTGTGTGTGTGTGTGTGTGTGTTTTAATATAGAAAAAGCATTTCTTTCCATTGTGTGTAACAGGATGTTTATTTTGTTTCGAGCAGAATTCTAAGTGCATTCTGACATTTCCCTCAGTAAAATGTCTCATCCCAACGGTTTGATATGAGTTTTAATGGCGCCATAACTCTCTTTTACTTTCGCTGGGGTCCATTTTTATCCGTGTGTCCACCCAAGTATGACGAGCATAACAGGAATCTGGATTTAACCGCTGCCTTTTGGACACACTTTGATGAAACTGCATCTTAAAAGTTTATTTGCAGCAAATGTATTTCCCCTTCGTGCCATTTGCTACGGAAACGCCAGCCGAGCCGAAAATAATCGCCAGTTGCTCGAAGAAAAGAAAGTGCACTGTTGTTTGAACTGATGTACAAATGCGGTTTCAAACGGAGAGAGAGGGGGAGGGGGCGAAAGAAGACAAGTCTATCAGAGCATAAAGAAGTTTCTATACTTGGTTCGCCTCTCGGCATTTTCCATCAATAATCACTCTGCTCTGTTCCGGTGGAGAAGATCGACAGCTTTGCGAAAGAGCTCTTCTGAGTTTTATTAAAAAGACCGATTACCAGGAAGTAGAAAGAGACAAAAGAAAAAGAAAAAAAAAGAAGATTACGATTTAGACGTAAAAATAACGGTGAAAGGGAAAATGTTCTCTAATCTAACCGATCCCGCACTGGCGGCCAAGTTTCAATCTCTGTCCCATCACCGCAATATTGCATTCCTGCCTCTGTTTTACTTTAATGGAATGTGCTCTGATGAACTCGTTGCACTTATACACCCTTAACATACATACCCCCCCCCCCGCCGATAAACCCGTCTAGCAGCAATATCCTACCCCTTCACTGTAGAGGTCTCGAGATGCTGGAAAGCTTTCTACTTTAATAGCTTCTTCCCTCGGATTGCTAGACTTTGGAATTCCCTCCTTCTTTCCTGCTTCCCTGACTATACTAACATGCGAAAGTTTAAATGTAATGTAAACAGACATCTTATTCATTTCCCTACATAGAGCCCTCAGTAGAAACGGTTCTAAATAGTAGGCCTTCAATTTCTATTTTCTTGGTATCTCTTCACACTTGCCTGGTTCTGGGCCTTTGTTAGTGGGCAGTGTTCGTTTGCTCTGGAGTTAGCTGCTCCAGACATTTACAGAGAATAACATCTAAGATTGTTTCCATTCCTGGATATTGTTTTTCTCACAAAGCTGATTTTAGTTAGATTTTTCCCATTCACGGAGGCACTTGTTTTTCTGAGATACAGAATATCTTTTTTGAGTGGTCAGAGATATTTTTAGTATTTTCCACCTTTGCTTTTTTCCTGAATGAGCATTCACCATTGCAACATCACATGCAAACAAAAAAAAAATGTGCTGCACATTTTTTTTATCCTTCACTAGCTGAGAGACCTGACGTTGCCCGGGATTAAATGATGATCAAGGAATTTCCCATCCTCCCATATTTTTATTGTCATAAAAATCGGTGAAATATTCCATTTTTCAATTAAATTGATTGATTGCCTACTATAATTGAGGACCTATCATGGTGCATCGGGAGGAAGCTTCACATGCCACCCCACAGTCTACAATACATTGTAATCTACATTGCACTGTAGAGAACCTATTATTGATTTTATAAAATTATTTTTATATATAATGGCTTGAATTAATGTTTAAAATTCAAAAGTCAAGTATCATGCTTTAAACAGAAACATTCATTTCGAACGCACCCCTGTCACATCAAAGAACTTACTGTTGATTTTATATATCGATCCTTTCGGCTTGTGTGGTAATAAAACTTCTCAAATCCACTTGTGATATTAGACTGTGTAAGAAGTTAACTTTAATCAAAATCGTCTGTTCCTGCTTTCATTGGATTATTTTGAGGATCGATTATCGATACTTATCTGAGACATTCTGATACAAAATCTATATAAGAACACTGCCATGCACATAAAGTACTTTCATGTGAAATTTCATAAAAATCGGCCTAACTGTTTTCAAGTCCGTAGAGTACAGACTCACACACAAACAGAAGACATACACACATACATACATACATACATGCACACACACATGTGCATATATGCACACACATATACACGCAAAGGCAGGCAGACAGACACACACGCAAATACATGCACTAACTCACACACAAACACACACAAACCCATGCACACACAAATACATACACACACACAAACACATGCACACACACACACACGTACACACAAATACACACACACAATCACAAAGACACAGACACACACACAAACATACAGACATAAACACACACACAAACATACAGACATAAACACACACACAAACACACAAGTCCATTTTATATAATAGTAGAAATTTTTACATTCTTTTATTGCCCTTTTTTTAGTTCTAATACTTTTTGGGGGGTGGGGGCAGGGCGGGGTTCAAGATAACATTACTTTTTCTATTTACTTCCCACATAGAAAAACATCATCTTCATCAATTCTTCTGTTTTGATACCTCATTATTTATACAGCTATAATTATAAAGAATTGCAGGTTTGTGGAACTCTCTTCCTGCTGACTGTTTTCCTCCTACCTATAGCCTTGGTCTTTTCAAGAATAAGTAACAAAAAAAATAATTGTAGAGTGAAAGGCAATATCAAAAACAAAGAACAAAAATACTCCCGACTCACACGACTATCAGCAAAATCACACCCTTTCTTTATGTCATAATAAGTCAGGAAGCAGCCCCACAGTGTTGTGTTCCAAAGATGGATAGTTCTAGGGAAGAAACTTTGCTCATTAAATTTTTGTTTAGTTTTAGGCACAAACAGAAACTGAGATAAATTGTTGATGTTTGTTGTAGGTAGACGAGTATTTGTTGCAAAAGTTTTATGGGGGGCAGGATTGAAGCTCAGTCGAACACTTACTATAAAAGTAAAAATCGAGCAGAGATAGACTCACAACGTCTCTTCTGTAAGAAAGAGGAAACAGGGAGGCGAACAGGTCTTTGCCCACTAGATTTCAAAGACGGTTTTGTACCCTATCTAGAAAAGAAAAGGGTACTTTTAAAAGCTCCTCTCCAATTACTCCATCTTAAGATGCATTTGGCTCTTGTACAGGTAGAGTACTGCGTCATATAAATAGAATAAATATAAAAATGTGTGCTTATGTTAACGTCTGTTTTGTTAGTGAGAGAATGTATACATGTTCATTTCAGCTGGCGCCATATAGTGAGTGGACGTTATGTTCAGAAGTCTTTTAAAGTCTCTTATTATGTGTGTCCTGCTTGCCAAAGAGCCTCTTGTTCCCTAAAGTGGTTAGGCAGAATTATATTGTGCGCACATCTGTTGTCTCTGGAAGAAAAGGAAGAAAAAAAAAAAAGAAAGCTGTGTTTGGGCTTTATAGTATGTGCAAGTTTCTGGCACTAAATATTTTTTACACTGTTATTGGTTGAAAAAAAAAACTGCTGATTTGAGCTATTATCCAATCCAGTGTGGATACTTGATAACAATATTTTCTAGTGCTTCATCTTCGAACAAAAAGCCGGCATTGTGAACTACTTAGCCACCGCCATCTTCCTGCTGCTACTGCTTGGAACACATTAATTAAGCTTAGAGGGAAAGAATAACAGATTCGTTATGTATTTTACTGAAAACGTAATGAAGAAAAAGAAAAGGTTATTATTTTATTATTTTATTTTGGGGTTTTTTTTTTTTTTTGCAATGCAAATATTGGAATTTGTTTTAATTAACCTTTTCGTATTGATCGGCCATTTCTAATCATTTGGTCATAATTTCCGTTTTGAAAAACGTTTTATTGATTTGTTAGTTTGAAATATTTCATTTCAATTTAAATGTATGCAGGCATATTCACAGACAGTTTTATGAGCATCTACTCCTGCTATTACATAAAAGGAACTCTGTGTGTGTGTGTGTGTGTGTGTGTGTGTGTGTGTGTGTGTGTGTGTGTGTGTGTGTGTGTGTGTGCGTGCGTGCGTGCTCAAAAGCGGCTGGGCTGATTTTTATGAAATTTCATACGAAGGTACATTATGTGCCTAGCAGTGTTCTTAGATAGATTTTGTATCGGAATGTCTCAGATAAATATCGATAATCAAAATAATGTGATGAAAGAAAGAACAGGCGATTCTGACCAAAGTTAACATCTTACACAGCCTAATATCACAAATGTATTTGAGAAGGTTCATTACCACACAAGTCGAAAGGCCAGGCATATAAAATCAACAATAGATCTTTGATAGGGGCGCGTCTGAAATGAATGTTTCTGTTTAGAGTACAATTGAACTATGATACTTGATTTCTGCATTTTAAACTTTAATTCAAGCCATTATATATTTAAATAATTTTATAAAAGGAACAGTAGGTTCTCTACAGTGCAATGTAGACTACAATGTATCGTGGACTAAATCACTGCAGGGAGGCATGTGAAGCTTCCTCTCACTGCACTGCGATGGGTCTCCAAGTAGAGCAGGCAATTAATCGATTTGATTGAAAAATGGACGATTTCACCAATTTCGATGACAATAAAAATATAGGAGTCTGAAACATTCGTTGATCATCATTTAATCCTGGGTAACGTCGGGTCTCCCTGCTAGTGAGTGTGTGTGTGTGTGTGTGTGTGTGTGTGTGTGTGTGTGTGTGTGTGTGTGTGTATATATTTCACGTCTTATGCCATTAAAATGTTATGACCTGTTGACTTAGAATGAGTGATTTATGCTAAATTGATGGTTGAATATGGTTAAATTTGTGCTCAGTTTTGCATTAAGTAGTAATCCCTATCAATTCCTAATTTTGCATTTTACTTAATATTAAGTTTGTTGTACTTTATCATAGCAAAATTCCATACAGTATTTCAGGAAGATCAACCCAGTAATTTCCAAGAAAACCTCTAGAGTAAATGTGGTACTGTGGTGACTAGTCCCTATTAGTCTTTAACTGTGCATCGAACAGATACCATAATACTTAGTTCACTGCAACATACACACACACACCCACGCACACATACAAACATAACATATATATAAAGTGAGTGGAAGAGAACTCCAGCAGAATGCTCAATTATTATGGGAAAAAATAAATAAGAGCCTATTATTTATATATGTATTACAGAAGATTAGAACAATATCGGTGCCATCGGTTTCAAATCTCCCAAAAAGAGGAATTATAGTTAGTCTTCCATGCTGGACTCTCATTTGCCTTTGTTTATGATTTTCCGAGGAGATAAACATGATTGAGCACAGAACTTCCCCCAAGTAGCGGTTGTTCCATCGTGTTAACACATTTGTGGTGTAGTAGGTTATACTGAAGTGCTTGCTAAAGGCCTCTTCAGGACTGTTCATTTTTGCAGGGCAGTTTTACCGTCCTCTTAAACACACCAATCGTTATTCCTAGATAACTCGCGATCTGGTACTGGGCAGGCTCAATTTTGCTTGAACGATTTCAGTGATCTAACGAGAACCAATGTATTACAAATCGTGTGAAGAAAAAAAAAACAAAAAAACAGAATAACACGAAGCGATTCAAATAAACACTAATAAAAAAAAGCAGCTGGCTCCAATTGCTACCCTTTTTCTTTTTCTGCTTCCTTTGGATTTGGATTTTCATTCTCCTTCACTCCTAAAAGCAAGTAAGTTTTCACAAGAATATCTTGACTCAAAATATTTTTAACTAATATAAATCGTTTCAAACCCCAACAAGTAACAAATCTATGTCAAAGTAGTAAGCCCACACAAAGTTAGAAACTCCCATAAAACAAACAGCCAAAAATTAGAAAGAGAGATTTCATCGGCCGGCCACATTGAACAGGACCTCAAGAATGTATTTTCTACAACCCTCTATATACCTTTGGCCAGGAAGAGGGATGATACAAGTTGTAAAGTACTTAATGACTCACATACCAGCCTTCTTCATCTTGCGCACACATTCTTACACACTAACAGGAGTGAAGAAAACAGAAACGAACTGCTATTCACATCTAGGGCTCCCTCAGTCTTTGACAGACTATGGTTATCTACGAAGAGATACCTGCGCATGAAAGTCTTATTGGCAGGAGGTGTGTAATCTCCAGCCATACCTCTCCTGAGTCGACATTGTTGAATACCAGTGGCAAGTGAAGTGTACATCTAGAAACAAATGCCGAAATAAGCAGAGAGCACATAGTGCCTAGAATTCCCAAATGGTCACCCATCTGGTACTAACCAGGCTTGCCGTTGCTTAACTTCGGTGATCTGAAGAGAACCGATGTGTCAACACGATTATGCCATATATAGCCTATTCACATCTATACATGCACTAACATAAACAAAGTAAACTAACACATATAGTGCCACGTTGTCAAATACTCACACGCCACAGCTCTATCCCCTTTTTTAGACATCTTTATCTATAATACACATTATAGTTCCAAGTCTACCCTATGCCAACTGACAAACATAGCTGCATACGTTTGACTCATTTTAAGTAGGCAATTATTTATGAGTCAACAATTTAAAATGAAAATGTGTCTTTAAGAATTGCAAATAAAAATCAATGATAGCAATGCAATTAATATGAAAACATTTTTTGTGTAGGATTCATTTCTTGCAGACAAATCATCTTTTCAAAATTGTAGGGAAACGCGTGACTTACTTGGCCTTCGGGCAAGATCAAAGTGTAGTATCTGTTCCGGCAGATACTGCACTTAAGATAGTTTGTACCAGTCAATGGAGGGGAAACCCTCTTTACTGGGACAATTATTATTTTTGGTAACCAGAGTGCCCCCTTTTTGCCTACTTTTAGGGGAGCTGGTTTTTTCCTCACATTAAAAACGGCCTTGTGCCTAATTTGCTCAGTGGGGGAGCAAATAAATACCATCTGTTCCGGCAGATACTGCAAGCTATGACTAGCTATGACTAGCAAAGACCAGATGTGGGGGCAACCCCACATGCCTGACCTTTAACCAGCTCCCATTTCCCACCTCTCGGGAGCTGGTCTCCTTTTTCCCTTCCCCCTCCCTTCACTCCTCACATTAAAAATCGGCCTTGTGCCTAATTTGCTCGGTGGGGGAGCAAATAAATACCATCTGTTCCGGCAGATACTGCAAGCTATGACTAGCTATGACTAGCTATGACTAGCAAAGACCAGATGTGGGGGCAACCCCACATGCCTGACCTTTAACCAGCTCCCATTTCCCACCTCTCGGGAGCTGGTCCCCTTTTTCCCTTCCCCCTCCCTTCACTCCTCACATTAAAAATTGGCCTTGTGCCTAATTTGCTCGGTGGGGGAGCAAATAAATACCATCTGTTCTTCAGATGCTGCACTTTCATTTCTTGTTCTCTTTCGGTGGAGGAGCAGTCCTTCACGATTGAGACGATTTTTTATTTTTGTACCTTTTCTCCACGTTAAAAAACGACCCTGGTGTCTAACTCTGTCCCATGGGGAGGCATTGCAAATAGGTACTTGGCTAGCACGTTTGCATGATTCAAAGGGTTTCTCGTGGAACGAAATGAAAGAGGAAGAAAGGAAAAACTAACAAGCCGAGACAGTTTGTTTTTATGGTGAATAATCACGTGACTGTGAATGAGACTGCTCTATAAAAGCAGACGTGAAGCGAGCATGAGGCGAGTTGAGAGAAAGCGTGTTACTTACGCAGACGGGTGGAAGTCAGCTGGAAAGATCGTTGCGTTTGGAAGTCGGAAGTTTTGACAACAGTGTCGAATTTAACAGAGAAATTGGTGATTTGAAGTGCAGAATAAATAACACTTGAGTTATTTAATTATAAAAATTATCCTCGAACTGAGAGACTTTATCTTTTGTTCACTTGTCGGTCTATCATGTTTAGATGTATAATTAATACCTGAAAGTACTTCTTTCAAACTCCTCGGCTTAACGTTCACAGGGAACATGAGTTGGAACAGATACATTGAGAGCATTGCCACAGCTGCTGCGAGGAAGGTGAACTCTCTCTACCATGCTAGAAAGTTACTTACGCCTGAAAGTATCCTGTACCTCTACAAGGCAACTATTCGACCATGTATGGAGTATTGTTGTCACATTTGGGCTGGTGTATCTGCTACTAGTCTCTTGCTCCAGGACAGGGTTCAAAAGAGAGTCGCCAACCTGATAGGTCCTGCACTGTCATCTAAGCTTCAACCTCAGCCCCAACGATGAAATGTTGCATCCCTCTGCCTGTTCGACAAGTATTTTAATGGTGGACGCTCTGATGAACTACAAGCCCCTGTACCCCTTCGACAGACCTGACACGCAGCAAAATCATACCCCTACACAGTGAAGAGCCCCAGATGCTGGAGGGCCTTCTACTCTAATAGTTTCTTCCCCAGAACTGCTAGACTTTGGAACTCCCTTCCAGGCTCCTGCTTTCTCAACTGTACTGACATGCAGAAGTTCAAGTGTAATGTGAACAGACATCTTGCTGCTCAACTCCCTACATAGCATCCCTGCAACTTATGTCCCCGATAGTAGCCCCCTATATCAAAGTGGCACTGTGCTTTGTTTGGGATGAAAATGGAAAAATAAAAAACATTTTTAAAATAATTACACAGCAAAGCTTTATGAAAATTGGTACAAGCATTTTCTTCGATTTATTACGCTTAAGTCTGAAATTGTATTTTTGTCAATATATCACACTTAAGTTTGAAATAATTTTTTTTTTTTGATCTGCCATGCTGAAGATTGGGTTAGCATTTTCGTCAGTCTGTCATGCTTAAGTTTAAAATAATATTCTTGTTGTTTTATTACATTTAAGTTTAAAATAGTATTTTCGTCAGTCTGTCAAGTTTAAAATAGTATTTTCGTCAGTCTGTCAAGTTTAAAATAGCATTTTCGTTGGTCTGTCACACTTAAGTTTGAAATAACATTTTCGTTGGTCTGTGATGCTTAAGTTTAAAATAGTATTTTCCTCAGTCTGCCATGCTTAAGTTTAAAACAGCATTTTCTTCAGTCTGTCATGCTTAAGTTTAAAATAGTCTCTAGGTCTGTCATGCTTAACTTTGAAATAGTATTTCATAGCTACGTGAATGAATTGTACTGACACATTTAATAAAATCTATATTCATGATTATACAATGACAGGTCAGATCAGAAAGCGTCAGATCGTTGACTGAGGGAAATAAGTCAATAAAATAAGTAATGATGATGATCATAATTATCATCTTGTCAGACTCAGCTGGAGATGTTTATGTAAAAAGACCAGAATCATATCTAAACAAGAGAAAATATAACCATCCAAACTGCGTTCTGCAGATTCAACCGACATAAGTCCAGCTCTAATAAACAGAAGTTTATAGAAGCTAGAAATAATTGTAAGAGAGTGATAGAGACAGCTAAGACAGATTACTCTGAAACCACCAGAAAACGTATTGAAGCACAGAAATTAGGAACCCGGGATTTTTGGAAAATCTACAACAGCGTAGTTAATATTGGACAGTCAACTATTCCCCCACTATCAAACAATCATGAGGTTGCTTGCACGGCAACTGACAAGGCTAATCTGCTTGCCAGTCGGTTTGCCTCAAACTCCACACTGAACTCGGTACACCACTCACTCCCTGATTTTCCTCTGTGAACAGACGCCACACTAGACGATTTGAAAATCACCCCTTCTCAGGTACATGCTATTATAAAAAACCTAGACACCTCAAAAGCATGTGGACCAGCTCTCATCCCAGCTGTGCTATTAAAAAAATGCTCTGCCGAGGTTGCTCCAGTTCTGTCCAAACTTTACAATAAATGCCTTAACGAATCTTGTTTTCCCGACTGCTGGAAAACCGCCTCTGGTGAAAGAACTGACCTACTAAATTATCGCCCCATTAGCCTCCTCCCGCTTTTCGCCAAAATATTTGAGTCCTTAGTTAATAAAGCCCTAGTCCAGCACCTAACAGCTGCTAAACTCCTGACTGACAAACAATATGGATTCAGGCAAGCCCGTTCAACAGCAGATATCTTTACTGTAGTTTCTGAACGTTCATTAGATAAAACAGTGGAGGGTAGAGCGGTGGCCCTTGATATATCTAAGGCTTTTGACAGGGTATGGCACGATGGTCTCCTAAGGAAAATTAGATCATATGGAATCACTGGAAGAATTCATAATGTAATTAAATCCTTCTTAAGTAATAGAAAAATCAAAGTTGTCCTCGACGGTCGTACATCCAAACAATATGACATAAATGCGGGAGTACCTCAGGGGTCTATCCTTGGATCTCTATTATTCCTGATATTCATAAATGACCTCCCTGATAAAATTGTTTCGGAGATGGGTATATTTGCCGATGACACCACTCTCTATAACAGATATGAGGGAAAAACAAATGAACACATATCCATTGAACAAAATAAATAAATAAATAAATAAATTTTCTTTAAACCTGTTTTTGTTTTCTTTTCAATCAAGAACAAATGCAGTTGTTAGCATTTATTTTGATTTTTCTTCCTTTAAAATTGATCAAAATGGCCAATTAATCTTTTAAAATATTCCTAATTAAAAAAGAACTGCTTTTGATTATACATTCCCAAGACCAAAAGCAATTCAATCAAATTTCTAACTGACTTGATCAGTAAATTATAATTTATTATTGGAATTTTTTGGAACTTTTGAAAAAGTTTTGTTTCATTCACAGTATCAAAACAAGTTGATATGCCAAAAATAGCAATAACAACAAAAACAACTAAAACACAATATTGACGTTTGTTGTTGTTTCTTTTTTTATGGAAATCGCTTAAGACAAGGCATAAAGCTACTTGATGCAAGGAACTAACAAGAACGAAAGATAATCATCACAAAGACAAGTAATGCCTGTTGGTCTTATTCTTACAAAAACCAAGGCTATAGATAGGAGGAAAACAGTCAGCAGGAAGAGAGTTCCACAAGCTGCAGTTTTTATAAGACACTACTGGAATATGAAACTGTATAAATAACGAGGTATCAAAACAGAAATGTAAAAATATGAGATGAAGAAATGTAAAAATGTCCAATAAAGAAATGCAAAAATATGCAGTATATTTTTTGCTAATGCATGTGATGTTGCAACGATAGATGATTGGCCAAAGAATGAGGAAACGTGCAGAAGTACAAAAATATCTTTGACCAGTAAGACCATCCAAAAAGATGTTCTCTTTGTGTGGAAAATAAATACCTCAGTGAATGGGGAAAATATCACTCGGATCATATTTGTGAGAAAAACAATATCCATGGTTATTTGCAGATAAGCCCCAGGAAACAGTCTTAGATGTTATCTTCAGTAAATGTCTAGACCAGCAAACCCCGGGGCAAACGAATTGTGACCACTAAAAAAGACCCAGAACCAGTTAAGAGTAAAGAGATCCTTGGAAAGTAGAAAGAGAAACGGTTATAGACCCTCCCCACCCAACAAGCCCTGGAATAGGAGGAGTTGAATGTTTGAGGGGCAGTTGAGCCATGGGAGAGCTACAATGCGAGGCAGTTCAACCATTGTGCTTCTCCAATTGGAGCTCTCAGCCAAGAGACTTTGTTGATGGGATTTTTGTTTTAATTTGGTCAAGCAAAGATTCAATGCTGCAAATCTGTCATTAACCTTAACTTGTAAACTAAAAATAAAATAGACATCTATTATCTATACTTCTATAAACTTGCGTTTTTTTTTTGTGTGTGTATTGATATTCATATTAAAAACCCTTTTTCTAGTTATTTAAAAAGAAAATACAATTTTTTTTATATATGAGTCATGGAATTGCATTCATCTGCAAAAAATCTAGCTAATTTGCACATTCATTTTAATTAATTCTCTATTAGTTTTTTTCGGTTTTCTTATAACTATTATGTTTACTGATATTCATGCAGATATTCTACATGATTTATGCTTGCGTAATATTTGCGTAAAAGGGTTATAGTAAACATAAAACTCTTTCTATATATATTCATGCATGCCTATATATATTTGTTTAAAAAAGTTTGCCTACCAAACTCCTCTGTCAGTTTTTGGTCTACATACATGAAACTTAATATATAGGGTATTTGAACCCATGCAAAACTTTATATCTTGGTGTTATCTGGAGAACATTGGTGCAAAAGTGTGAAAATTAAAAAAATGGAAGTTGAAGGTCGAACGACAGCATTACAAATATGCATAGCTATTGGTTTATGTTTTAACTTTTTAGCCTTACAGCAAACATGTCTTCATAGGTCAGGCATTAACGTCAAAGGAAAAAGTAAATCGTAAGCTAAATGTTTTGATTTCGATTCTCAGTGGTGGTGCTTGAGCCATTTTATTTTTTTAACTTTTTAAATCATTACTATATATTGGGTCCAATATAATATAATAATAAATACCAAATCTGCATTAATCAAAATATCATATTTGAGCGCATTTTACGACCGAGTAATGCCGGGCAATGACCGGCGGTCTGCTAGTTTGTTATAAACTTAACTTTTGGTTTCACTTGGTATGAAGTGAGTCATCGAAAATAAAGAATATATGCCAAAAAAGTGAATAATGAATTTTCCTTTTGACCAATCAAATCAAAGACCATGAATAGAAAAAGTAAATGAAAAGTTTAAAAATGTAAGTTCCTGCACTTAAGAAACTGGAACTGACGAATCCACGTCATATTGGTGTAACAATATCTAAGTACATTCTCTACATTTACATTTGGATCTTCCAAACTTTTTCTAACCCCGAGTTATACCAATATAAAAATTCACACATCTCATCAATTCCAAGACCCACGCATGCACAAAAGACTATGCTCCCTTTAAGAAAACACAAGATAACTGGATATGTTTACATATCATACGGAACATTTTCACCAAGAACGATCATTTAACCATTTTTAATTTTGGAAACACAAAGAAACACTAAAACATAAAACTATTTTACATTGGAGTCAGAATAAATATATTTCTTACAGTTATTATGTATCCTTGTATTTTATTACAAAACAGTCTCGCATACGACCACATTACACCAAAATGTAGTGGAGCGCACCACTCTTTTCTCAGCATATCTCCTCTTACACTTGATTCTCACCTTATAATGTTGAGTGTTTTGCAAGGAAATAATCAATTCCTATTTTATTTTAGTCTTTTGTATGACTCAGCAAGGATGGCTCAACAAGAACTTGTTTACATTGGACTTGAAGACGACCATGTTGTAGTTAGCTGGAAAGCAGACCCGTAGCACAGAATTCCAGAACAGGCAGTTCTAGGAAAGAAGCTTTGTTCATGGAATTGGTATTTACATATAGGAACATATAGAGAGTGGAAGAAATTGTTGACAGTGGTTGTAGATAGATGAGTGTTTGTTGTTGTTGTTGTTGTTGTTGTGGCGGAACTAACCTGTGTTACCTATTAATAGACTATTCCAATCTCAATAAATACCAGAAGATTAAGCCATAAGGTGTCAGCCAACACCCAGTACTTGTACTGGGCTGGTCACTGAAGTGTGGTGTCTGTACAGATGCTGCACTCAAATAAATTGTCCTTAGTCAATGGAGGGGGAAACCCTTCTATACTAAGGTAATTTTATTTTTGCAGAATCTCCTTTTGAATGGAGCTGGATATCTCCCACATTAAACTGACCTTGTGTCACATTTTGTTTCGTAGGAAACAAATAAATAACCAGTCGAAATCCAGTACTCATACTGAACTGGTGGCGGAAATGTGGTGTCTGCTCAGATGCTGCACTCAAATTAAATTGTCCTTTGTCAATGGGGGGACCCTTCTATACTAAGCCAATTTTATTTTTGCAAACTGCCAGAGTGCCCCTTTTGGAGGAGCTGGTTTTCTCCCACATTAAAAACGACCTTGTGTCACATTTTGTTTTTGTGGGGAAGCAAATAGATATCAGTCGATATCCGGTGGACTAACCTTGGTCGTTCATTTGAAATACATGTTATTTTATCTTGGCATTCTGTTTTCTTTTTACCCTTTCACAGGGCTATAACAGTTGTAAATGTTTTGCCGAGCCGTGGGGGGGAGGGGTCAAGCCTGGTTGAACATTTGCCATGAAAATAACTATCAAGCAGAGATAGACTCGCAGCATCTCTTTTGTAAGAAAGAGGTTGCAGGGAGAAAATGACATCACCTACAAAAACTCTAACAGATCAATGTAGAAATAGATGCCAGATAACAAGGCGACAACAATTCATCAAACCTCTTTCCATTCTGTCTGCAAGATTTGGTAATCAATAAAATTAGCTGGGAAAGCAAAGGTATCAATATTAACAGAGAATCTGAAAGTATCTTATACCTCTACCAGGACACTATTCTCCAATGTATCGAGTATTACTGTCACATTTGGGCTGGTGCATCTGCTACTAGTCTCTCACTCCTGGACAAGGTTTAAAAGAGAGTTGCCAACCTAATAAGTCCAGACCTGTCAGCTAGGCTCCAGCATTTGTCCCATTGACAAAATGTTGCATCCCTCTGCCTGTTTTACAAGTATTTTAATAGTGGATGCTCTGGCAAACTACAAGCACTTCTACCCCTTCAATATAAATACCCCACAAAAACCCAAGAAGCAGCAAAATCCCACCCCTACACAGTAGAGATCCCCAGATGCCGGAAGGCCTATAATAGTTTCTTCCCCAGAACTGATAGACTGTGGAATTCCCTTCTGGGTTCCTGCTTCCCAACTGTACTGATACGCAGAAGTTCAAGTGTAATGTGAACAGACCTCTTGCTGCTCAACTCCCTGCATAGTATCCCTGCAAGTTATGTCCCAGATAGTAACCCCTTACATCAAAGCGGTACTGTGCCTTGCTTGGGGTGAAAAAGCAAGAAAAAAAAAAGAATACTTTTCTCATCTAGAATTTACCGACGCTATCATTGTCACAAGTCAGACACCTCAAGAATTAGAAGGGATTCTTAAGGGCATTTATAATGCTAGTTGGACTTGAAATGCACAAAACAAAAACAAGGTTATGTTCAACAAATATGCTACAAATGATCTGTAACAGTGAACAGAGAATATGACAATTACAGTTATATACGGCTGTATATTCTTAATGACACCAATCGCGTCTGATAAGTAATGCTGTGTTTATCAAATAAATGACAAATTTTCTGGTTATAAAAATCAATCGCATTTTATTTGGCAAATGAATGTCTGACGTGGAGCAAGAGAGAGAGAGAGAGAGAGAGAGAGAGAGAGAGAGAGAGAGAGAGAGGGCGACAGGCGGAATGCGGTCAACGCCCCTTGCTCTTAGCTTGTGATTGAACGTTTTTCATTCAGGATTTGTTTTTATTAAGTTCACATAATTCTCTTGTCATTGCTTATTGTTTCATTCCTTTGTTTAGCATTTGCTTTAGCTTTTATGTCATCAGTCAAAAATCAAACCGTTTTTTGTTATTCATTAGTTCTCTTAGGTAGTCTGGCGTTGCCCAGGAGTTTTATTACTGGAATCGTCACTTTTGCTTGTTTCAGTATTGCCCACCCCCTCATTATTAAACACATCTACCTAGGGATGATGGTGAGAATTGATGCTGATATCATACCTGAAATCAAACAGTCAACTGCACTGAGGTGAACTGCCTTTTCCAAAGTAGACAACATTATGAAGAAAAGAAAGTCTACTTTTCTGAATTTTGGAGATGAGGATTGCCTATTTGTATTATTTGGATTCTTCGGACTACTGTTCTCATCCCAATTGGTAAATAGGGACAAAATAAGATGGAAAGAAACCAGGGATAGGTTACTCCTCCAGGAGTAATCAAAAACCCTAATGTCGATGATGAATGATGAGTCAAACAACGAAGCTTCTCTTAACTCCTGCAATTACACAAACAGATAAATCATCGAATTTAAATGTCATCGTTAAAAGAAGAAAAAAAATAGTTTATAGATTATTTGTGACAAAATTTCTTTTCGTTTGACAAGTAAAAATCGTTAGTGAATAATTTCGATAGAAATTTATCGATCATAAAATGAATTCAGTTTTCAAGATCAAATTTGATGAGTTGATTGCAGTTTAACATGTGAATTTGTTAAAAGAATCAACTTGAATATAAAAGCTAAGAAATAAAAAAAAATTCTGCTCCAAAACTGTTGAATAGAAGTTGAACAATTGCAACACTTAAGTTTATTACTTAAATCCCTCAGACTTGTCCAATTACTTCCTTTTTTTTTAACATTTTCTTTTTTCACCTTGAACAAGGCACAGAGCCACTTAGTCATGAGGGGCTATTATTTGGGACCAGATTAGTAGGGATATTATTTAGGGAGTTGGGCAGCGAGATGCCTGGTTACATTACGAACATTGTACCCCTTAATATTCGGCGATCTAAGGGAGGTAATCACCCTGTCGATATTTATGAGAGCTGCTCCTCCCTTTGTCAACCAATATTTTTTTCTCACACATTCAAAACAATGACCATAATATGGAAACTGACTCATGAAAATAGTTACGGAGCAGTAGAAGGCTCTATAGCATCTACGGATTTCTACAGTGTAGGGGTGAAATTTTGTTGCTTGTTGGGTTTGTCGATCTGAGTTCGTCACTTGTCATTGAAATACTTGTAAAACAGGCACAAGGATGCCATGTTTCAGGATGGGACAGGGTGTTATTTTCACACTGCTTCAACCTTCTTCAGATGTAACGTGTTGAACTCATGAATTTTCGGTTTGTCTGGGAATCTGCATGGAATTTCAAACAGAGCCAACGCTTTATTTAATCTACAAATTGCCCGCAAGGACCTGTGTGATAGTGACTAAACTACTTGGTTAAATTCAATTGTAAAATTCACTCTACTGGAGGTTGAAGGTTCAATCCTCAGTGCCAGCAGCACTCAAAATACAACTGTGAATTACTTAGGACTTCTACTCAGTCATGGCTGACGGAATGAAAGCATGCTACCCCTGTGGATTAAATTAAATTTTCCCACCGAAATTCTGTGCAGATTGACAAAATGCACCTGAAAAAAGTCAGAGTTTACATTGGCCAAAACCTTGTGAAAATAACACGCAAGATAGGAATAATAATTCGAATAATCTAAAAAAAAACTTTTGTAAGTTTTGCTACTTTTCTGGTAAAAATTTGTTTTCCTAAAATGCAATGTGTAAGTCAGAAGTAAGATCTGGCACTGAGAGTTGAGAACATGCGTTGCATGGAGAGAAAGGTTACAAGAATGGCAGTTTTAGTTTTGATGACCTCAGGGGAAGATGAAATCCGGACAGTATAGGGAGATCTGTGCAGAACAGGAAACCAATGTATGGCCATGCTAAAAGAATGGATGAGAGTTCTTGGGTTAGTAGATGCAGAACAGTTGAGGTAACAGGATCAGTTCATAGAAAATGACCAAGGAAAACATGGAGAGAGATGATATAAATTTAACTTGATAGAAATAGGAGTAAATAAAGACTTAGCTAGAGAAAGTTAGTTTGGAAGTCAATTTATTAAAGCTATCTGACACATGCCGGCACTGATGATGATGATGATGATGATGATGATGATGATGATGATGATGATGATGATCATCATCATCATCATCATCATCATCATCATCATCATTTGTTGTTGTTGTTGAGCATCATTCATTCATTTCGCATGAATCAGATGATTTTTGTTGGCATTCGTTTCCCTGGTATCTTTCTAGTTAGAATTCTTTCTAGAAAGCTATCTGATACTTATGGAAAGGATGACATGAACGTTTCCAATATCCCTAAGTGAAAGAATTTCTGTGAAACGAACTGGATTTAAACTTGGCACACTCAAGTTGTCAGTCCATGTCGTTAACCACTTAGCTATCATCACTTCCCTGTTTCTATTGATGATGATGGCGATGATAATGTGATGATGATGATTTTTTTCAAAGTTTTATTAAAATCCACACAATGCGTCCAATTTGTTGATGAAATCTGCTGGTCATATTTCTGTAGTCACAGTTGTGATGTGGCAGCCGAAGTTTCCATTTTTCTTTTTGATAACTGCAATTATGTACAGCATAAAGAAGAAAAAAGAAAACTCCAACAAACTTGTTCATCAATAGCTCGTGGCCCTTGATGTTTTATTCCTTTATTCTCTTAAAGCAATGAAAGGTTACATATAAGCTTCTCATAGCTCCCTCTTTCTGTGGGGGTGGGAGAGCAAACAAAGACAAAGCTTTGCAGTTTCACTGCCAAAGAGAAAGACTTTTTTCTCTACCTAGCTACGTGTCAAATTGAACTTCCGTCCATGACTTAACTTCCTGAACACATTCTCTCTCATTCTACTTATAACTATTAATGAAGTTTTTAATCCTCTTTTGTAATGTTAAAGTTACATGGAAAAGTTCCAATCTAATCTTATTTTTTTGCACATCCACATCTACATACTGCAATAAAATTCACTACTGGTCATGGTTGAAAAATCAGGACTAGCTGATCACATATGAAAAGAAAAAGAAACACACATCCCTTTGTGGAATGAGGTCAAAATATTTAACAGGGATGCAAGGTGGGGGGTGGGGGTCAGACGACTCAAGAAGCACATATACTAAAAAAAGAAAAAGAAAAATTACTAAGCAGACCAGGCCTGGAAATTAGTAACATCTGGGAGCCTCTAATTATAGAAAAAACGAACACTGTACTCCTTAATATTCGTTAATGGAAGGGAGAAAATCCCCCTGACGATCTTTATTAGAGTTGCCTCCCCTTTTTCAACCAATGTTTTTTTTTCTGACACATTCGAAACAATGGACATAATACGGAGACTGACTCACGAAATATCTATGGAACCAGTAACTTTTCTCTTTTTTATTCAAACAACAACCAACAAGCCTGATGAAGGTCGAAGGACAATCTAACCGATATGTTGCACTAATAACACCCAAGATAAGACCAATAATCCAATCAATACAAATAATATAAAAATTCACTACTTTCGAATTGCCATTTATCAAGGCCAAATGCTACTCGAGGATAAAGCTTAATGAAATTATTGCTTATATGCTGGACAACACTATGGAAGAATTGGGAACGATGAGTGGGATGTACAGAAATTTGGTTTCTTAAGAGAACATGTACTGTTGTAGCTACATTTTAACATGGACGTTACAGTAACACGTAACATTACAGGCAGAATGTCACAAGCGACTAAAAAAGAAAGAAAATCAACTCATTTTTTTCTAGTTGAAATAAAAGGCATGTATTAACGGTACTTTCCAAACAATGCATTGCATCTTGTTTTAAAAGTCTTTTAGTTCACCATGTAATTGACAAAACTTTGCCGTGTCAAATACATACTTTTTCTTCTCCCGCATCAACATGTATGCTTGTCCTCTCGCCACGCAGGTTTCAAATCTCTGCTTTTCTTTTCGCTGCTATGTCTGCAGTTCACCCCATACACGCAATTGTCCGACTATTTTTTTGTCAAATGTTCAGATTGCATCTTCTTTTAAAAGTTCCTCTCACACCAACACGTGCTTCCAACTTGCTCATCATGTGGTTCTTTTTTCTTCACTTCTTTCTTTTCTTTCTTTTCCTCTACTGTGACATCTCCCCCCACACACCGACAAGGTCATTTGTATGTGTATCATTCTACTGCTGCTGCTAAATATGCATCAGCAGGTCCGTTATAAACAGGTACATTTTTTCTACTCTTCTTCACTTCGATGTAAGGGCTATTATTTGGGATCATGTCTACAGGAACACTATGTAGGGAGATGAGCAGTGAGATATCTGTTCACATTACATTTAAATTTCTGCATGTTAGTACAGTAAAGGAAGCAGGAAACAGGGAGGGAATTCCAGTCTAGCAGTGTAAAGGAAGAAACTATTAGACTAGAAGGCTTTCCAGCATCTAAGGAGCTCTACAGTGAAGGGGTGGGATTTTATTGCTTGTCAAATTGGTGAAGGTTATTTATGCCAAGGGGGCAAGTGTTATGAGTTCATCAGAGTATACTTCATTAAAGTACTTGTAATAAGTTGTTGACATTTGATTTGAAAACGACCATGTCGTAGTCTATAGAGAAGCAGTCCGATAGCAATGTATTCTGCATATGATGAATTCTTAGAAAGAAATTCTGTTTGAAACATGACAGATCGAGTCTCATAGAGAAACACAACCTTTGAAAAAACGTTATACGATACAAGTTAGATGAAAGGTTTTAATGAAAAAAAAGGAGTCAGTACTTTCCTGTTTTTAAGGAAAGCAATATCCGAGAAAATAAAAACAACATTTGCAATTAATTTATTCAATAAATTAAACTTTTGATTGCAGTTAAAATTATCTGTTATATAAAGGGAAAATGTATGTATGTATGTATGTATGTATGTATGTATGTCAGGTCATGTCATATGCTACTGGTACCATGTAACCCAGTACTACCTGCCTCATGGTCAGGTCACCGACGACTAAACTGGTTCCCCCACCAGACTTGTTTGGTGAGGAGGGTGGCTAGTCTCCCTGAAGGATTAAAAACAAGACCTTCTAAAGGGCGAATGAACCCTTTTTCGGGGTCAATGGCCAACTAGCACCGTGTGTGGGGGAGAGGGGGGATAGGGCTCCCATAAGCCGTGGTGAAGATTACCTTTCTAGGAGAAGCAAATCTCTGATTTAAAAAACCATAAAATGGGAGACCAGTACCCGCATTAAGCTGGTCTGCAGTTTAACTTGTTGCTAGCTATCTTGCTCTTGCTTGTTGCTGGATCTCAACATTTTGAACCGAGAGAGAGACTTAGCTGTCATACAAAGCTAAGACTCTGTAACATCATCTGTGTATAGGCATTTGTCTATTAAAATGCTCCTGTGGCGATGGAAGTCATTTTTGGGCTCATGGATTTTAAGTGTCTGCGGGAGTGGCACTCGTCTAACAAGACGTTGCAATCATCAAGTATGTATGTATGTATGTATGTATGCCTCGTTAAAACTTTTGAAATCTATAGTGAGCCGGTGACTTCTAAACTAACTTTGTGTCTAACTGGTACACATAGACACAGAGCAAGCTGCACATGTGTAGCACACACACACAGTAAGGTCAGCAGAACAAAGTTTCACCTGCACACATGAATGCCAACTAGACGCTATCCTCGAGTGTCTAAACAACCTGGTACTTTTAGGATACTTTTACCTAAAAGTAAACCCTGACCAAATATTCAAAATCACATAGTATTCGTTGCCCAAGGAAGATCTCCTCACTATGGCTAACCAACATTAGCTTTTACAAGGAATGGTGCACCTTCTCCAAGTGATGTTACCTCAAGTAACTGCACGAAGCTGGGTACTCCACCAGACTAAATAAATTCTTGTCCTGGAATCCAGTAAGACCAAGAGACCAAAATGAAAGATATACTACAACGTATAAAAATGGTTAATTGGGGACAGGAAAACTATGTTCTCGATTTCTTTACTAACTCCGTGCTTGGGAGATAAAGAAGTTTAATGGAACATTCGAATATCTATGTATCTCATATAGAGTTCAAGTGTTAGCCCAAGGTTGTGGGACCCTTAGTTTCTGAGAACTTCGACTGAAGTAAAATAAAACAAAAAAGAGGTAAGAGAATTTGATTCCGTCATGAACAATATCTTTAATCACGAACATTTAATTATTACTTAAATACAACAATATTAACAAACTTTTCTGGACACTCAGCACACACGTATTTACACACAATAAAACTTTCAGATAATCTATGCTATACACAGATGTTCTTATGTTCTTTATACTCTGTTTGTAAATAAATGTCTTGTATACTTTGCATTCGGTATTCTGGATTCAATTAGTTATGGTTTGAGTTTTGAACACATTTTATTTTCTCTACAGATCAGTAACCCCGATCCCCAACAAATCCAAAACAGATAAGAATGGTTCTGGTACTATCTTAAAGGGAAGAGACTCAGATGCACATGTGAAATTTAGAAAAATGACCTCTTCTATTTTAATTTTTTATGGCTCCGGACAACACCGGGTAGTCATGCTAGCATACACTAAAAAGTAAATAACAAACAAAGGCGCTATTAATAAAAATTGGAAAATGTCAAAAGTCAATTGCATTTCAAGAATGTAACAACAAAAATTTAATTTAACAAGAAAATTAACCAACCATCTTTTCACCATTGCCCCACGTGATGCAATGGTGAAAAAGGTGGCTGGTTAATTTTAATGCATTGAAAACCAAGCTTCTCTTTTTTCATCATCAATGCTTTGACCCATATCTGACCCTGATTGAAATTACACCTTTCTACTGGTTGAAAATATAATCCTCAGTGTGGGCGACTTTCAAAATATGATTGTGAATTACTTAGGACTTCTACCAAGACATGGCTGATGGAACGAGAACATGCTACACCTGTAGCTTAAATAAAGGGTTCCATTTGAAATTCCAGGCAGATTCCCGAGTTCGACAAAACGATTCCCAAGTTCAACAAGATATATCTGAAGGAAGGTTGGAGGTTACATCGACTGAAACATTGTTCAAATGACACTCAAGATGAGAACAGTAGTCTGAAAAATCCAAATAATATACAAATAATCAACCCTCATCTCAAAAACTCATAACCGTCCACCATCTTATCACTCTTACTATTAGGTTGAGAACAAAGTTCAACCGGATACATATTAGATTCAGGAATATTAAATTTGGAAAAATGTTAAAATAAAAAAGTGAATTAAGAATACCAAAAATGAGAAGTGACTTTGATGAAATATTCAAAGCTAATACTCTTTTTTTTATTGTATCAAGAACCTATTTAACGATTGATTAGAATATTATTTAAAGGTAGGTAAGTATTGCTTTAATGTATAAAAACTAATAATAATACCTTATATAGTGTATTGCACTCAGGCCTAGACATAGAAATTGGAATGTACAAGGGTCTTTCCAAAAGTAAAGCCTCCTATTTTTTATCTCAAAAAGTTGAAGAGCTACGAAGACAGGAGTGATATCATTAAAATGATGAATCATTTGTGCTTCATAATTTATTTTTCTACATAGTCACCACCATTCTCAATGAATTTTTGCCAATAATTCAATGACGCATCTCTGCTCCTGATGCGCGTTGCTTTCTTAGAGTCTCACACCGTCAATATATGCAACAGAGATAAAATTTTCAGATCATGAATGCATAAGTCCAGTCATCAAAACAATGTAATTTGCAATCCCTTCTGATCCATTTGGGCGGATTAAAAATAGGAGGCATTACTTTTGGAATGCCCCTTTTACTTTTGAAGACATCCAAAGACCAATAAAAGTTGAGTATGGCAGACTCTATCGCTCTAATCGTCTCTTTTGTCAAGATGGCCGACATGTTTTGATTGTTTGCGGTTTTCTACAGCCGCAACTGCATTTTCAAGGTTTGTTGCTGATTCTATCTGTGTAAGATTTGCAATGGAATTAATTGCTAACGTTTATTTGGTGCAACATCAAAATGGCGAATGGTAGTGATGATAACAAACATTAATTTCCAACCAATTGAATCGCGTTAATCCTCATTCAAAGAGTATCATTCTTGGATTGATCAGGAGTGATTTTTGAGAGGAGGCTTTTCCTTTCAGATATAATGCACTTTCTTTTTAGCCTGGAGTACACGATCTAAGCTGAGCACAAAAAAAGTGATAAGTTGAGTAAAATTGGCAATTTTTCTTCCTTTTTTTTGTTTTGTTCTTGAATGGATCGTTTTGGGCTGGCAATCATTTTTGGCCAGTTTAGTCTTCCATTCAAATCAGAGCACAAAAATAAAGATGGCCTACGTAGAATTATCAATGCTCCATTGGGGAATTTACAGGCTTTATTGATTAGAATAAAGTCAAGGAAATTAGATTTTCTTAGTCTTATTGGATAAGGCATCACCATGAATAGTTTTAGCTGAAAAAACATTTTTTCTGCATTATTTTCATCATAAAGATGATGATGATGATGATGATTCATTCATTCATTCATTCATTCATTTCACATGAATCAGCTGATTTCTGTCGATATTCATTTCCTCGATATTTTTCTAGTTAGAACAGTTTCTTACTTTATTTATTTCTGTTACCAATACTTGGAATAGTCATTAATCTTTTAAACCATGTTTGTTACCAATACTTGGAATAGTCATTAATCTTTTAAACCATGTTCGTTACCAATGTTTGGAAGAATCAGGACAATCTCATTAACTGTAAGCAAGAGATAATATTTATAATGTCTTTATTTTCTAAGCTTCTTTACTTAAACCATATTCGTTACCAATGTTTGGAAAAGTCATTATGCGTTTCTTTTCAGTAATTCTAATCAGGCACTAGAGATAAGTTTCTTACGTTATTTATTTTTTTGTCATCAATACTTGGAAAATAAGATTTTAAATCATGTTCGTTATTGATACTTTCAAGAAGTTCATTTTCTTTTTCTTTTTTTTTTTTAATTTTCTAATTATTTTGTTCTAGCTATGGATGGGGCATCCTATCGGATGGCAGACATTCCAACAGAGAGATCTTTTTTTAAGATTCTAACTGTCCTTTTAAGTACAATTATTTGCATCTCTTTTGCACTTGATTCACAGGGTATATTTGGCAGATAGTTTTTTTTTTTTTTAATTCTTTTTATGAGTCCGGTTGCTCTTATAATTACTGGAATAATAGCGATCTTCTTAAGATTCCAATTTCTTTTCATATCGTACATAAATCATTGATATTTCATTATCTTTTTCCTCTAAACGCTGTTTAACCCAGTATCGTTAGAGACACTCACTTCTACTAAGGTTGCTTCTTTCTCCTTTACCATATCACTATGTAACGTTTAACAGCTCCGTTTTCTAAGTACGTAGCTGCAGAAATTGCGTAGTCATAGCGGATGGTGTATGATGACTTGTTTTTAACTGTTCTTTCTTGTACATGTTCCCAGAACGTGCCTCTACATTAAATTTTCAACTGACACACTTACTATTAAAATACACACGCACGCACATAAATATTTACGGTTTTAAAAAATAACAAATATTTTTTTTTTTTTTCTTTTTAACTTAAGGTAACAATTTTACTTTTTATATCTGACTCATATTTTTTTTTTTTAATATCATCCTTCCCTTCTATGTCTTGGAAAAAAAAAACTTGCGGAGAATGTTCTGTTTTACGGTTGTTTTAAAAATGGAACGGAAATTTAAATTTCATTCCGTTTTAAATTCGGTACATTTTTACATTACGTCCAACTCACAGTTCACTTCAACATGTCAACTTTTATAGGTTTTCGGGTATGCTGACAAGGTTGGGTGTGTTTATTCCGAAAGCCGTTCTTAACATGAGGAGGTTGGGGTGTCTATTCGTTGTAAGCATACCCGAAAATCTATAAAAGTCGACATTTCCAATGTGAACGGTGGGTTGGACATGTAAAAAAAAAATACCAAAAAGGTATACCAAATTGATTTTTTTCGTTTAAAAATTAAATTATTTCGTTTTTGTGGGTTTGTTTTACTATATACATAGATTCGAAAAAGTTGTCAAAAACAAATATATAACAAATAAATGTTATCATAGGCAAGATAAGTTACTTTTCTACCTAACTGGATATGTTTTTAGTGTTTTTATTTAATTTAACATGTTTATTCATCTAAAAAAATACAGTGTTTACCGATGTATTGGAAAATTGAAAATGTCGGCCGACTCTCTCTTTGACACGGTGAGTTTGGGAAAAGGAGTTAAAAATAAAAAAATATATACAAAATAAAAACCCCACCGAATATATGTCAGCCTATGTCGTTGTAACATATATTGAGCGATTTTATGACAGTATTTTGTCTAGTTTTGACCCCTTTTCCCAAACTTTTTTTTTTTACATGGTGGTCACCACTTATCAAGTCCCAGAAGCCACTCGGGGATAAGGGTTATTGCGTGTACAGTAATCAATGGGATAGTACCGTAGTAATCGTTAGTATTGGAGATTTGATAAAGTGTCTTACTTAAGGGGGAGGTTCATCAGGAATTTGTTTATGTTGGACTTGAAGACATCCAGGTTGTAGTCAGGTGGGAAACAGGCAAACGGAAGAGAGTTCCACAGGCGTGGACTTCTAAGAAAGAAACTTTGTTCATGGAATCTACGTTTTGATTTAGGCACAGATAAAGAGTGGCGAAAATTATTGACAATGGTTTCAGCTAGACGGGTGTTTATCGTGAAAAATTGACGAGGGGGGGACCAGAGATTGGAGCTCAGACGAACACTACCCATGGAAATAACGATAAAACAAAGACAGGCTTGCAACGTCTCTTCTGTGGGAGAGAGGTTGCAGGGAAGAGAAAAGGGCATCACCCACTAAGCTACGAAGTCTATTTTGTACTCTGTCAAGGCAGGATAGGCTGTTTTTAGCAGCTCCTGCCCAGATGTGGCTGCAGTCCTCCATCCTTGGACGTACTTGGCTTTTATATAGATAGAGAATTGCATCAGTAGTGAGATATCTTCTGGAGCTGTAGAAGGATCCCACCATCTTTCCAGCAACCTTGGCAACAGACTTGATGTACGTGTTTCATTTCAGATCAGGAGTAAAGGTCAAGCCCAGAAGCTTGTCAAAACAACGAGATTCCCCAAGACGAGAGCCATCCATTTCAATTGATACCAGATGGGGATCAGAGCGTTGATGATGTAAAGATAGGAACTTGGTTTTAGATGCATTAAAAGTAATCAGCCACCTCTTCCCCCATTGTACCATGCACTCAAGATCAGAGGAGAGAGAATCAGAGAGAACGTTGTCATTTATGGCCTTTGATGTGTTGCTATAGATGGTCGTGTCATCAGTATTTTCTGAGTTTTCCAAGAATTATAGGGAGTAAATTACCTCCCTTGTGAACTCTCCTGCAAACACGATCGCGTTCTTCAAATTCTATTTTCTTTAATAAACAATTTTCTATCTTATCGAATTTCATAAAAATATGAGGAATACGTAGATACCATTGTTTTCATGTGAAATTCAGTATCATGATTTCCGAAATTTCATCCTAATAGTGCAGAAGCGCCTATTTTTCTTGTTATAAGTTATTTATAAAATTCATCTAAAGTGCTTATTCGTGAATATATTGATCCAATTCAGACTTTTTTTTTTAATTACATTTTCACCCCAAATAAGGCACATTGCCACTTTGGTGTAGGGGGCTACTATCAGGGGCAGCAACTACTGGGGCACTATGTAGGGATTTGGGCAGCAAGATGTCGGTTCACGTTACACTTGAACTTCTGCATGTCAGTAAAATTGGGGAAGCAGGGACCTGGAATGGAATTCCAGAGTCTAGCGGTTCTGGAGAAGAAACTACTGGAGTAAAAGGCTGTCTTTCATCTAGGGATCTCTACTGTGAAGGGGTGGGATTTAGCTGCTTGTCGGGTTTGTCGGGGGAATTTACGTCGTGGGGGCACAAGTGTCTGCAGTTCGTCAGAGTATTCACCATTAAAATACTTGTAGAACAGGCAGAGGGATGCAACGTTTCGTCGATGGGACAGAGACTGAAGCTTAGGTGCCAGTTCAGGGCCTATCAGATTGGCGACTCTCTTTTGAACCTTATCTAGGAGCGAGAGACTAGCAGCAGATGCACCAGCCCAAATGTGACAGCAATACTCCATACATGGGCGAATGGTGGCCTTATAGAGGTACAGGATACTTTCAGGTGTCAGTAGTTTTCTAGCATGGTATAGAGAACCTACCTTCTTCGCAGCGGCCCTGGCAATGTTTTCAATGTAATTGTTCCAACTCATGTTTCCTGTGAACGTTAGGCCAAGCAGTTTGAAAGATGTACTCTCAGATAGGGAGTCACTGGCCATTGCTATTGATGGCAGAGAAGGTTTCTTGTAATTTCTTGTAGTTTAGTCTTGGCAGCATTGAATGTGACCATCAATTTTTGTCCCCATTCCACTACAGATCGGAAGTCATCCTCTAGCGTTTTTGCCATTTGTTTAGTTATGTGTTCATTTGTTTTCCTGTCATGCCTGTTATAGAGTGTGGTGTCATCAGCATATATACCCATCTCAGAGGCAGTTTTGTCGGGGAGGTCATTAATAAATATTAGGAACAATAGAGGTCCAAGGATAGACCCCTGAGGCACTCCCGCATTTATATCATATTGTTTAGATGTACGACCGTTGAGGACAACCTGGATTTTTCTCTTATCTAAGAAGGATTTAATTATGTTAAGTATTCTACCAGTGATACCGTATGATTTAATTTTCCTCAGGAGACCCTCATGCCATACTCAGTCAAAAGCCTTAGATATATCTAGAGCTACCGCTCTGCCCCCCCCCGCTTTGTCAGTGAATGGTATATACGTTCAGAGATTACAGTGAGGATGTCTGCTGTGGAACGGGCTTGTCTAAACCCATATTGTGTGTCAGTCAGAAGTTTAGCATCTGTAAGGTGACGGACTAGAGTATGGTTAATTATGGTCTCAAATATTTTGGCGAAAAGTAGGAGGAGGCTAATGGGGCGATAATTTGATGGGTTAGTTCTTTCGCCAGAAGTCTTGAATACTGGTACCACAGAAGCAGTTTTCCAACAGCCCGGAAAGCATGATTCATTAAGACTTGTAAACATATAAAAATTGCATGAAATGTACCATTTTTAACTTTTTATTCAAATCAAAACATTATTCACAAGTACCCATTAAAAGAGTAAAAAAATTTCTCCTCATCAAAATTTGAATAATTTAACTTAAAATCTTTTTACTGCGGATTCTTTGGAACTATTTTTAGGAAAGAAAATTTTGTAAAATTCACATTTCCAAAACTAGAAACAAAATGCCCGGCTAAAATACAGTTTTATGTAAGAACGGAAACTGAAACGAAATACGAAACCAGCACGCTAATCAATAAGCTGAATAAAACTGAAACGAAATAAAAAATGAAAAAGTTGTGTAATTATTTTTTTTTAAAATATTTTATAAACAAAATATTTTATTAAAAACTGAAAGTGTTTTGCAAGTTCAAACAAAGATTTAAATTTTGAATAATAATTACACAATACATTTTTTTAAAATAAACAATTTTATTTTAATTTCATTCAGTTTACTGATTGATGCGCACATTTTGTATTTCGTTCAGTTTCACTGAGTTTCTGTTTTATTGTTCTATTTCAGCCCGCCATTTTGTTTCTTGGCCGGAACATGTAAACTTTGTTGAAAATGTGTTATTCTACATTGCACTCTAGAGAACCTACTGTTTATTTTATAAAATTATTTTATATAATCTTCTTTCCAGTTAAAAAAAAACATTAAGAAATTTACGTGTGAAGTTTGAACCTACAGACTGTCATGCAAAAAAAAAAAAAAATGCTATCAACTTACCCATAGTAGAATTTTCACGGCCCGTTGTTCTGTCATTGTTGCTAAGCGATGACATGGAAAAAATGGCTTTACTGATGATAGATAAATTAAAATAACGGACGGTTTTGATTATCGGGGGTATTCTGAGACAAAACTTAACTAAGATCACTCTCAGATTATACACTAAGGTTTTGTAAATTTTAAAGAAAATCTGTTTAGCCGTTTCGGAGTCTATAAGAAACAAACTCACACACACAATGTTGCATTTATTATTGCAGATAGATAGATAGATATGATAAGTCATCCATATACAGTACTGTTTCGCAGCTCATCAGTGTAGTTAGACAAGCAACTACTTCAAGCCAGGATCGAAACCCGACCGCCCAAATGACAGTCGGAGCTTCTAACCGTTGCGGTATTCGGCTACTGCCATGCACGCAATGAATTAACAATGTTGACATTGTCCAAGTACCTAAGCTCAATTTGTTTACAAAAAGAGCATCGGGCATCGCTTAACGCTTAATAGGCTAATGGTAATTTGTATATCACTTCCCAATATGTTCAACCTAAGATACGGAGCATTATAGTCATCCACATACAGTACTGCTTCGCTGTTTCACAGCTCATCAGTGTGGCTAGGTGATGGGATAGCTCATGAATTTAACGAGGTTAAGCGTGTTCAATAAATATTTATTAATATAAATGGCAATGTGTGTGTGTCCGTCCGTCCGTGCGTCCGTCCCATGATGCTAATCAATATTTCAAAATAGATAGTTAATTTTGAGACACCCTGTGGAAAGATTTATTAAAAACAACTTAAGTCCAACGGACTAAGCAAACAATAACACAAAGTTTTTCATAAAGATGCGTCGATTTATCTAAAGAAAAAAAAAAAGACGATTACAAAAAAAAAAAAAAATCTGAATCGTGAAAATAATGAACCATCAAAAAACAAATAAAAACATTATTTATAATCGTTAATGCATTTAATTGTTACGTTCGTTTCTCTCGGATTCCCTTTTCAATAATGATGCAGCAGCACCCCAACCCGCCTCTCTTCCACCGATGTCTGTAATAATGATTACTTTAATAGCATTAGAGAAATATCAGACGTTCTCAGAATTGAAAAGAAAGGTTTGCAATCGTATTTCTATGAACGTAAGCGACTAAAATTATCTGTTTTGGTTTGAAAAAGCCATATGTACGCTTGGGGAATTTTTTCTTCTGGTTTTTGTTTGTTTATGTTTTGTTTTGTTGTTTGTTTTTTTTTGCTGTTTTTTTAAACCTCAATTATCTTTTGTCTTTTAATAAATTCTAAAAAAAAGTCCAATTGTTTTTTTGTTTTTTTCGAAAATTATCTGATTAACATACAATAATAGAATCTTTTGTCACGATCTGAGCTAAAGCAAATGGGGAAATTAAAAAAACATAAGGTTTCTTTGCCAAATATTTTAATTTAGAGATAAAATTTTGCTCTACAAAAAAAAAAAAAAAAAATGTTCCCGTTCACAATTATTTTAGCCTGCGGCAAAAAAATCTTTAAAACATTGAATGCAGTAATTCACTGCTTGGGTAAGGGTTTCACCTCCGAGAGATAATAGGCAGTTATTACGTGCAATTTCAAGAACTGAGATGGCGCAAATAATTTAACCCAGCATATAAAAAGAGTTGTAGCGGAATCGCGAATTGATTCAAACGAACGCTAAAAATAACAAATATATATATATTTTTAAATGGGTCTAATAGTTTATCTTCTTCCTTTTTCCATTTTCGTTTAGATTTGCTTTCTTCCTCACTCCCAAAACAAGTAAGTTTTCATAAGAATGTGTTAACTCAAAGTCTTTTCAACCAATGAAATTCGTTTCAAACCTCAAAAGTAACAAGTCTAAGTGAAAGTAAAAAAACGACGTGAACTTAGAAACTATTCTATTCAAACAGCCAAAAACTATACAGAGACTTCACCAGCTAGTCCCGTCTTGAACAGAACCCAAAAACGTCTGCTCAACACCTTCCACCATACTTTTGACGGGGGGGGGGGAGCAAAAGCAAAGGGACACATCAATGACTCGCATACAAGCTTTCATCATCTCGTGCACACATTCTTACACACTAACGACAGTCAGGTCTACAGAAATTATTTAGATTCTTTGAACTACTGTTCTCGAGCGTTATTTTTACAACATTTCGGTCGATGTAACCTCCGATCTTCTTCCGGTGTATCTTATCAAATTTGTCGGCAAGGACCCGTGGTACAGAGGTTAGAGTACTAGGAAAAATTTAGTTGTAGAAGTAAAATTCTTCTGAAGGTTCAGTTCCCGGAGTGGGCGACCATAAATACAACTGTAAATTACTTAGGACGTCTACCCAGTTATGGCTGACAGAACAAGAACATGCTATTCCTAGGAATTAAATAAATCTGACCGAAAGATGGTCATGAATGAGACTTGATTCCAAATATTTCTCATATGTTAAACTTCCCCGCTTTGGTTTTCATACACGAAGTAAATTTCACAGTGTATAAGGATTATTTGATAACAGGAGATATTCATAATCGCACCATATTCCCCCCCCCCCCCAAAAAAAAACGGGGGGGGGGAGATATAACATATGAGAAATATCTGGAATCAAGTCTCGCCTTGCTGTTATTTCAGATTATTTGAAACCATAGCAGCAAGTTTTAGTACTCCCTCCATCAAGGCCAGAGGTTTGGGGGAGATATATAAGGGCAAAATAGATTCGCTGATTGCTTTTGTGCTACAAAACAGATACTGTCAATAATTGTAAGTGTCAACTGAATTAAAGGAATAAATTGTAAGATGGTCAACATCATGAAATTTGGAATATAGACTTTTGTCATTTATTCATTCTATGTTCTGTAATTACATTGAGCTTCTTAAATAAGGATTGGCATATATAAAAAGGAAATATAAGTGAATAAAGAATATTTCCACATAAGTATATATATATATATATATATATATATATATATATATATATATATATATATATATATATATATATGATTATAAGTCAATAAAGAATATTTCAACAGATATATAGATATATATATATAAAATAATAAATATTCATTGATTTTTAACTAATAGTTAAACTAAAATCCATAGATCATCCCTTATATGTGGATTTTTAATGCCTGAGAAAATATTTGCAGATTTAACATCTGTTTTTATTATAATTTTGAAAAAATAATTACTTCATAGTTAAATATTTAGAGTTTATAAAGAACCGGTAATTGTATCGGGATCGGGAAAAATATTGGAATCATCCCATAACTAATATATATATATATATATATATATATATATATATATATATATATATATATATATATATATATTAATGGCTATATCCATGCCCCTTCCCCCCCGCTGCTAACTCTGCCTGCTTACTCATGTTTTCTATCATTCACACTGAGGAAGATCGAAGGATCGGTCGAAAATTATGTGCTTTTGAAGGAAACATTCTTGTTTTTTTCAAAAGACGTTTTGTATTCCTACACGTCAACACACAGGAAATAAATACAGAAAGTATATAAACATTTATATATTTTTCGTATTGATATTTTATTCATACATATTTAAATATATATATATATAATTATTTACTATAATTATTAAATACCTACAGACACTAGTGTTTCATCCTTTTGGGAATCATCAGTGCAGGGTGTTACGATTAACACCGGTCGAGAATCAATGTTGGGATGATTACACGAAATCGAGAATCGAAAAAATCGGAACTTTTTGGGGTATCAGAATCGGCTTGGAAAAAAGTCCTATCTATTTTCCGGTGCCAAAACGATTCATTTAATTACCTGTCTTTTATTTTTTTTTAATTTGATTTTGATTTTGTTTGAAACAAAATCTTCTACAGCTGGTGGTAATAATAAAATAATAAATGTTTATTGATTTTAAACTACCAGTTGAACTAAAATCTATAGATCACCCCCACAAGTGTATTTTTACGTTTGAGCAAAATATCTGTGCTGAACATGTGTTTTTACGGTAATCGCATAAAAATAACAACTTTATTGTAAATATTTAAAGATTTATAAAGAATCGGAATCGGTAACTGCATTGGAATCGAGAATTTAGTAAGTAATTGTATCGGAATTGGGAATAATATTGGAATCGTCCCATCACTAATATATATATATATATATATATATATATATATATATATATATGTATATATATATATATATATATATATATATATATATATATATATTGTTATACATAGACACACATATGTATTGATTTAATAAAGTGAAACACCATGGCCGATTTCGCTATCATTCCTTAAGTTGTTTCAGTATGAGTTTGTCCGTTGCATCGCTGCGTAAGTAAACCTAAATTTCTTTTATATACACATTAAACAATGCTTCAAGCGAACTACTTTAACCTCTTAACAATAATACCATGGAAGCACGGGAAGAAGCTAGTTTTTATTTGATTGCAAAAGTGGATGAAGACATTTCAGAAACCTTTTTCATTACTAATCAGCAGAGCGTTACAACTGTCGATGAAGGGAAGAGTCTATCGGGCATATGTACACCGAATGATGATGTATTGCAAGCGATAAATTGAGAGCTTGAAATGTCATCCAATAAATCCAGGCATCGCGGGGTGTCCTTAAATACTGTTGGAAAGTACCTTGTTGAATATTTTCACCGAACTCGCCTGGATAGAAATACAATAATCTTTTTCTGCAACAATCCCCGGTCTTCTGATTGCCACCGCACCCACCCACCATATTGATGAGCATCTTGTATTTTGAGAAAGCCAATCAAAGAGATTTTCTCTATTAAAAAATCGTTCACCTAGATTTCTGTAAATCAATTCTGGTGCGAAGACGTTCGTGTATACGGCAAACAGAATATCCATCGATAGATGCTGAGTTTCGTCGAGTTGTTCTGACGCTTGCTTCACGGCTCCCCTCGTCTCTCTTCACTTCATTTTCTGCAACAATGCACAGAAAGGTGCAACGCGGATGATTTATTAAGGAAATTAAAGAACGTGTGTGAACGTCTTTGCCCTTAAATGGAAGAAAGGGAAAAATATTCACCGCAGATATATATATATATATATATATATATATATATATATATATATATATATATATATATATATATATATATTTCTTTAATCATGGGTATGAACTTTTGTGTATCCATGTGAACGTGTGTGTGTGTGTGTGTGTGTGTGTGTGCGTACGTAGAAACTTGCGTATGCTTGAGTGCAAATTTGTGTGTGTATGTGTACATGTGAAATTGTGTGTGTGTGCGTGCATGTAAACTTCTGTATGTGTGTCTGTGTGCGAATTGGTGCATGTGTCTGAATGTGTGTGAACTTGTGTGTGTATGTATGCGTACACACATACTTGAACTTGTGTGTGTATGTGCAAATTTGTGTTTGTGTGAAGATGCGTATGCGTGTGAATTTGTGTGTGTATGCATGTAAACTTGTATATGCGTGTGTGTATGTGTGTCTGTGTATGCGTGTAAATTTGTGTATATAAGTATACGAATTTATGTATGTGTCTGTGTGTGTATGAACTTTTGTGTGTGTGCGAATTTGTGTATGTTTGTGGGCTTTAGAATTTGTGTATATGTGAACTCGCGTGAAATGGAGAGAAAAATAGAAACTAAAAAAAAAAAATACAATCTTCTTTGAAGAAGTTGTATTACACCGGAAGTTGTATTACACCGGAAGTCGCAGAAAAAAGATTTTATTCATTTAATGAAATATTTTATAACATTATTTTTCTTAAATTTTCAAATTAATCTATTTTAACATTTACTCCAGACAAAATAATTAAAAAAAAAAAAAAAGAAAAAAAAGAATGGCCAACCTAATAGGTCCTGCACTGTCAAGAAAATTCCAACCTCTGTCCCATCTACGAAATGTTGCATCCTGGTGACTATTTTACAAATATTTTAATGGAAAGTGCTCCGACAAACTCCAAGCCCTTGTACCCCCTCGACGTAAATACCCCTGACTAATTTGACAAACAGCAAAATCCCACCCCTACACTGTAGAGATCCTTAGGTGCCAGACAACCTTCAACTCAAATAGTTTCTTCACGAACTGCTAGACTTTGGAAGTCCCTCCCAAGTCCCTGCTTCCCGACTGTGTTGACATACAGAAGTTCAAGTGTAATATTAACAGACATCTTGCTGCTCAACTTCCCACATTGCTTGCCGTTGATAATCCGTTAACCTTCAGATTTCCAGAAAGTCCTCAAAATATTGATTTTCATGGAATTACAATCAGAAATCTAAAATCTGTTTAAAAATGGTATTACACACATAAAACATACACACAAAAAAAACATTAGGACCTTAAAAACTCATTTGATATAAAATTTCAGATTTTTTGTTAGTTTTTTTTATTGTTTTGATTTTTTCTATTTTCTATCTTTACCTCCTCAAAATGCCGCCCCCTCCACTCCTTGCTACGTCACTGATATCAGCTCAGACAATGACTTGGACCTGAAATCAGCAGATCCAGGTCGCCTACCTGAAAGCAAAGTACTGCACATAACAAAATTTATCATCGTCGTCGTCGTCGTCGTCATCATCATCATCATCATCATCATCATCATCATCATCATCATCATCATGATCATCATCATCATCATCATCATCATCATCATCATCATCATCGATCTAACGCCCATTTTACATGCTGGTATGTGTAAAATGACTGTAAAAAATTGACTTCCAAAGTAACTTATCTCTGGCTAGGTTTTTTGTTTATCCCTCTTTCCCTCAGGTGCATTTTATCAGTTCCACTTATATTTCCCTTGTGAACTGGACTTGCTAGCTCAACTGTTCTACATCTCCTAACGATTGCACTCTTATCCATTCTTTCAATGTGGCCACACAGCACCCTTATCTGTCCAAATTTAGTCTTCCTCTGTTCTCAGATGTGATGTTCACACCACCGTCAATGCTACGGCTAGAAATATCGTTTATCTCTCTCTCTCTCTCTCTCTCTCTCTCTCTCTCTCTCTCTTTCTCTCTCTCTCTCTCTCTCTCTCTCTCTCTCTCTCTCACGATGGCCCGGTATTGTCGATTACATATACTACACTTTAAAGAAATTTATTTATTTATGAAGAAAAACTTATAAAAACAAATAAATTAAGCACAAGGCCATTAAAAAGTGGGGGGGTCTATGGTCATCCTTGTCACTCTATCTTATTATTGTCTGAGTTTTTTACTAGCTAGAAACCAGTCACTCTAGAGGTTATCCTGCTAAAGATTCTAAAATCGGCTTTTTTATTAAAATAATAATAATATATAGCAATATTAAAAAAAAAAAAACGATAACAATATGACAATAACAATAAATAATAAATAAGAGTTATTTATATTCACAGTTGAATACATTATCGAGGTGTGGGCAAAAACAAAAAGTGAAAACAGGTGCTTGTACACTTTAAAATAGTTATTTGCATAAAATATAAAAATACATAATAAACAAGCTCGGCACAAAGCCATTCAAAAGTGTGGAGATAATAGGTGTTGCTGGTCATCCTTGGTCTCAAATACTTAAAATCGTCTATCCTACTCTTAACTAGAAATATCTCAGTCACCACAATACCACATTTACTCCAGAGATTGTCCTACTTAAGATAAACCCAAATTTGAAAAAGTTTTATTGAATTATGTTCAGTAATAATATTTCCAGTACACTTTGATGTATTTATTTGCTTCCCCACCAACGCAAATTAGACACAAGACCGTTTTTAATATGGGGTAAAAACCAGCTCCCCTAAAAGTGGGCAAAAAGGGGGCACTCTGGTTAGCAAAAATAATAATTGTCCCAGTATAGAGGGTTTCCCCTCCATTGACTGGGACAGATTATCTTAAGTGCAGCATCTGCAGGACAGATACTACACTTTGATCCCGGCCCGAAAGCCTTTGATCTTAGTCAAAAAGCTAAGGGGGCATAAAGAATGTTTTTTATTTTGTGATGAGGCATTTTTAAATGAACGAAAAAAAAAATCTATAAATATATATATAGTTCACCAACGTGTAGGCAGTATCTCGTTTTCTTGCACTCATTTGCCAATATTCCTTTTATCAGGCGGTCAACTCAAACTTATTCACTGTTTCGTGCTCCACTGCTTATCTACAAATATTTGAATAAAAAAAATGACTTTTTTAAAAATGGAAATCGCTCTAGACAAGGCATAAAGCCACTTAATGTAAGTAGCTAACAAGACCAGAAGATGATTATTGCAAAGACAAAAGATGTCTGTTGACCATAGTCTTGAATAGTGTAAGATTGAGTTAGAAAGAAAACAATGAGCAGGAAGATATTTCCATAATCTTGCAGTTCTTGAGAAGAACCTACTGGTATAAGAAGCTGTATTACAATGAGGTATTAAAACGGCAAATTGATTAAGACCACTAGACTAACGAGTCAAACGAGCTAGAACAAAAGAAGCAGGGAATAGATCAGACAATTCTGAAGACCACATGTCATAATAGTATCTATTTAAAAAACTGAGACTAGCAAGATCACGTGTGTAAGAGAGAGGTTGCAGTGGAGAAGAAAGGGGGGGAGCTAATCAAGTTACAGATAGGTTTCTGTACTCCATATGAAAATAAAAACAAAGCCAAGGTAATACACAAGTTTTATTTTTGTTTCACAACGAATAGCTGTGACCTTTTCTGCCTGCTAATAGACGATCCAGATTAACAATTTCTTATTTTGGAATAACAGATAAAAGGCTAAAATGTTAAACGGAAGACCAAAGATATCAATCGTCGGCCATTTTTTTTCATTTTTCAATTTTAACTGCAGACAGAATTTTCTTTGCTTAATGGAAGTCTTTTGATTACAGCAGTGAAAAGAGAAACGTCTGCCTGGAAAGTTTACAAAAAAAAAAAAAATCTACACAGATACAATTTTTTTCTATAGTTCCTATTTACTTGCCTCCCCACGAGGGCAGAGTTGGGCACAAGGTCGGTTTTTAATGTGGGGAAAATCCAGCTCCCCAAAATGGAGCACTCTGAAGAGAAACAAAAATTAAAATTGCCTCAGCCATGAAGGATTTCTCCTCCACTGATCGAAGACAGAAAAGGTGAAGTATAGCGTCAGAACAGATACTACACTGTGATCTTGTCTCGAAAGCCGTTAATAATTTTTATTTATATAAAGTTAGATATATCTATATGTTTAGATATTTCAATGTCAAAATAGCAAAGTGTGGACGTACCTCACTATGCTGGAAGATTAAATTTGGCCAATTATTAGTTCTTGGGACAATATGAAAGATTTGATTTTTATGCAAGACTAGCCTGGGTATCCGGCGTTGCTCGGGTGTTTGGATGTGTGTGTTGAGCCAAAAAAAAAAAAAAAATGGTAGTAGACAGGCTAGCTCGAGCCCGTATCACGAAGGAGGAAAAAGAACATAAAAAAAAAACGTGACGTCTTTGCTGTTGCACCCATCACCAAACCAGAAGTAGTGAAGGTTTAAATTAAGGCTAGCCAATCAAAAAGAGGGGATGAATTTCGAAAATGTCGGCGAAAAACGACCCCTTCCCGTAGAAAAGTGCCCAGTAAGGGTTAAGGAATTAATGTTTTTAGCCAATTTTTCGATATTTGTCGTTCGAAGGGTCTTGTGAAACTCTATCGCCTCTGTCGAAAGTTTTAGGCATACATACATAATACATACATACATACATGATAATCGCAGCGTCTTCTCAGACGAGTGCCACTCCCTCAGTCACTGAAGGTCCATGAGCTCGAAGATTACTTTTTTAGTCCTGCCAGCGAATTCACACGCTCAAGCAGACATGACACTGAAGACGGTCATTGGTATACATACATATATATACATACACGCATACATACATATATACACATACATACACATACACACACATACATATCTATAAACATTCACTCATATGTACATATATACGTACATACATACACAATACATAATACACATACATACACATACATACATATACCTACACACATGCATATATACACATATACATGCATATACATACACATGTATACACGCGCATATACAAATACATACACACATATACATACATATAAACATACATATACGTACACATATATGCCCATATACATATATACACATACATTTACCTACATATACATACACATATATATATGCATTTATACACATAGATATATATATATATATACATACATATACATACATACACACACAAACATAGGTATACATATATGCATACAAACACACATAAACATATATACAGACATACATATGTACATTCATATACACAGAGATATACATACATATATACCATCAAACCATCAAACCATCAAACCAGATATTGTTATATGGAACAAGCCTGAAAGAACTGCACTCATTATTGATGTCACAGTCCCAAATGATTTCGGCCTTAACAGAGCTGAACGGGAAAAGATAACAAAATATCAAGACCTAAAAAATGATCTAAAAACGACATGGTCTCTGAAAGAAATAAACATTATACTGGTTGTGATAGGAGCAACTGGCTTAATAAAAAAGAACCTTCATAAATACTTAGAAGCAATCTCTGGAAGACCAAGCTGTCACGAAATACAAATAGCAGCCATAAAAGGGAACAGTATCTATTCTTAAAAGAGTCATCAGATATAAATTTAAGTCATAACAGAATCAAGTGTTAGCTCCAGGAAGGAGCCCCTTGATCTCTTAAAGTTTACTAAAGTAAAATACAGAAAAAAAGTGAATATATACACATGTACATATATAAACATACATACATACATACATACATACATACATACATTTAAACAGACAGATGAGATTTATATTATAGATGGAGCTCCTCGATCTGTGCTATTGTTATTTGTGAATGGCTGAATGCCCAATTCCCTGGAAGATGGATGGGTCATCGCAATATTCACAAATAGCCGCCCAGAAGTCCTGACTTAACGCCCTGCGGTGTTTTTCTTTGGGGTTGGCTGAAAGATCAACTCTACTCAATCAAACCAAGAAATTTAGAAAAACTTGAAGGGCGAATATGTGACGTTATTACTACCATTGCACAACAGTTTCTTATGAAATCAATTGATGTGATTCCTGGTTTACTTGAAAAGCTGGTGATGAATGAAGACGCCTATATTGAATTTTGAATAAAAATCCATGCATAATACTTTCTTCTTATCTATCTATATCTATATCTATAAAAGTGAACGTGTCTGTCTGTCTGTGTGTGTCTGTGTACATTTCCCAACGCAATAACTCTGTCAATTTTAAGTCTACAGACTCGAAATTTGATATACTGGGTACTGAGAGTTGGGAAAACCTTTGTAACTGGATTTCGGACAGAATTTTGGCTGTTAAGGGGTCAAAGTTCAACGATTTGACCTTTGAGAACTCTACCAAACTCCTCCGTCAATTTTGGGTCCAAACACTTGAAATTTTAGATATAGATTTCTTGAACATGGATCTAACTTAACAACTTGATGTGAGCCCAAAACAATAAATTTTAAGTGATCATAATAGGGGTCAAATTTAAAAAAATTGACCGCTTTTTTTTTTTTTTTGCTCAACACACACCTCCAAACACCCGGGCAACGCCGGGATGAAATGCTAGTATATCTATAAAAGTGAGAATGTGTGTGTGCGTGAGGACACTTCTCAACCTATATACTCAACGAATTTTTTATCTACAAACTTGAAATTTGGTATATAGGCTATTTAGACACGTGGAAAACTTTTTAATCGGTTTCATCTGGAAAAAAGGGCTGCGAAGATGTCAAAACTGAAAAATTGGAACGTGAGCGTCGTCGGATTTTTATCCGTTTGCTGTTTCACGACTGCATATGCGCAATCGTGAAACATAACAGCTTCCTTATGCTAAGAATCAGTAAGGTTTGAAAACATTTTTAAAAGATCATGTCACGCTGGTATAATAGTTATCGTATTTGACTCACTATCTTTGGGTTTGGTTTCAATCTCAGCTCGAGTATTTTTTTTTACTTACAAGAAGTGAATTATTAAAAAAAACATGACACTTACATTCACATGTCTCAGTTTCTGTATGAATCAAAAAAATAAATGTATGCATATTTTACGACTGAGCAATGCTGGGCGGCCTGCTAGTGTATCTATAAATGTGTGTGTGAGGACACTTCTCAACCTATATACTCAACAAATCTTGAAATTTGGTATATAGGGTATTCAAACGTGGAAAACTTTTTAATCTGTTTTCACCCGGAAAAAATGGCTGCTAAGGGGTCAAAATTTAAAAAAATTGGTACATGGGGGGGGCATTAGATTTTTATCTGTTTGACAACTGTTTCACGAATGTGCATGCACGAACATTCATATAGCAGCTTCTTTATGTTAAGAATAAGTAGGTTTGAAAAGAATTTTTAACGAATGTGTCAAGTTGGTATAATGGTTATCGTACTTTACTCACTGGCTTTGGGTTTTTGTTCTGATCTCAGCTCGAGTATGGTCCCACCCCCCTCCTGAAAAGAACTGTTTAGAAAAAACATAATACTCGCATGCATATGTCTCAGTTTATTTCCGTTTTATTTTTTACTTTATCATTATTATTTTATTTAAAAAATTTTTTTTGAAGAATTTAACACCGGGCAACGCCGGATACTGCAGAATTGAAGAATTTAATACCGCGCAACGCCGGATACTGCTAATATTCAATAATTGTATAAATTATATTTAAAAAATAAATTGTTTTAAAATAGGGAGTTACTTAAGAGCTTGTTAAGGTTTCCTTTAGGAGATACCGATGTAGATTATAAGTGTATATGCATTTTTCAGTTGTTTTTTTTTTTACTTAATTTTCATATAAATATAAATAAATTATTGTTTCAGTTATTTCTGAATTGTGAATAAACAGGAAAAAAGGATTCAGTTATTATGTGTTTGAGTTAGATGTTAGAATAATATGTTGATTTTTTTTTTTTAAATTGTCAATAAATTTTGACGACATTTTTTTTTCTTTTTTATCTAAACTGGTTATAAAAAGAAAAACATTGTCTGCATTATGGAGAAATAAATAAGATTGTAAAATATTTTTTATTTTTATGTAGGTGTTCCGTGAGACATCACTAATATTGGAAGGGCTACACGAAGATTTAAAAGGTTGGGAAACGTTGTGCTATACTGTCAGAACTAATTGTCCAATATTAAAAGCATAAAAAAATATGAAAATATAATAATGAATACAGTGTTCTTCATTATAGAATGGACAATGCTGTGAAAAACTTTTCCCATTTTCATATAAGAAAAGGACAAAATATAATATTAATGATAATTGAAGAAATTTATTCAAATTAAAATAATTTTAAATATTAAATATCAGACGAAATGTTAATTGTAAATCACACAAAATTGTGACTGTACTTAATTTACATTTGCTCTGATCACGTGCTAACTTTTATAAAAGGCTAGCAGACATATTGGAAAATGTTAGTTAAGCTTCAGTGCATATGATTCGTTGTTTTGTTTTACGGCATATCAACCCTTTTCCAGTTATTTAATGCCAAATCCAATAATTTTAGGAAACATTTTTATGCTTCAAATTATTTATGTCTTCAAATATTTATTCATGGTGTTTGGTTTCGTTGTTTTGTTTTATGTCATATTCACCTTTTTTTCAGGTTATTTAATGCCGACTCCAGTAATTTTGAAAGAAAAATTTATGTTTCAAATTATTTATATCTTCAAATATTTATTCATGGTGTTTGGTTTGGTTGTTTTGTTTTACAGCATATCAACCATTTTCAGGTTATTTAATGCTGTGACGTCACGTGGCCCCACTGACAAGTCATCAACCCCAAATGTTGTGGCTTTGTTCTCCATCTTTCATCGTTCTACTTCTGGCCATGTCGTCATCTTGTTCACACTAGCGACCGTTGATGGGTAGTGCACTGGTCAACAAGTATAAAAATAAAATAAACATGAACAAAGCTTCTTTCTTAGAACTGCGCGCCTGTGGAACTCTGTTCCGTCTGGCTGCTTCCCTCTGGACTACAACTTGGATGTCTTCAAGTCCAATGTTAACAAATTCCTAATGAACCGCCCCCTTAATTAAACACTTCATCAAATCTCCACACTAACATAATGTACTTGCAATAACCCTTATCCCTGAGTGGCTTCCGGGCCTTGATAAGTGGTGATCACTGTGTAAAAAAAAAAACAAAAAAAAACACAAAAAAAAACCCCACAGAAACTGATGCGGTTGGACTATGAGTATGTGTGTGTGTCATCAACCTTCTATGTGTTAAGGTCAACATCTACGTCCTGGTGAGGCTGGATGCATTTATTGTTGTCAGTTCATCTCCCTCTTTGCTTCAAGCTACGATCCGTCTTCAACTGTGTACAAACTCCAACTGTCCTCGGCCGTATCCAAAATCCAACGGCCTACCTCGAAGTTCAGGCCTCAACTAATGAAGCGTCTAACTGGACCTCCCTCCATGTCAAGTGTCCTATTGTTCCTCTGACTTACAGTAACCCTCCTCCAAAATAGCTACGTGCATTGTTCAATCCTTTTGCTATCGCCATTCATCACACCCTAATTTAAATCTTGCCCTTATTTCTCTTTCTGTCCATTGTCTATTGATAAATCTATTTCCTACTTTATTTGTTTTCCTACTTCCTTCCTTAACGGCCGCAAGTGGACCATAGTATCACAATGCCGAATTCAGTAATTTTGAAAAAAGATTTCATGCTTCAAATTCTTTATATCTTCAAATATTTATCTATGGTGTTTGGTTTTGTTGTTTTTTAGAGGAAAATTGTTGTTTTGTTTCTTTTCACTTTGCAGAACATGATTGAGTTTTGCAAAGAGAAAAGAAAAAGAAAATAACATCAGTGTTTGGTGCATTTTATGTCAGGCAGCCAGTATCTTCATACAGCCTGATCTGGTAGCACCAGGACAGTGTACATGAGAAGAACTCATTAAAAACTGACTTGTAGAGGATTAACAGGTTTTGGTAGCAAGATGTAAACTTTTTACTAGATCAATTTATCTTCTAACAGCCAATTTTCTGTTGTTGTTTGTGTAATAGTCAGTTATTAGTTATCTACCTTTGTTAGAACTTTTCGCTGACGTCACTCCAGAAATAGAAATGCTGTCCTCTTTATCATCATGGACGGCATACAGCTATGAGGTGCCTTCAATAAGTTTCCAGATTTTTGTTGTAGACTCTTGAAAATTCAATATGTTACTGCTTTATATCTTATGAGATGACTGACCAATTTTTATGATTTCAGGTTCAAATGGACAGTTACAGCAAGAATTGGAATACACCCTACTAAAACCTGATTGTTACAGAATTTCAAAAATGCAATCTAGACGTGAGGACACTTTTAGAAGAATAATATGCAATACAGTTCTGATTCAAACTTGGAAAAATGCCACAGAATGAATCGAGCATCAGTTTTTTAGTGGCATAAGAGATAGAAGGAAGACAAGGAATCTGTGAGGTATGATAAGAAGTGTGGGAGAGTAAGGAAGTCAGAACACCAGAGTTGATTGGACAAATAAAGTATTTCATGGATAAAGACTATCGTGTGTCTATAGAGGCAATAAATGCACAATTTGATGTCAGTGTGGGAACTGTATACACAATTATTTGCAAGGAACTGAAGATGTGGAAGATTTGCATGAATGCAGTCCACAACTCCATTCTTGTCACAGACTATTTGACCAAGATTGACATCAAGACAGTTTCCCACCCACCCTATAGACCAGACTTTGCTTCCTGTGACTTTTGGTTATTACCTAAGCTCAAGAAAAAACCTTAGAGGCTGTCATTATGAGACAATTGAGGAGATGAAATAGGCTGTGATGAGGGTCATTGACACGCTCACACAAGAGGACTTCCATGGGGCCTTCCAGAAGTTGTTGGAATGGTACAAGTGCATTGGAGCCGAAGGAGATTACTTCAAAGAGGATTAGAGTTTCATGTGTACACTATCAATAAAAGCGCCCATATGAAAAAAAGTATGGAAACTTATTGAAAGCACCTCATAATAAAAGCAGAAATGTTTTCTTTTTGCTTCTTGTCTCAATATATTGTTGTGTGTCAATAACACAGTTAACGTGACACTGAGTTGAACGGATGCTTGTGTCGGATAGGTGCAGAAAGGTCAAGGGGAGACATACCAAACTCTGTGACTTCCATTGACAGAGCGTGTACTTACGTTGTGAGACAGGTCAGTGAGGGTATTTTGGGTGGGAGCCGATTAACAGGAATTACAGCACCCCCCACACACACACGTAAAATAAAAAGGAGTTAGCATGTGCTTAGAAGTTAGTCCACAGTTCACAGTTCGAGTCTTTAGTTCAAGTATTGAGTCCAACAATCACAATCATCGGAAGTTGTACATTCTTGTGGAGCAACGAGATGTAGCTATGTATGGAAGATGAAACAATAGAGAAATTTCCACCTTCCTTCTAAGGATAGGCAGGGAACAGAAGCGCTCTATTCGAAGGTGAAACAAATAAAGTTCAGAGCATGAGACTTGCGTTGTTGTTATGAGCTTTTTTGTTCCAGGCGAGCCGACATGATGTGAAGTGATGTGAAGAAAATATAAAAAGGTATGTTTCTGCTTTTATTTTATAACCCCCCCCCTCCCAAAAGGGCTAATGTTCTGTAAATATGAACATTGATTCGAAATAAGCAGAAACCGTCCTTCCCTCATCCCCTCCCCCGTATCCGTAACAATATTACAGGTTGCAATATTCTTTATATACTGATTTGATTTCTTCTTTTCTTCAATCAGCAAGTTTTTGTGATGGGCTGGTGGATCTCACAGATGAGCAAAGTAAGGAACAAATCAGCTGGGAATGCGAGAATGTCTGGAGAAGAGAAAAGGTTCTGCTTAATGGAATTGCATTGTCTTTCCATCATGGAAATTAAAAGGAAACTCTTTCAATCAAAAAGTCGCTGATCATACCCTCCCCACCCCACCCCACCCCCCAAAAAATAACAAACCATTCATTTACATTTATATACATGTACAATAAGTAGTGCAGATCTTTCGATTTCGGTTAGAAATAAATGAATAAATGAATAAAAAGTAAGGAAAGAAATTGGTTTCAAGATAAGAACCTTTCTTTATCAAATTCTTTTCCTTAATTTTTTATTTTTATTTTTTATTTTTTTCTGCATGAAGCAGTCAGTGTTCGTTTATCCGATGGCTGATCCCATAGCTTTTTTGGCTCTTGCGGATCACACGTTCTTCTTTCACAAAATTTATTATGATGATATCTAACGGATCCTTTACTTAGCATCTCTCATATTAAAAGGTTGGTTGGTTGGTTGGTTTTGTTTTACGGCATATCAACCCTTTTCGGGTTATTTAATGCCGAATCCAAAGATTTTGAAGAAAAACTTTTTTTAATAGAATATTTTTGTTGTTTTCAAGTCGGTTTCTATTTAACCCATAGTTGGGACCCTAACAGGTACTACCACTCCGGGTCAGAGTGGACCTGGGAGCAATGGTAATTAAAGGGTGGTTCCACACTCCCAAAGCCCACAAGCTGGGGCCTCACCACTGGATATAGTTTAAGGTCATATCCAGGACCTCCATTGAGGGACTATTATCCTCTGCTGGGGGGCAGTCGGCGTATTCTAATGCCCCACCGACAGGGCTCATATCAAAAGGGGAATTTCTATAAATTAATTTCAGTAACATGCACGTTGCATTTGCACAGGGTCATAGGGTGAACAATCATCATCATCATCATCATCATCATCATCATCATTTTCAATTATAAATAATCCCCATCATTTCCTGACGTCAAATGTCAAAGTAAAAATCGAATCTGTTATTGTATTTTTATTTTAATTAGCTAGACTAGAACTGCTACACTTTGGAATTTTAATTAGTTAGGCCAGACCTGTTAGACTTTAATTAATTAATTTTTTTATTGCATTTTCACCCCAAACAAGGCACAGTGCCTTCCGGGTTCCTGCTTCCCCAACTGTACTGACATGCAGAAGTTCAAGTGTAATGTGAACAGACATCTTGCTGCTCAACTCCCTACATAGTATCTCTGCAACTTATGTACCTGATAGTATCCCCCTACATCAAAGTGGCACTGTGCCTTGTTTGGGGTGAAAATGCAATAAAAATAATAAATTAGTAATCAATCATTAGTAAATAAAATATAACGTAGATACGAGAAAAATGTATACACACGTGATAAGAAGTTGCGCAATGGAGATGTGGATGAAAAAACAAAAAGAAAAGAAAACAAGTGAAGTAGAGTAGATATTTAATGTTTTTTTTTACTTGTAAATCATCAGTTATAAAGGCCGGGTTAAAGGTGATAGTGTAGTAATCGTTAATGGTGTAAATTGGGTAGAATTTGATTGTTTATGGGGACAACTCAACAAGAATTTGTTTACATTGGATTTGGAGTCTACCATGTTGTATTCAACTGGGAAGCAGGCCAGTGAACTAGTGTTCCACGGGCAGACTTCTGGGAAACAAGCTTTCTTTATGAAATCTGCATTTAGATTTAGGCACAGTTAGAGAGTGGGGGAAATCGTATATAGTGGTTGTAGATAGTCGAGTGATTTTTGTGAAAGTTTGACAAGGGGGAACAATAGATTGGAGTTCAGTCAAGCATTTGCCATGAAAATAGCGATAGAATGCACTTTAAATTAAATAAGAAATGTCAAATAGATGTGCCTATGCTCCAACTGAACCACTTTCAATTCATGGATCTGATAAAAAAAAAAGAGGAAACATCTATTTGACATTTTTTTTTTACAAAGGATTGAAGCTCAGACGAGCACTTGCCATGAAAATAACGATAAAGGAGAGACAGGCTCACAACATCTCTTCTGTGGGAAAGAGGTTGCAGGGAAGAGAAAAGGGCATCCCCCACTAGGCTACGAAGTCTATTATGAACTTTGTCATGGCAGGATAAGGTATTCTAGTAGTTCCTGCCCAGATGTGGCAACAGTACTCCATATAAACTATTTACTCTTTGTAATAAAATAATATTGCTTCGCCATTAAAGTCTTTGATTGAAATTAAATTTGATTAATTAAAAGTTTCCAATAATCACTAGAACAATTTTAAAGAATCACATTTTCATTAATATTTTATCGATTTCCATTCAGATCTGCATTGCCAGTTTTTTATTTGATTCATTTTTTAACATCTTTTTTTTTAATATTCATTTATTGAAAAAGAAATAAAGAAATTTGAAATGAAAAGAATTCTTCTTCTTCTTCTTTTCTCAATAATAATAATAATAATAATAATAATAATAATAATAATAATAATAATAATCAGGTCAATGTCCATGTTAAGTGCTGGTCAGTTTTTAGAAACTAGCCTCCAAAGTAAGCTATTTCTGGCCAGGTTGTTATTTTTTTATTCCCCATTCTCTTATCACTTCTCTGCATGTTTTCTTGTACCTGCTACCTCAACTGTTCTACATCTACTAATCCCAAAACTCTTACCCATTTGTTTTTAATAGCAGTGAAGTCATCTGTTGCACACACATCTCTCTATACTGCCCAGATTTAATCCTTCTCTGAGGTCATACGATCTAAGCAGAATCTTACAAATCACATCCGATCTAAACCAGCCTTTTAGACTCACATCTGACCTAAGCCTGTCATTGAAACTCACATCCAAATGAAGCCTGCCTTTAAGACCCATATCCAATCCACACCTGCCTTTGAGATTCACATTCAAGTCTGTATTTAAGGTTCATATCCGATCTAAGCCTACCTTTAACACTCACATCCGACACATGCCTGTCTTTAAGACACATCCGACTTAAGCCTATCAGACTCCAGCCTGCCTTGAATAAAAAATTGCCTTGAATAATTGCCTTGAATTAAAAAATTCCCTTGAATAAAAAATTGCCTTGAATACAAAATTGCCTTGAATAAAAAATTGCCTTGAATAATTGCCCTGAATAAAAAATTGCCTTGAATAAAAAGTTAAATTTAACTTTAGCCTGTTTTTAAGAGTCCCATATGACTTAAGCCTTTTTCAGACGTGCATACAAACTAAACCTGTCTTTAAAACTCACATCTGGTGAAAACATTTAAAACTCACATCTGGTGAAAACATTTAAAACTCACATCTGGTGAAAACATTTAAAACTCACATCCGACCTAAGTCTGCCTTTAATACATACATCTAACTTTAGCTTGAGACCCACATTCGAATTAAGCCTGCTTTTAATACTCACACCCAAAGCATCTCTTTGAGACTCACATCTGACCTAAAACATGCATTTGTCTTAAACCTGTCTTTAAAACTCACATCTGAACAAGCTTGCCTTTAAAACCCACATTCAACCTAAGCCTACTTTTAATACTTCCATCCAACCTAAGCCTGTCTTTACAACTAACATCCGAACTAAGCCTGTCTAAGACTCACATCTAACAAGCTTGCCTTTTAGACTCACATCCGACCTAAACCTGCCTTTAAAATAAGGAATCAGAGTGTTGGGAAGACCTACCTATGAATGGACTCTTCCACACCTTATGAATATTGCTACCAACTCGGAGCAAGAGGGTGGTGGTACCAACATGGAGAGAGAGACTAGGTCTGTTAACTGGAAAATTATGTCATGCAAAATAGGCAAAACAAGCAATACTGGCGATAAAAGGATGAAAAAATAACTTTTTTAAATATTGAAAAAGAAAAAAATTAATGAACACAATTTATTCTTAAATTTAAATTGAGCCACACTTTATAAATAAGGCTACCAACTCGAGGCGAGAGTGGGGGTGATCAAACAGTGAGTGACCAAGTGAGTCAGAATTAGTGCAAGAGAAACTACTCTCAGCTATCTGGTTATACATGTACTTTTATACAAGAATATTTCTGAATTTTTGAAACGAGGATTGATAATTCGTATTTTTAACAGTATTCAGAAGTGACTCAACTCACCAAAAGCATATTGCGCAAGTCAATCTCCGTAAGGAAAAATCATGACTAAGAACTGCATGTATCAGATTCCATGTAAATGTGAAAAACTGTACATAGGTGAAACATGTCGCTCTCTAAACATAAGGCAAGAAGAACATCAAAAAGCCATAATACAAGGAGATATTGAAAATCAGAGATAGCTGGCAACAAGGAAAAGGGGAACCATCTATCTGTATGGGACAAAGTAAAAAAAAAAAAAAAATAGACAAAAAACTCTCTTTGGACTTGTTGGCTGGTGCCAAGTCCTGCTGCCAACCCAGGGTGGCCATCTGATTGCTCAAGAGGATCACCACACTCTTCAGCACATCCAGGTGTATTTTGGCGCTGGTTTTCAAGCCAACCTCGAAGATTTGAGTAGGCATTATGTGACCTTCACTTGAAACCACACCAAAGTCTATAACCGTGACCGGAAACTTTGTTTTCATCACTCTGGGCACGTTCCTATTATTCGTGGCAATCTTTCTATGCATTTTCAGGGTGCTGGCAATGGTCCTGTTGTCATAATTTGGATCGGTAGAGAGCATGAGTTGTACAGCAGCGCATCTCCAATCTTGCTCGTTAAACATTGTATCACTTTTAGTCATGATAGAAGGCTTCTATCACTCTTAGGATTTGTACACAACTGGTCAACTAGTAGATGGTCTGTAACAAAAACAGGAAAACTGGTTTTCATCAAACGGAAATGGAATCAAGTCATCTTTTCTACCCTGAAAAAAGTCGGAGACGGATGACCGTTAGGAAAAGGGGAACCATCTATCAGTATGAGATGAAGTAAAAAAAAAAACATACACAAATATACATGTACTACGTTTTACCACTAATATAATATTCGATTTGATATACATGTCCATGTTATTTTTTCCTTAACCATCTTTCTCCCCCCCCCCTCTCTCTCTCTCTCTCTCTCTCTTTCGATCGTATATTAAAAAAAACATTACATATTGTTTTAACTAAATAACCTTTTCAGATAAAAAAAAAAAAAAAAAAAAATTAGGCATAAAGGATATTCGGCATTAGTTCAAAGCAAATTATTTTTGTTTAAAAATATCTTTCAAATATCTCTTGTTCATTTCATACGAGCCACATGCGATTTGAAAAATAAAATCACTGTTTAAAATTAAAAGCACTTCGATTTTCTATCGACACCATGTTACAAGGAAGAAAAGGGAGAAAGAAAGAATATAAACTATTTTCATTCCTGATAAAGTTGTATATCGTCGAAACTATGTCGATTTTAAATTATTAAATAAATAAATGTTTATTAAAAAAAAAAATCCTGTAACTTTAAATTAAAATTTGTAACTTTGAATTAAAATGTGTAACTTTGAATTAAAATTTGTAACTTTGAATTAAAATTTGTAACTTTGAATTAAAATTTGTAACTTGCAGAGCTGGTTAAATGCTACTTCGACCTTGCCTATCTTGCTATGTAAATAGTCAAAAAACGAAGAATTATGCGAATTCATTTTAACAGAATTTTTTGTGAGTTCCTATTTACTTGCCTCTCCACGAGGGCAGAGGAAGACACAAGTTCGGTTTTTAATGTGGGGAAAATCCAGCTCCCCAAAAAGAGCACTCTGGACAGGAGCAAAAATAAAAATTGTCTCAGTCATGAATTATTTCTCCTCCATTGACCTAGGACCGAAAGACACTTTTCAGCAAATCCAGGTACATTTCAAGCCAACTTCAAAGATGTGAGGTGGCATGATGTGGCCCTCACTTGAAACCTCACCAAAGATCATAACCGTGACCGGAAACTTTATTGAGCTGTGTCTTCAAGTGTTGAACTGTCTGGATTTGTATTTTGAGGGTGTTGGCAATGGTCCTGTTGTTATAACTTGGATCAGTAGAGAGCATGAGTTGTACAGCGGTGCATCTCCGATCTCGCTTGTTGAACATTGTGTCACTTTCAGTCAAGATAGAAGAACTTTCACAAAAAACACTCGTCTATCTGAAACCACTATCAATAATTTCCCCTACTCTTTATCTATGCCTAAACCTAATCATAGATTCCATGAACAATGCTTTTTTCTTAGAACTGCATGCCTGTGGAACTTTCTTCCGTTTCCCTGCTTTCCAGCTGACTACAATATGACCGTCTTCAAGTCCAACGTAAACAAGTTCTTGATGAACCATCCCTTTAAGTAATCCAATTTACCAAATTTCTACTACTAACGATTACTATGATATTGTCCCATTGACTACTGTACACTCATTCATTAACTCTTATCCTCGAGTGGCCTCCGGGTTTTCATAAGTGATGACTATTTTGTAAAAAAAAAAAAGAAAAAAGTTGATAAAAATTAAATAATCATTTAATTTGAAAACCTCTGTTCATATATAAAAGTCATTTTGTGTGTGTGTGTGTGTGTGTGTGTGTGTGTGTGTGTGTGTGTGTGTGTGTGTGTGTGCGTTCCCTATGAGCTCCAAAACAGCTGGGCCGATTTTTATGAAATTTTACCCAAATGTACTTTATGTGTTTGATCGTTTTAGTTGTTTTGTTTTACAGCATATCAACCCTTTCCAGGTTATTTAACGCCGAATCCAATTATTTTGGAAACAGTCTTAATGCTTCAAGTTCTTTATATTTTCAGAGTTTGATTTGGTTTGGTTGCTTTACGACATATCAACCCTTTTTGGGTTATTTAATGCCGAATCCAGTTATTTTGGAAATAGTATTCATGTTGCATCCAGTTATTTTGCAGAAAGTGTTCATTCTTCAAGCTTTTTGTATCTTCAATCGCTAGTTTGTAGTGCTTGGTTTGGTTGTTTTATAGTGGATTTTATCGTTTTTGTTCCCTGCCCTGCAGAACATGTATGAGTTTTGCAATGGGAGAGGGAAAAGGGTTACTGTATGTTTGGTACATTTTCAGTTAGGAAACTAGTCAAGAAGTGGGAGGAGATAGAAAGTGAAAGGGAAAAAGGGGGGTTGTTTTTGTTTTTGATTTTGCAGAACATAATTAAGTTTTACAAAAGGAAGTAGAAAAACAAAAAGCTGCAATGTTAGATTCTTCCAACTTATCCGGAAAAGAACAAAATCCCACCCCTTCACTGTTGAGAACCCTAGATGACGGAAGCCTTCTACTGAAATAGTTTATTTCCTGCTGCTAGAATTTAGAATTCCCTCTTTGTTTCCTGCTTTCCTGACTATACTAACCAGCAGAAATTTAAATGTAATATGCACAGACATTTTGCTGCTCAAATCCCCACAGTCCTCTATTAAACATGATTCCAAATAGTAGCCCCTTTTGTCAAAGTGGCAATATGATTTGTTTGGGATGAAAAAGAGTAACAAATACATGTTCTCGGCATAAGCTTGGGGTGCACACAGTTCTCGAGCCTGTTGGACTAAACTAGGTTAAAATATCCCCTTAACTAGCTGAATTCTGCCTTTTTTTTTTTTAATAAAATTCATCTAAGATACCTATTTCTCATTTTCATCTTCAAATTGGAAGGATGCCATCCACTCTAAAACCCCACCCCAATTTCATTTCCCTCTTTCTTAAGTCCCACTCCCATTTAGAGATTGTCATGCCTGTTTTTGGTTCTAAACAAACCAGAAAAGACTGAGTGGTTTTATGTTTTTGAATTTTTTAGATAGGGATAAATTATTCATGTTATCTGGATCCTTCAGACTATTGTTCTCATGTTGAGTGTCATTTTTGCAACATTTCGGTCCATGTAACTTCCGACCTTGTTCAGGTGTATCTTGTCCGCAAGGACCTGTGGTGTAGTGGATAAAGTACTTGAAAAAATTCAGTTGTAAGTTGCACTCTTCTGGAGGTTGAAGGGTCAATCCTCAGTGCAGGCAACATTCAAAAATATATTTGTGAATTAGTTAAGACTTTTACCTAGTCATGACTGACGGAACGATTAAATAAAGGGTTCTGTTTTAAATAATAAATAATGGGTTCTGTTTTTTTTCTCCTAAAGTCGACAGAAAGATTCCCGAGTTTCATAAAATGTACCTGAAGAAGGTCGGAGGTTACATCAACCGAAACGCTGTGAAAATAACACTCAAAATGAGGACAGTAGTCCATTGAATTCAAATTATACGAATTGAATGGTTTGTTTAATAGAAATGGTTGCAGAAGTTTTACTAATCTGTTTTTTTTATCTTTGATGGTCTTGTTCCTAATTTGTAAGATAAAAAAATATATTCATATGTTTTTATTTGCGAATAAATAATTCAAAGCAGAGTACCTGTGCCTCCTTCGGTCAAAGGAGGAGCGATCCTTTTCTACAGGGGAAATTGAAAATTTTTTTCTCCAATCCAAAATGTTTCGTTTTTGAAGGAGATTCTCCCACATTAAAAACCGACACTGTCTACCGTTGTCCTCGTGGGGAGGGGAGTGAATGGGGCTGTACCTATTTACAATGCCTCCCCACGGGACAGAGTTAGACACCAGGGTCGTTTTTTAACGTGGAGAAAAGGTACAAAAATAAAAATTGTCTCAGTCGTGAAGGATTTCTCCTCCACTGAAAGAGAACGAGAAATGGAAGTGACGCATCTGAATAACAGATACTACACTTTGATCTTGGCCAAAAGTCCAAGAATGTACTTTTTTGGGCTGTAACTACAACTGTACTGGATGATGATGATGATGATGATGATGATGATGATGGTGGTGGTGGTGGTGGTGGTGGTGGTGGTGGTGGTGGTGGTGAGGATTATTTTTGCGTTCTTTTTATTCATTCATTCAAAATAAGTATAAAAAAATAGTCCGCGCACTTTCAAATTAAATCGCCGATCGAGAGAGGTAGGAAAAAATATTACAAACAGGGCAAAAAAAGTAAACAAACGTGATGATAATTTAAAAAATAATAGATGATGATGATGATGATGATAAATAATGGGACTTTGGGAAAGGCTTATTGCACCAAAATCCCAATAAAGGCCAATCGTCGTCACCAATGATAAACAGCTGCTCCGATGAGGCAAATTTAATCGCAAAAGTTATTGAAAGAGGTAGAGAGTACTAAAAACCTGGGGAGACTTGTTGTCACTCAGACTCCAGGAAATACAACAGGTTGTTGACAGAGAAGCCGGTTTTAAAACTTCTAGTGAGTACAAGTAATAATAATAAACTTGGAAAAAAAACTAAGAGAAATCGGAATCGACGGGAAGACTGAGATTATGCAATGAATGGTAATGCTGAAAACAGCTGAAATGTTAAGGAAAACCCTTGAGTGCAGAAACTAGTCCACATGAGTGACAAATTCTGACAGAGCATATATAAACTGCAACAGAAATGAGACAAAAAGGTGCAATCAACAGAGCTGGTACACCAAAAGTGAAAATTGCCTATTCCCTCTTCTTCTCCCTTCCTCTATCTTCTTTCCCCTTCCCTTTCCCTCCTCCCCTCCCCCCCCCCAAAAAAAATTGGCGTCAGCACGACTGGCACCGCACCAAATAGTTGAAGGGTCAAGGAGGATGGAAAAACCGTGGAGAGAAATCACTAAACCTCCGCTGGATGAGTGCAGAAAGGAGTGGGACTTTGGGGAGACTTATTGCCACTCAAATTCGAGTGAAAACCAATGGCTGCTACCAACGAAAATCAATGGTAAACGGTTGTTGCAATAATGCAAATTAATTTGCAAATAGTATCGAAAGAGGTGCAGAGTACTGGAAATCTGAGGAGACTGGTTCTCACTCATACTCTAGGGAACACCACAAGTTGTTCTCAGAGAGAATTCTTTGATAATGGCCTGTGTGAAAACTCCTACTTAGTGAATAATAATAAGACCCAGGAGGAAGAGCACTGATCGGACCTCCACTGAAAGAGTGCAAAGAAAACTGGGACCTTGGGGAGGCTTTTTACCACTCACATCCTAATGAAAACCAATGGTTGCTGCCAGCCAAAAATCAATGGTAAGCGATTGGTGTGATAATGCAAAGTCATTTGCAATGGTTATCGAAAGAGGTAGAGTGTACTGGAAATCTGGGGGGGGGGCTTGCTGTCACTCAAACTCCAGGAAACCCTACTGGTTATTATCAATGATTAACCTTTGATTATGACGTGCGTGAGAACTCCTAGAGAGTACATAATCGCAACAACGCCAACCAGATACAGGTAATTTGAAATAGAAATAGAACATCACACGAGCCCAACACACACACAGACACACACACACACTCTCTCTCTCTCTCTCTCTCTCTCTCTCTCTCTCTCTCTCTCTCTCTCTCTTACAGACACATACACACACATGCACACATACGCACACATATGGAGTGGCACCAAACAAACTGAAAGTCGAAAAATAGAAAGTGCAAAAATCAGACCTCCACTGTAAACGTGTGGCGAATACTTGAATTTTTGTTAAGCTTATTGCTGTTCAAATTCCATGGAAATCATTATCAACGAGAAATCAATGATAAAAGTGATTTGCAAAAGTTATCAAAAGGGGCAGAGAGTGCTGGAAATCTTGGGAGACTTGTTGTCACTCGAACTCCAGGGAGTACCACCTGTTGTTACCAGAGAAGAATCACTGATAATGACTCCCGTGTGAAAACTCCTAGTAAATAATAATAATAATAATAATAATAATAATAATAATAATAATAATAATAATAATAATAATAATATTAATAATAATAATAATAATAATAATAATAATAATAATAATAATAATAACTGCAATAAAAGTAAAAAAAAAAGGATAAATACATGAATCCAAGGAAACTGAAATTGCAAAAAAAAAAAAAAAATCTTATAAACTGCCCCCCCCCCTAAAATCAGCCGCGATTGATACCACATAAAATATGCGTGAAGGATCAAGGAGGATGGAAAGACCGAGGATGGAAAGCAGTGATTTCCGAAAGCACTAATCAGGCGTCGCGTCCACGCGTCGACTGGATGAGCGCGAAGAGACCTTGAGGAGGCTTATTGGCACTCAAATTCTAATGAACATTAATAGTCGTTGACAGTGGTAAGCGGCTATTGCGATAACGAAAAATTCATTAGTAAAGGTTATCGAAAGAGGTGGAAAGTACTGGGAATCTTGGGAGGCTTTGTCGTCACCCAGGCTCCGCGCAAACACCGCCGATGATGGACTGTGTGAGCACTCCTAGTGGGTCCAAATTAATAATAATAATAATAATCCACTTACCTTTTGTTGTTGTTGTTGTTGTTGTTTTTGTTGTTAAATGGTAGTCAATTTGTTTGTTGCGTGAAGAAAAACAAAAAACAACAATATCAACTAATAACTGACGATGATTTGAATGTCCGACTCGGAGAAGAAAAAGAATAATAATACGTGCGGATATTCCAGCTGCTGCTGCTGCTGTCGCCTTCGTCCATGTGTTCCGAAAGAAGAGAGAGGGGGGTGATAGAAAGCAAGAGAAGGATACATAAAGAGAATGAATAGGATAGAAAGAGAGCGTGATAGAAACAAGTGAGAAAGAGAGAGAGAGAGAGAGCGAGAGAGAGCGAGGGGGGGTGCAATGCGTGCGTGTGAGTGTGTGCGTGTGAAAGTGAATGAGAGAGAGGAAAAGAGATAAAAAAGATGGAGAGAGAGAGAAGGAGAAAGAGAGGGCAAAATTGGAAGCAAGAAAGGAGGAAAGAGAGAGATAGATAGAGAACGTGAAATGGAAGGAAGAGAATGAGAGAGGGAGAGGGCAAAAATGGAAGCGAGAAAGACAGAGGGGAATAGAGAGAGGGGGAGAGATAGAGAGCTAAAATGGAAGCGAGGAAGGGGAAGAGAGACAGAGAAAGGGAAATAAAAGAGAGAGAGAGAGGGGGAGAGAAAGATCAAAAATGGAAGGGAGAAAGAGAGGGGGAAAGAGAGACTGAGTGAGAAATAGAATGTGGTAGAAAGAAAGCGAAAACGAACGAGTGTGTGAGAGGAGGCAAAGGGGGGGGTTCTTGTTGATGGCGACTACTCTTCAGCTCTTAGGGTCAATGGTCTGTTATGTATGGAAGCTCTGACAAGCAACAATCGCACAAAATATACAAAAATAAATAAATAAATAAATGAAAACTCTTCGTTTGCTACTGGAATTGGACAGACACGGATTTGTTGAGGCGGAACAGATTTTTTTTATTAGAGTTTTTTTTTTCTTGGAAGTAAGCAACTTTAAAAGCAAAATAAGTAAACAAACATATTTTGTCGCATTAGAGGCAATTTATTGGTTATTGCTTACTTTATTTTTTTAATGAAATATAATTTTTATTTATTTTTTTTTTATTAAAAAACGCTTCCTTTTCTTTTATTTAAGTGAAGAAGAAGAATGATGATGATGATGATGAAGAAGAAGAAGAAGAAGAAGAAGAAGGATGGGGGATGAAGAATGGGGGATGGGAAGGTGGAAAGAAAAAAGAAAATGAGGAAACGGGATAAACAGGAGGAGGAGGAGAAGAAGGAGGAGGAGGAGGAAAAGAAAACGCAAAAAGTTATTTATTACACACCTGGTGGTTTTGTCTTCTCCGTTGTGAAAGTGACAGAGCGTGTGTGCAAGAGAGAGAGAGAGAGAGAGAGAGAGAGAGAGAGAGAGAGAGGAAGAGATAAATAAGATCTAATAAAGATGAAAACAATGGCTAGCCAGCTAGCGTTGTTGTAGCAACAATAATATAAGCACAACATTAACAATGTCAAAATAAAAGGGATATGCATGCAGTGCACGTGCACATACATATACATACATCTGTGTGAGTATATATATATATATATATATATATATATATATTTATATGTGTGTGTGTGTGTGTGTGTATTAAGAGAGAGAAAGAAAGGGGGATTAATATGAAGCTGTTCAATAGACAAACTAAATTATAAATAAACTTAAAACAAAACAAAAGGACAAAACAAACGTGTAAAAAAGACAAAAAAAATGTTACAAATAAAAAAAAAACATAAACAAAAACGATAAAAAAGTCCATAAAAATGAAATTAAAAAATAATAATCATGGTGCAGGGCCGGATAAGAGAGGGTGGAGGTTCCGAAAAAAATGTAAGAGGATTTTTTTTTTTTTTTTTTTTTTTTTCGGAGAAGAAATACGTGATCGTTGAAGCTACTGGAGCGGAAGCGAAGAAGAGCGGTTAAAAAAATCAGAATGGAAAGAACTGATAATGATGATGAGAAATCGCAGCAATAAATAAAACGACAGCATTAGAGAGTGACCCGGGTGGGGGTCAAAGAGAAAAAAAATGAACGGAGAGTGTTGGCGTGGTGTCAGCACGTCGATGAAGCATATAGTCTTTGCTGTCGTCCCCGCTTCTTTCCCCGCCCCCTTCTTCTCTCTCGGGTCACTCTCCCTCGCTCTCTCTCTCTCTCTCTCTCTCTCTCTCTCTCTCTTTCCCCTTACTCTCTCTTACTCTCTTTCCCCCTTACTCTCTCTTTCCAAGTGATATAGTAAAGAAGAAGTAGAGGGTGGACAAGTGAATTATCATTGCTCTTCTTCTTCTTCTTCTTCTTCTTCTTCTTCTTCTTCTTCTTCTTCTTCTTCTTCTTCTTCTTCTTCTTCTTTGATCGGCATTCATTCAACAACGATGGATCAATACGAAATCCTCATCTGTCTCCCTTCCTCCCACCCGTCACCTCTTCCGTTTCCCAAATTAACTCATCGCCGCCGCCAAGACGACGAACCATCATCATCATCATCATCATCATCATCATCATCATCATCATCATCATCATCATCTCTCTCTCTCTCTCTCTCTCTCTCTCTCTCTCTCTCTCTCTCAATGTGATTATTTGCCAAAACAACACGTTTATTATTATTATTATTATTATTATTATTATTATTATTTTTTTTTTTTTTTTTTATTCAGAGGTCAAGACATTAAAATCTCAAAGTCGCATGACTGAATTCTATGGCAACTTTCTGTCAATTTTGCATTTGGTTGTAAGAATGTACATAGAAGCTTATCTATCTATCTATCTATCTATCTATCTATCTATCTATCTATCTATCTATCTATCTAA
>NC_136501.1:20714944-20922444 GCF_053919585.1 Euprymna scolopes
ACTTGAAAAAAAATATGTATTCTATTAAAAAAATCTTCTTAAAAATCACTGGATTCGATATTAAATAACCTGAAAAGGGTTGATATGCCGTAAAACAAAAACAACTAACTAACCTACCTACCTATCTATCTATCTATCTATCTATCTATCTATCTATCTATCTATCTATGTTTTATGTAGAGACACATATTATAATACTAGAAGAATACCCATCCCAGGACGGAAAAAATTAATGCTCCTAACAAAAAAGTTTTACACCAATTTTTTTGTCCTATACGAAGATTAAAATCAAGTTATAATGATGCTAAAACTTGTGTTAAGAATCCTCGTTCCAGTTTTTATCAAGATCTATGACATGATCTTGATTTTTAAAAATGTAAAAAAAAAAATTCAAATTGAGAATCTTAATAAAAAATTGAAATTCAGTAAGTTTTGCTTAATTGGTGTCTAATGACTGTGAATCAAATTTAATGCAAATCTGAAATATTTGAATTTTTAAATAGGCGGTTGTACTCATATTGCATCACTAAAACCACTTTAAAATGCTTCATATGAACTGAAATTGGGGGAAAATTTATTAATTAATGTTTAACATCTATTGCTAAAATTTCACAAAAATGAATAGTGTCTTATTTTTCACAATTTACCCCCTTTACGTAAATATAAATTAAACTAAATATAGTTCACATCTGAACCCCTTATGCTTAGCAGCTGTGTTCCAAAATTCATAATGATTGGTTAATTAGTTCAAGATTAAATCCATTACATACAAATATATAAACATATACGCTCACATAACTTTATATATAGATAGAGATCAGGTAATATATTATGTACATATACTAGTAGGGCTCCCGGCATTGCCTGGTCGTAAAATATGCTTAAATATGATATTTTGATTAATGCAAATTAATGAGGCCCCAGCTTCCGGGCTTTGGGAAATGATGGTGATTATTTATAATTGAAAATGATGATGATGATGATGATGATGATGATGATGATGATGATGATGATGATGATGATTGTTCACCCTATGACCCTGGGCAAATGCAACGTGCATGTTACTGAAATTAATTTATAGAAATTCCCCTTTTGATATGAGCCCTGTCGGTGGGGCATTAGAATACGCCGACTGCCCCCCAGCAGAGGATAATAGTCCCTCAATGGGGGTCCTGGATATGACCTTAAACTATATCCAGTGGTGAGGCCCCAGCTTGTGGGCTTTGGGGAGTGTGGAGCCACCTTTTAATTGCCATTGCTCCCAGGTCCACTCTGACCCGGAGTGGTAGTACTTATTAGGGTCCCAACTATGGGTTAAATAGAAACTGACTTGAAAAAAAATATGTATTCTATTAAAAAAATCTTCTTAAAAATCACTGGATTCGATATTAAATAACCTGAAAAGGGTTGATATGCCGTAAAACAAAAACAACTAACTAACCTACCTACCTATCTATCTATCTATCTATCTATCTATCTATGTTTTATGTAGAGACACATATTATAATACTAGAAGAATACCCATCCCAGGACGGAAAAAATTAATGCTCCTAACAAAAAAGTTTTACACCAATTTTTTTGTCCTATACGAAGATTAAAATCAAGTTATAATGATGCTAAAACTTGTGTTAAGAATCCTCGTTCCAGTTTTTATCAAGATCTATGACATGATCTTGATTTTTAAAAATGTAAAAAAAAAAATTCAAATTGAGAATCTTAATAAAAAATTGAAATTCAGTAAGTTTTGCTTAATTGGTGTCTAATGACTGTGAATCAAATTTAATGCAAATCTGAAATATTTGAATTTTTAAATAGGCGGTTGTACTCATATTGCATCACTAAAACCACTTTAAAATGCTTCATATGAACTGAAATTGGGGGAAAATTTATTAATTAATGTTTAACATCTATTGCTAAAATTTCACAAAAATGAATAGTGTCTTATTTTTCACAATTTACCCCCTTTACGTAAATATAAATTAAACTAAATATAGTTCACATCTGAACCCCTTATGCTTAGCAGCTGTGTTCCAAAATTCATAATGATTGGTTAATTAGTTCAAGATTAAATCCATTACATACAAATATATAAACATATACGCTCACATAACTTTATATATAGATAGAGATCAGGTAATATATTATGTACATATACTAGTAGGGCTCCCGGCATTGCCTGGTCGTAAAATATGCTTAAATATGATATTTTGATTAATGCAAATTTCATATTTATTATTATATTATATTATATTATATTGGACCCAATGTATAGTAATGATTTAAAAGGTTAAAGAAAAAAATGATTCGTGCGCCACCACCAAGAATCGAAACCAAAACGTTTAGCTTACGATTTACCTTTTCATTTAATGTTTGACGTTAATGCCTGAGCTATAGGGACATGTTTGCTGCAAGGCTATTACGTTACGCATGCATATTCGTAATGCCGTTGTTCGACCTTCACCTGGCAAATTCCATTTTTTTAATTTTCACATTTTCGCACCGATTTTCGCCGGTTAAAACCCAAATAGAAAGTTTTGCATGGGTGCGAATACCCTATATATTAAGTTTAATGCCTGTAGACCAAAAACTGATAGAGGGAAATTTTATATTTAAATTAAGTAAGATTAATGAAAATAATTAAATGACAATAAAAAATTATAATTTATGTAATAATAAATTTAATTAAAATAGTAATAAAACTGAATTATTTATGGATATAAAATTCAGATAAAATAAACTATTGGAAAAACCGGTATTAGAATATATATATATATATATATATATATATGATTATAATTTACTATAATAATTTATTAAATATATACAGACAGTAGTGCTTCATCCTTTCGGGAATCATCAGTGCAGGGTGTCATGATTAACGCCAGTCGAGAGATTCTAACCCCGGCAACAAACAGAAGTCATGTGTGGCTTTATATTTATATATATATATATATATATATATATATATATATATATATATATATATATATATATATATATATATATATATATATATATATATATATATATATATATATATAATTATTTTTTTTTTTTTACTATAATAATTAAATACCTACAGACACTAGTGTTTCATCCTTTCGGGATTCTTCAGTGCAGGGTGTCACGATTGCTACCAGTCGAACGATTCGAACCCCGCGAGACATCTCTGGCTCGATTAGCGGAGGCCGTATCCATTCGGCTACCATTAACCGCTTGAAATAACGTTGAATTTTAAACATCTTAATTTTAAGTGTTCATTTACGTCAGTCAGACAGTGATCTAATCGTTATATGATGATCTACGCATAAGAGCTAACTTGACCGACTTTTAATTCAACTGAAAGTGCTCAACGATAAGAAACGAATTTCTTAAAGGGGCTGTCATAATTATTTTATTTTTTACTATAATAATTAAATACCTACAGACACTAGTGTTTCATCCTTTCGGGATTCTTCAGTGCAGGGTGTCACGATTACTACCAGTCGAACGATTCGAACCCCGCGACACGAGACATCTCTGGCTCGATTAGCGGAGGCATACATATATATATATATATATATATATATATATATATATATATATATATATATATATATATATATATATATATATATACTTGTTTGTAATATACTTGTTTGTAATATACTGAATTTTACTGAGTTCGTATAATTCAGTAAATTTTTCATATAGCAATGAATTTTAAGCCAAAAAGAGATGACTTAAAAAGTAAGCTATAAAATTATCATATTTCATAATTGAGCATTAATATACTGTATTAACAAAACCAAGACTTCTGTCCAACCGGTATTGAAACAATTGTAACTTACAATGAAATACACTTTTTGTTGCTGTTATTAATATTACAATTATTAATATTATGTAATGGTAAAGAGGGTGAACGTAATTACTGGTAACAAGGAATGGCCGATCCTCATCAACGCTAGCGTCATATCAGGGACGTGCACATAGATAAAAATCGCTCACACTTCACTAAAAACAAAAATAATAAAACGTCAGATTCTGCATAATAGTCAAACGAACTTTAACATTTATAATGCAGTTTTAATTAACAATAAAGATAAATCTTTTTCTTTCTTTCTTTCTGTTGTATTTTTACATGCGTGTGTGTCGTGTCATTAAATGATTTACGAGATGTTCATAGTTCTTGTAAAGAGTTTCTTGGAAATAAATGTTAGGTTTTTAGAACCAGGAATAGTCGTGAGGACTTTATATTTCTTCAATATGAGTTTGATAGGACTTGAGTAAAAGAACTCTACCAAAAAGAAAGGAAAGAGTAAAAAAATACTTCCTCCGACTGAGGCAATCATGTTTTCTTTAGAGAAAAGGTGTTTCTTTTCTTTTTTGTTTTTTTAAACGAAAGGAAATATAATTTGTTATATTAGTTAGTTCCAGTAATGTGATAACTTTGCTCCATAAATGTGTCGGATGTGACAAAAGGTTATTTTCTGGGGAATGAATCCAGTGAGGTTAAGAGGCTTTAGGTGCATGGCGCGTGGTATCAATGTTAGTGATTTTACGTCAAGGAGACGGAGTCGTAACAGAGCGTTGTTCATTCGTTGTATTGAGTCCTGAACTGAACAGAAATCTGACTCAACTGATTTAGATTTCGCGCGCAGTGCCTCTTATAGGCTTATGGGTGGCTACCAGCGAAGGCTGTTAGAAAAAGATTTTGGAAAGTCTTGTCTTCGAGTGTTGATTGGATAGAAAATGGACACTCTGTCACGTGCCCTACGTCCGCGCGAAGAGGTACAGTTTACTTTTTACTTCTGCAGAATTTGCGTGGGTGGATACTTCTAGTTTTTTAAGGCAAACCACTATATATGATATTGTATTGAAATGGTATTGGAATCGGGAAAATTTGTGGTTATTTTTCAACGCCAAAAACGATTCTCTTAAGTGTCGTTGTTTTTTTTAATTTTGTTTAAAACAAATTCTTCCATTGCTGGTAGCAATGATAAAATAATAAATATTTATTGATTTTAAGCTAATAGTCAAACTAAAATGTAGCTAAAATTACTTCAACAAATGTATTTTTACGTTTGAGAAAATATCTGCACATTTTGCATGTATGTTTTACGGTAGTTGGGAAAAATAACAACTAATATTCATCGATTCATAAGAATCGGAATCGGTAGTTGTATCGGATTCAGGAAAGATATTGTAATCGTCCCATCAGTAGCATTAATATATTATGCACGAATTTTGTGGTTGTCTGTCGTTTTTATATACGCACCTTCTATTGAGATTTTAGTTAGCCAATCAGCTTTCTAGTATCCACCGCGCCCTTCCCATCAGCCAATGAACATGCACTTATAGGACAAAGGCCCATTTGACCTCTGGTTGACCTGATTGTGTGTGTTCTATTTAGCCTGGATATATAGTGTCTTGACCTGTTTTAAATCTAGGTTAGTTTTTTATGTTAGTTTATATATGTATATATATATATATATATATATATATATATATATATATATATATATACATACATACATACATACATATATATGTATGATAGTTTATGTATATGTATGCTTATTTATTTTATTTATTTATATGTTTATTTTCTATTGTTTTTGTTAGTTTTAAAGTTATTTTGCATCTCTATCCTAGAGCAAATTTTATCCTGTGAACACAGTTGTTTGCTATTTCTCTCCTACTGTTTAATAGATGTTGGGGTTCTTTGAAGTACAGGATAGCAAATTTTTCATGAAGGCATAATCTACATGGGTCGTCTAGGTCTTTACAGGTGCTTGCTTGTCTTACTATTTTCCATTCAACTACCGGCGAACGGCCACTTTCCTTGAGTTCCCAGTATTTATTTGCTAGCGTTGTTGTCATACGGTGTTTTTTTATTGTTGAATGTGCTTTTGTGGTCATAATATCGAGTTTTGACATCTAAGGAAGTCATACCTACGTAATATTTCTTGTTATTCGGGTTTTCTTTCGCAAATATTGTGGCCTGGTAAACTATACTTTTGGTTAGACATTTATTTTGAAGTGGACAAAATGTGCGGTATCTACAGTTACATTTATCGTGTTCGTTATTAGTATTTTTACTTTTATTTCTAGTATGGTTGTTGTTATCCAGAGTTGGTTTATTATTATTATTATTATTATTATTATGATTATCATTATTATTTCTGCTAGTTATATATATGTCTTTTGTGTTAGTTTTATTTTTATCATGGTGTCTACTTTTTATTGTTTATTTTGTTGTTCTTTACATTGTTTTTATTTAATATTTTGTTATTATGTGCTTTAATTATCATCTCTAAATTTTCGCAGCAGCTGTAGGATAACTTTAGGGTATTTTTATTGAAAATTTTGTGTCAGGGGTTGGTTGCGAGAAAGTGCTTTTCCATAAGATCTAGAAATTTCTTGCCAAGTTTTGTTTTTAACATTTGATTGTATGGGGCCGTATACCAGATTATTTTTCTTTTTCTTCTATTTTTAATTTTATTATAGTTATTGGTGTTTTGTTGCTTATATTTGATATCAATATTTTTGAATCCACTATTTTTTAGGGCTGTTTCATAGATATTGGTTGACCTGTTAAATGCATTTTCATCGCTTGAGTTATTGCTGAGTCTACTTACGATTGAGTTAGGAATTGATGGTGGGTGATTGGACTTAGGGTTTACGTATATTGGAGTAGCATTATCTTTTAAGTAGGGTTTATATGTGTTTTTTTCTAAATTTAACATAACGTCCAGGAAGTTTGTTATTTTTATGTTAGCTAATACGTCTATTTTAGGCCTAATTTTTTCATTTCCTTGTGTATGATTTTCTTAAAGTTATCTTGACTTTGTTGGAGTCTTTTATTATAGCTAGTCCGTCATCTCTATATAGGCCGATATCCGGAGTATCAAATATGCTTGTGAGGGTATATAGAATGAATAATCCCACAAGATCTGATGCCTTTGCAGAGTCCCTAGCACCCATCGGCAAATCAAACGAATTTGTCATTTTAGTTTTTATCCATTGGTTATTGTTATTTATTAGAACTGATTTTCTACATTTTTTAATGATGTTGATTTCTTCCCAGGATATATCAGTGTATGCCTTGGCAAATTCTAGGGCAATGTTAAAAAGTTCTTCGGATATCGAGGGATAGAAGTCTATGATGTCGAACTGTATAAACGTACATCTATTTTTGTTTTCTATATTTTTAAACCAGGTGATTGCTTCGGCAGTATTTGCTCACTGGTTTAATTCTAGGTCTTGTTTGATTTGTTTGTTTACTCTAGAAAGTATTACTTTGCTAATTCTACCTATTTCTGGTTTAGTTGGGTTTATAAAGCGGGTGCTGAAATTATTATTGAAATCCCATTTGTGGTCTTTGAGCAGAATGTATGCTTCTCTAGGTTTCAATTTGCCAACCTTATCGCTAATTTTTAATTTATCGATAATTTGTTTACTTTCAGTATTTATTATATCTATGTAGTCATATTCGTTTGTATATAGTTTTTTTGTAATGTTATCTGTGATTAGTTTGTTATATTCTTGTTTATCTATTTTATAAAAGTTTCTAGTTTTATCTGCTTTTACAAATATTTTATTAGAGCTGTTTATGTTTCAACGATTTTGCGTAGTTTTCGTTGGAAATTGTTAAGTTTTTAATTACGTTTAAAAGGTCATTTTCAAAGTTTATCAAAAGGTCTACTGTTTTCGCATTTTTTAGGGTTTTAAAACCATAGGATTTTTTTTTGTTTACGTTCTCATTTTTAAGGAAGAAATTTACTCGCCATCGCATTCGGCGTATTAGTTCATTTGTTTTTTGAATTACTAGTTAGCTATACCTATGTATTGAGCACTTTTGAAGTAAATACTTAAAGTTTACGCATAAATTTATACTTTTGTATAATAATTTTATGTGAGTAAATGAAGTAGTTATATATATATATATATGTGTGTGTGTGTGTGTGTGTGTGTGTGTGTGTGTATATATATATGTATATGTGCGCATATATGTGTGTATGTATGTGTATATATATGTGTGTGTGTATATATATGTGTCTATGTATATATATATGTGTGTGTGTGTATGTATGTAATTATGTATATATATTTTTTTATCCTTTAATATTTCTTATTTTATTATCATTATTCTTATTATTTATTTATTTATTTATTTATCTACCTTTAATTGTTGTATCTTTATATGTTTTTTATTTGTTCGTTTTTTTAACACGGCCTCCGTATTTCCAGAGGGTGTTTCTGTACCCAAACCATTCCCTGCTAAATATACGTATATACACGCGCGTTCGCGCACACACATACGCACCCATGCGCACTCTCTGAACACTTCCCCACCACTCCATCACCCTACCTGCCTACTCCTCCTTTCCTTCCGTAAACAGAATCTCTTAGGGTCGTTTACTAAAGACAAATTTATAACAGGAACTTTAGAGCAAAGACACCGCCCGTTAACCGTTGTTTATTTTTATATTTTGTTTTTCCCCCGTTTTGTTTTCCGCTTTCCAACGACGCTGATGAGTTATATTTGATTCTTATCAGCCACAGATGGTTGTTTCAATACAATGAAAGCGCTGGTTCGTCTTTAGAATATGTATGTATAGTTTTTAAATAAATATTTGTGTATATATATATATATATATATATATATATATATATATATATATATATATATATATATAAAATTTTAGTCATTCAATAAATTTAAAAACCAAAGATTTTTTATTATTCTATGTAAGACAAAGAATATATTTGAAATATTATGACTCCTTATCCTATAGGATTTCGATGTCAACCATCTCTTCAGAGGAGAAAATATTAGCAAATAATTATAAAGTCAGTGACACATGGAAAATTAAAATTAAAAGTTTTTTAAGTATCTAAATATCATAGAGTAAGGGAAGTTAATGAAAAGGATATGAAAATTCACATCTAAATTGCATAGTAAAATCCAAAGTGAATGTCTTTTTGATAGCAGTGAGGTAAAGTGATCCAATCTGTATTTTGAATAATCCACATCACAAGGTAATAGTCCGAAGTAGGCATTTTCCTGGAGAAATTTTCTTTGTTTATATAATGAGTCCTGTAAAAAACTTATTATATATTATTATATAATATTTTTATAATTATAGAACATATTCTGAAGTATATATATATATATATATATATATATATATATATATATATATATATATGTATACATATATATATATATATATATATATATATATATCACATTCACATTCTTAAGTCATTCGTAGACATTTATGCAGACGACATGTCAATCTATGACAACACTTCAAAGACCAGCAATGACAAAGATCTTTCTGATCTTAAGAATGTGATGTAATGGGGAAAAGGGTGGTTGGTTAATTTTAATGCATCGAAAACCAAGCTTCTCTCCTTGCATCATAATCGCTCTGATCCCCATCATGCCCCAATTGAAATGAATGGCTCTAGTCTTGGGGAATCCCCATATCTTGACAGGCTTCTGGGACTGACCGTCACTTCTGATCTGAAATGGAATGCATACATCAAATCGGTTGCCAAGATCGCTGGAAAGATCGTTGGATCACTCTACCCCTCGAGTAAGTATCTCACTACACATGCAATCCTCTATCTGTATAAGAGCCAGGTGCGCGCTAAAATAGAGCACTCTTGTCACATCTGGACAGGAGCTGCTTGTCACACTATATCTTGCCTTGTTAGAGTTCAAAACCAGCTTCGGAACCAAGCAGGTGATGTCCTTTTTTCTTCCCTGCAACCTCTTTCCCACAGAAGAGACGTTGCAAACCTGTCTATTTTCATGGTAAGTGCTAATCTAAACTCTAATCTATGATACCAAACTTTCACAAAAAACACTCAAATGGCTAAAACCACTATATATGTTTTTCTCACTCTTTATCTGTGCCTAAATGTAAACACAGATTCCATGAACAAAGCTTCCTTCCCAGAACTGCCTGCCTTTGGAACACTGTCCCGGTGGCATGCTTCCTGGCTAAATACAACATGGTGGCATTCAAATCCAATGTAAACAAGTTCTTGTTAAGTCGTCCTCATAAATAATCAGATTCCACCCAATTTACATTATTAACGATTACTTCACTACCACTTTACACTCATTAACCCTTATCCTCGAGTGGCCTTCGGGCCTTGATAAATGGTGACCCAAGTAAAAAAAACAAACTTCTCTCCCAATTTTTGGATTTTGCCTTTATTTTCTTTTAAAGTTGTTAAGTGTTTTTCTTCTGATAAGTTAAGGGTGAAATAAATTAAAAAATTGACATAATAATTACATTAATGACTCTGTGCTGCGAAACAGGTGCTGTCAAGAATTGTACATGTCAACATGCTTAAAGAAATAAATGGTAAAATGGTCAACATCTTGAAATTTTGAATATAGACTTTTGTCATTTAATTTTATATTTACATCGAGCTTCATAAATTAAGAATTGGTATAAATAAAAGGTGAAATATAATTGAATAAACATATTTTCCCATATATATATATATATATATATATATATATATATATATATATATATATATATATATATATATATAAATGAAATTAAAAATGGAGGCAGAGAGACCTAAATGCTCAACGTTTTGCCTGTCTTATGCGGGCTTTCTCCAAAGGGATGGTCAATGACGAGAGGGTCGAATGTTTAGGGCTAGATATACTAATGGGAGGGAGTCTTTACGTAAATTAATGTTAGGAAAGGCTACTGAGCATAAGTTTGGTAAATCTATAGAGCATAAGTTTGGTAAAAGGCTACTGACTACAAGTTTAGTAAAAGGCTACCGAGTATAAGTTTGGTAAAAGGCTACTGACCATAGGTTTGGTAAAAGGCTACTGACCATAGTTTGGTAAAAGGCTACTGACTGATAAGTTCGGTAAAAGGCTATTGACCATAGGTTTGGTAAAAGGCTACTGACCATAGTTTGGTAAAAGGATACTAACTGATGTTCGGTAAAAGGCTACTGACCATAGGTTTGGTAAAAGGCTACTGACCATAGTTTGGTAAAAGGCTACTGACTGATAAGTTCGGTAAAAGGCTATTGACCATAGGTTTGGTAAAAGGATACTAACTGATGTTCGGTAAAAGGCTACTGACCATAGGTTTGGTAAAAGGCTACTGACCATAGTTTGGTAAAAGGCTACTGACTGATAAGTTCGGTAAAAGGCTACAGACTATATATTTTGTAAAACTTATTGATCATGTTTGGTAAATCCCATTGGTTATGTGTCCGTAAATCTTATAACGAAATATGAGGGTCATTTCTTAAATTATAATCATAATGCTTATCCTTCAGCTAACATTCATGTATGTGGAGACTTCAATGTTCACAATGTGGAATGGTTAACCCACTCAAACAAGACCGATGATGAGTGGAGGTTCTGTCACGATTTCTCCATTGCTTATGACCTCACTCAGATTTTTCACGAACCCATCGTTGTGCCCGACTCTGACGGCCAGTATGCAAGTCTCTTAGACCTTTTTCTCACAACTTGCCCAGAACTATATTCAGTTTCCATTCTGTCTCCACTTGGATCTCCCAACTACTCTGTTGTAATTAAGATAAAAATAACATGTAAAAAGTCTTCAGATGTATCTCTCCATCGTACAGTATATCAATACTCTATGACAGACTGGGATAGCTTCCGTACATTTATATCAGATCCTACTCTGCATTCCATGTTTAAAAAGGATGTGTCCTTTATAGTATCAGACCTGACAGAACGGTTAATTGTAGGTATTGACCGTTTCATACCCTCAAAAAAGTTCCAGTGATAACCCAACAGCCAGCCGTGGTTCTCTCCAGAATGTGCTGCTGCTATTGCACACAGAAATCACTTTTTCCACTGCTTCAAACGTAATAGATGTACTGAGACTAAAGCTGCTTTCAGAACTGCCAGCAACCATCATAAAAAAGTAATAAAGAATGCAAGAGAGTTGTATGTTTAGTCCGTCAAGTCCAAAGTAGCTGAGTAGCGGCTTGGTTCCCACCAGTTTTGGCAAATAGCGAATAGAATCCTGAACAGAAACGTGTGCTCTATCCCAACTATCACCAATGGACCTGAGGTAATCTCGTCAGCATCAGACAAAGCCAGACTATTTGCCAAGAACTTTGCAGCTAATTCTACTCTTTGTGACACAGGCCGCCAACCCCCAATATTTCCTCCTGTATCAGAAAACACGCTATGTGATGTACAAATATCTGTACATGATGTTGCCAAGCTAATCAAAAACCTTGATTCCAGTAAAACAACCGGCCCTAATGGTATTTCAGTTATAGTACTCAAAAAACTTCAACCAGAACTAGCGCCAATACTTACAAAACTGTTTAAACGTTGTCTTAAGGAGAATTGCTTCCCATCACCCTGAAAAATCTCATCAGTGTGCCCTGTATTTAAGAATTCAGGTGATCGGTCAGTACAGGCCAATAAGTTTCCTTTGCATCATGAGTAAGTTGCTGGAATCTGTGTTAAATAGAAAAGTAATCAACCATCTCAGCAAAAATAACCTTCTTAGTGACACTCAATATGGTTTCTGTTCTGCTAAATCTACAGCAGATGTGCTTACAGTTATATCTTATAGGATTAGCGAATCTCTTGACGGAGGCAACCTTTCTAGGGCAATTGCTCTTGGCATATCAAAAGCCTTTGATAGGGTATGGCATAAAGGTTTACTTCACAAGATCTCCAGCTACGGTATAGCTGAAAATGTCTTCTCAATTATCAAATCATTTCTCTCTGATAGGTTCATAAGTGTAGTAGTTGATGGGTACAAATAAGAAGCTCACAGTATTAATGCTGGAGTTCCTCAGGGTTCCACCCTGGGCCCAACTCTTTTTCTAATTTACATTAATGATCTTCCAAATCACATCCTTACATCATTTGTAGACATTTGTGCTGATGACACTACCATCTATAGTAGCACATCTAAGACCATAAATGACCAAATTCTCTTTCCGCTCCTCTCTCCTTTGATCTTGATCACGTTGTACAATGGGGAAAGAGGTGGCTTGTTACTTTTAATGCATCTAAAACCAAGCTTCTATCTTTACACCATCAACATTCTGATCCCAATCTGGCATCAATTAAAATGAATGACTCTCGTATTGGGGAGGCCTCATGTTTTGATAAGCTTCTGGGTTTGACCTTTACTCCTGATCTGAAATGGAACACGTACATTAAATCCGTTGCCAAAGCCACTGGGAAAATGGTAAGATCCTTCTATCGATCCAGTAGATATCTCACTGCTGATGTAATTCTCTATCTATATAAGAGCCAGGTACGTCCAAGGATGGAGTATTTTTGCCACATCTGGGCAGGAGCTTATAAAAAGGACTGCTTGGATAGAGTTCAAAATAGACTTTGTAGCCTCATAGGAGATGTCCCTTTTTTCTTCCCTGTTACCTCTTTCTCACATAAGAGATGTAGTGAGTTTGACTTTGCTTTATCATTATTTTCATGGGAAGTGTTCGACTGAGCTTCAATCTATGGTCCCCCTCACCAAACTTTCACAAGAAACACTCATCTAGCTGAAAACACAATCAATAATTCCCCCATTCTTTATCTGTACCTAAACCTAAACGTAGATTCCATGAACAAAGCTTCTTTCTTAGAACTTCATGCCTGTGGAACTGTCTTCCGTTTTCCTGCTTTCCAGCTGACTACAATCTGATTGGCTTCAAGTCCAATGTAAACAAGTTCTTGATAAGCTGTTCTCCTTAAGTTAACAAATTTATTGAATTTCCATTACTGACAATTACTATATTGTCCAATTGACTACTGTACAGTCTTTAACCCTTATCCTCGAGTGGCCCCTGGGTCTTGATAAGTGGTGATGCCTATGTAAAAAAAATTAAAAAATAACTTATTACTCAATGTAGATGGGTGTTTCTGCTGATAAACCCATGTTATGACTTCTTTCTGTACTGAAAGACAATCGATACCTTCTGTCTTTTTCATGATAAAAAGTTTGCAATGAGTCGACTCCATTTAAATTCAGTTGCAAGAGAGATTAAGATCACTAGAAGCAATATAAGATTAAAAAGAGAAGCATTAAATGTTTACTTCACTATTGTCGCATTGTCAATTATTATACTCAGATTCATCATGTAAGTATGTAATAATGTTTTCACCTGAAATGCGTTGGTTTAAGAGATCACCAATGAAAACAAACACTGAAAAACTAATTTGATTCATCGATCAACCAAATTTATGGAAAATTTGGTCATTATTTTGCGCGTTTTCTTTTCATGTCACAAAAAAACCTGAAGAGAAAAAATATCATGAAATAATATATTTTTTTTATACATTTTTTTTAAACAATTTTCATAAAAGAAAACATTTTTTTTTACATTTTGATGTTAATCACTTGCTGATAGGCATTTTCCAAATACGGCCCCGACCCACCATTGTTCTGTACCAATAATGGGTGATTCTAGAGAATAAATACAATAAATACAAATACATCGAAATTTAGAAATCAATAATGTTATCGTTTTCTAAGATAGATGGCTGCCTACATCATGGCTGCCAATTCAGATTTCGAAATATACCCAAGTGAGTTGGCAGTCTTGGTGCTTATTCAAATTGGCACTTATGATGACATTTAAAATTAAAGGAAATGCAGAAATGTCTGTATGATGTACGTACCAATCACGGAACAAAGATGAAAATTTCCAAAATTCACATAATTTGATCAAGTATTCAAAAAAATCAACTTTTAATCTGTTTTTGTGGAGAAGGACAGACAACCCTAATGCACGTGGAAACTCAAAGTAATTACTGATTACCTCCCCTTATTATGTTTTATAGTGAAACATGACCTTGTCTGTCACTTATCAGTAAACAAACGGCAAATTTATTTTTTATGAATAAAAAAAAAATACTCGATCAATTTTTGTGATTTTTGGAATATGCAACCTTTATTCCGTGACAAGTAGGTACAATATAAAAAAATTTCTTCATTTTTATTTATTGCTGTAAGTGCTAATCTGAATAAGCACCGCAGTGTTCATGATTGTTTCTCTCCCATCAGTTACTCTGTGCCATTTAAAAAGTTTTGTTTATTTTCTTTATTTATTTTCACCACTTGGAACATAACGAGCTGCTATTTGGAATCATGTCTAACAGGGGAACTGTGGAGAGTTGAACAGCAAGATGTTTGTTCATATTACATTTAAACTTCTGCAGGTTATTGTGATAGTCATCAAAGAAGCAAGCTTCCACGTGTTTGTGCCTTGTGTGGCTGTAAAACGACAGCAATAACAAGCTTACCTTCAGGTAGGGTCTGAGATAGGTGCCATGAACACTGGCTGATCTTTTATACCAAACCCGAGTCACATGTTTACAGGACATGTGATGAGGGGGGGGATAAATAAAAATGATGTGAGAAGTGGAAGAGTGAGAAAAGGAAGGAAAGGAAGTCAATAGGCATTTTGTTTAACCAGGAAGTAATTGTTGCAAGAACACATTTACTTTTTTTGGAAAGGAAAAATCGGCAACTGAAGTTATTTCAATAGTTATGACAATCATGAAAGTAGGACACGGGGAGGGAATTCCAAAGACCAGCAGTCTAAGGGAAACAACTGTTAAAGTAGAAGATTTTCCAGCATCTAAGGACCTTCACAGTAAAGTGGTGGGATTTTGTTGCCTGTTGAGTTAGTCGGGAGTATGTACGTCAAGGGGACACAAGTGCTATGAGTTCATTAAAACTGTAAAAAGTTTTTGACTCCTAATGGGGGTATGAGACGAATGGATTCGCCAATCATTTTTATAACCAACGGCTCGGCTAAACAACCAATGAAAACGTCCCAAAATTATTATAAAAATTGTCGAATTTTGGATTCAATCAGTTCGCTGTTTACTATGTCACGGGCCGCATTTAATTCTTGGCTACCATCTTGGTTACTAATCTGAACTACGCCGCCATCTTGATTACTGATCTGAACTACGCTACCATCTTTGTTCAACACAATACCTCAGAACTTAAGAGGTTAACTACGCCACGGACCGCATTTGATTCTTGGCCGCCATCTTGGTTACTGATCTGAACTACGCCGCCATCTTTGTTCAACACAATGTCTCAAAACTTAACAAAAACACACTTCATAAAAGTACTTGTAAAACAGGCACGGGGATGTGACATTGTAGTGTCATATTACGGAGTGCCGAGGCAACGCTAAGTAAGTTAGATGATTATTATTATGATTGCTGTTATTCAAAAATCTAGATCTTTTGTCAGCTAAAATATGTATCAAGAATGTTAACTTGATAAAATGGAATTTATGAACAAACACTTAGGAATTTTGGTTTTCATAAATAACGATTATATGTGGCAAAGATCAGGTCATCGATTCTTTAGTGCTATGTTGCAGGACGATTGCCCATATGTATGTCTTCACAAAAAATCAGAAGCTTGAAAACGTAAATTATTATATATTGGATAATAATCAATAGAGAATTAACTCTATAATAATAAATAAAAAATTTACATGAATTAAAATATAATATTATGCATATTTTATGACTGAGCAACGTCGGGCGGGCTATTAGTATATATATATATATATATATATATATATATATATATATATATATATATATATATATTTAGTAATGTGATTGACAATTTAAAATTCAAATTAGAATTAAAAATTAAAAATCTGTTTCATAAGAAGGAACAACAACAAAGGCAATAATTTCGGAAAACAATGTTTTTATTGTGATAGACATTAAGCCATGGACAATAATTTTGACATATAGTATTTTTTAAACAAAGTCTCCTCATCAGCAAAATTATTGGGTGGTTTTTTTTTTAATATATGTAAAAGACACCATGAATAAACCTAGCATTTTTAAGTAAGGCAGATGTATCTTTTAATTCTTCGCCTTTTGAAAACCGTAATTACCGTCAAAGCATTCATTTAGATGTTTATTGTAGCTTATAAACGCATGAAAAAAAAATGTATATATATATATATATATTCAATAAAGATAATATCTAAATAGACAAGGATGGAGTACTGTTGCCACATCTGGGCAGGAGCTGCTAAAAACAGCCTATCCTGCCTTGACAGAGTACAAATAGACTTCGTGGTTTGGTGGGGGATGCTCTTTTCTCTTCCCTGCAGCCTCTCTCCCACAGAAGAGACGTTGTGAGCCTGTCTTTGTTTTATCGTTATTTTCATGGCAAGTGCTCGTCTGAGCTCCAATCTCTCGTCCCCCCTCGCCAATCTTTCACGAGAAACACCCGTCTAGCTGAAACTACTGTCAATAATTTTCCCCACTCTTTATCTGTGCCTAAATCCAAACGTAGATTCCATGAGCAGAGCTTCTTTCTCAGAAGTGCACGATTGTGGAACTCTCTTCCGTTCGCCTGTTTCCCACCTGACTACGACATGGATGTCTTTAAATCCAACATAAACAAATTCTTGACAAACCGCCTTCTGAAGTAAGACACTCTATCAAATCTCCAATACTAATGATTACTACAATACTATCTCATTGATTACTGTACACGCAATAACCCTTATCCCTGAGTGGCCTCAGGGCCTTGATAAGTGGTGACCCCCATGTAAAAAAAAAACAAAAAAACAAGGAAACAGTAGGAAAAAAATGTACATTTTATGTTTTTTCGCTCTACTTCCATGATTCTCATCTGACATCAGCAAAAGAATAGAAAATTCTGTATTTCGACATATAAAAGCAAGGATATGATATTAACGAATATGTTAGATGCCACCTTTGAAAATTTAAACAACACGCGCAAACTCATTGCTCGAAACAGGAAATGCTAAATTATTAAATGCCGCTTTTTATTGTATTGAGCAGTTCATTTAAATGCAATTCAGATAATCGGGCCACATATCAGTGAGGGGTTCCTAGTACATAAATAGGCCATTGAGTCGAGAGGAAAGGCCCAAAGCGGTGCATATTCTCTCCTGATGACCCAATTTTATCTGAAAGACGAAATGAAATACCCTACAGCAAAAAAAAAAAAAAACAACAACGATGAATGTTTCGGCCGTTTTGCCCTCCGGCCTTCATCAGGTGTTTTGTATCAAACTGGGGAACCGTTTGTTAGGAGTCTCGAACCCAACCCTTTATTATTACGGGGTTACCGTGTTCGGACTCCAGCTAGGCTCTGGGACATAGTTGCTGATTCTCTGTTCTGAATGTTACTTTTTCACTGCCTTCGTTCAGGATTGAACTTAGCACCTTTGGGTAACTGTAAACTTTGATACAACGTCTAGGACCACTCGGCCATATGTCACTAGGACATAGGTTCGAGACTCCTAACAAACGGTTCCCCAGTTCGATACAAAACACCGAAACGTTGTGGCAATAACAACCAAGATGAGGAAGTCAGTCCGACAATCTCTATCAATGAAAACACCTCATCTCAAAAATACAGACAATTACTAACAACGATGAACGCGACTATATACAAGTCTATGAGTAAATAAACTAAGAAGAGGAAGGTTCTGAAACAAACCGTTTTCTCTTCTGATAATCAACTTTAACCGGAAATGGAAGTGGTTGGTTGTTTTTGTTTTACGGCATATCAACCTTTTTCAGATTATTTAATGCCGAATCTAGTGATTTTGAGGAACGATTTTTTAATGGTGTATATTTGTTTTTTAAGTCAGATTCTATTTAACCCATAGTTGGGACCCTAACAGGTACTACCACTCTGGCTCAGAGTGGACCTGGGAGCAATGCCAATTAAAGGGTGGCTCCACATTCCCCAAGGCCCGCAAGCTGGGGCCTCACCATCAGATATAGTTTTAGGTCATATCCAGGACCGGAAATGGAAATGGATTACTTCACAAGTGTAAACAGCTGAAAAAGAAGTATATAAGTAAGCTGTTTCTTTCAAAACACAATATCTTCTATAAAATAAAATATGCATCAAGTGTGCTTGAAAGCCAAATCACATCGTAACATTAGGAAAATAAACCAATATTTGACTTGTTTGAAATTTATAACATAAATATATTTCAGAGCTAAACTCCATCCTCAGTATGTTCTTTTCTTTCTTTCTTTTTTTCTTTTTGCTTGCCATATTGTAATGTTGGAGACATATCTTCTGTTGTCCGCTTGCTTTATGGTGAGTTTCTACGACTGTTCTGGTAGCATTTTTTTTATTCTAATGGAGCAGAAAGGCCATTTCAGCGTCTTTGAAGTTGAGACTTTACGATGCATTTACAGTTCCTAAGCAAAACATGGATTATAACGGATGGAGCATGATAAGAATCTCAGTGTCTTTGATATAAAATCTTTTAAGAACTATCCTTGGCATACTTTTTTTTTTTTACAAAGGGGTCACCACATATCAAGGCCCGGAGGCCACTCGAGGATAAGGGTTAATGTGTGTACTGTAGTCATTGGGACAGTTGCATAATAACTGTTTGTAAAAGTAATTTGGTATAATTAGATCATTTAGGAGGACGGCTCAACAAGAACTTGTTTAGGTTGGACTTGACGATAACAATATGGTAGGCAGCTGGAAAGCAGACAAGTGGAACAGAGTTCCAAGAGCAGGCATTTCTAGGGAAGAAGCTGTGTTCATGGAATCTGTGCATCAAACGAATACCATAATACTTAGTTCGCTGCACCTTATGATAACAATGCACCATACGAAATTCCAGCCAACTGCTAGAGTAAATGCAGTATTGTGGTGACTAATCCCTATTAATCGCTATTAATCCCTAACTGTGGATCGAACAGATACCATAATACTTAGTTCATTGCACTGTATCATAACAAAGGTGTCTATAAAACTGACAACTACAGAAATGGCCCAAGACCGTGAAAAGTGACATCAAGCATGTGGTGAAATGAGTCGAGTAAAGTCAAGTTATATATATATATATATATATATATATATATATATATATATATATATATATATATATACTAGCATTTCAGCCCGGCGTAGACTTAAAATTGACAGAATTATTGCATAGGGAAATGTACACAGACAGACACACAGACACACAGACACTTTCACTTTTATATATATATATATATATATATATATATATAAATTAAAGGGTCTGTCTGTCTGTCTGTGTACATTTCCCAACACAATAACTCTGTCAATTTTAAGTCTACAGACTCGAAATTTAATATACATGGTATAGAGATTTGGGAAAATCTTTGTAATCCGTTTTCGGCCAGAAATTTGGCTGCTAAGAGGTAAAAGTTCAACGATTTGACCTTCCAGAACTCTATAAAACTCTTCCACCAATTTTGGGTACAAACAATTGAAATTTTACGCATAGGTTTCTTGGACATGGATCTAACTTATAACTTAATTTGAGCCCAAAACAATAAATGTTAAGGGGCCATAATAGGGGTCAAAGTTAAAAACCATTCGACCTCTGCGGTCTCTACCAAATTACTCAGACAATTTCTTGTCTAAACATTTGAAATTTTACATAAACGGTATTCAGAGATAGGGCAAGCTTTTTAATCGGTTTGGGTCGGAATATTTTAGTTACCAATATATAAATGTATGTATGTATGTATTTTTGCATGTCTGCCTTTCACAAGATTAGTTGGTTTTGAAGCTCGACCCTTCAGACGACAAATACCGAAAAATTGGCTAAAAACATTAATTTCTTCACCTTCAACTGGACACTTTTCCACAGGGAGGGGTCGCTTTTTTCACCGGTATTTTCAAAAGTCATCCCCTCTTTTCGATTGTCTAGCCTTAATTTAAATCTCTGTCATTTCCGGTTTGGTGGTGGTCGTAACAGCAAATATTCAGGGTTTTTTCCCGTTCTTTTCCTCCTTCACGGTACGGGTTCAAGCTTGCCTTCCTACTACCACCTTTTTTTTTTGTTTTTGCTCAACACACACCTCCAAAAACCCGGGCAATGCCGGGCACCCATGCTAGTATATATATATATATATATATATATATATATATATATATATATATAAACTTGACTTTACTCGACTTATTCAATAATATTCAATTTAATAATTATTATAGTAAATAATTATATTATTTGCTATAATATACTACATATACTATTTAATTATCATACACAATTAAAAGCTTATAATTTACAAGAATTTATTGTCCGATAAGCTCTATTTCCTATTTTGGTTGTATTGAGCTTTTTTTATTTGGTTGGGATTACTAATACAGGCCTGTTTGGCTTGTAAACTTAATTATTACTTCTTGATTTTATATATATACTAGCAAAAGTACCCATCGTTGACTGGGTTCAAAAACAGCCTAGAGAAAATGGACTCTGATTTATGAAAGTATCGTAGGTTATGAAAAGGAAGGGTTGTAATGAGATAGCTTCGAATTTGGGGGTGTCAAAACCAAAGCAAGATATGATGAAAGTAAAAATAAAATAGATAAACCCCATAATTTATTATACGATACCTGTTCACACTGAAACACTTATCACAATATTCTGGGGATCTATATTAAAAAACTTTGTTAAACTTTGTGACATATTTCCATTCTATGGAGGTCAGGCGTGAACGAACACCCCATAATTTTATTATATTATATTTCTTCAAACTGAAATATAATTATCAAAGTATACTTACGCAGATAGATATCAAAAGTCTTTATTAAAGTTTGTGCCTATTTCCATTCTATGGAGGCCAGGCGCGAACGCAGACTCCACAATTTTATTATACCATCCCTATTTAAGTTAAAACATGCTTATAAAAGTATTCTTATGTACATCTATATCAAAAACACTTGTAAACGTTTTTTTTTTAATTTTAAAATTTTTTATTTCCATACTTTGTGGACCAGGTGCAAACGCAGACCTCACAATTTTAATGAACCACCATTCTGCCAGATCAAACATACCCATTCCTGTGTCTCAATACATCTTCTATCATTATATGCAATCAGTTTTTTAAAATAGTCAACCATATAGGAGCCTATTCGTGACCAGACACACACACACACACACACACACACACACACATACACACACACACACATTCAGCTTTATATTATAGATATATATATATATATAATGTTATATATATATATATAATGTTATATATATATATATATATATATAGATGGCAATTGAGGTAAACACGCAATGCTGAATCTTCTAGTGAATTATATTTTTTTTGACATTAGGTTTCCATGCGTAATTCTTTCCAGACTGAAAAGTTCTATCTTTTCTAAAGAGTATACACATGAAAAGAGTCGATATTGACATAATAGTAATTTGATCGTTTCAGTGTAAAGAAACAGATCTTCAACAAAATGTGCTGAAATTTGAAAATGCTGGAACTTAGAATGTATCTATACTCTTATTGTATAGTCATCCACATGTAGTATTCTTTCACTATATCACAGCTCATCAGTGCAGCTAAACTAGCACACATCCCTAGTCAGAGATTGAACCTACAACCATCTAGTTAATAGTCGGCAGTTCTACCCTTTGCCCATAGGATCGGTACTTGAAAAGAACCGCATCAAATGCTCATTTATACAGACACTCACCTGACCTGTTTGTTTGTTTACAATGTATATATATATATATATATATATATATATATATATATATATATATACACACATATATATATATATATATATATATATATATATATTCCAAAAGTCATAACGTTGACCATCTTATAATTTATTCTTTTAATTCAGTTGACTTATACAATTCTTGACAGTATCTGTTTCGTAGCGCAAAATCAATCACTTAATTATTATATCAATCAGTGAATCTATTATGCCCTTAACTCATCAGAAGAAATAACAACAATAAATCCATCAAAAGGAACTGAAGTGTGATTTGATATGATTAAAATCTGAAAATTGGAAGAGAGACTGCAATTACCTTTTTATTTTTCCATTACGCCATATTGAATTTTTATCAAACAAAGTCATTAAACCCAACTATTCGTACTAACAATTTTAATTAATTTATGAATCTTCTACCAAAATGTTCTATTTGATAATTAGTAAATTTATTAATTACATTGAGCTTCTTAAATAAGGATTGATATATATCATAAGAAGATATATTTCTACAGAAATATATATATATATATATATATATATATATATATATATATATATATATATATATATATATATATATACCACGATTTTTTTTGCGGGGGGGGGGCGGGTACAGAATTTTAATATTGCAACCATGAAGGAAAACTTTTATAATTAATGATTAAAAGTAAAATGCGTTTTAAAATAAAGAAAAAGTGGACAAAAAGAAAAAAAGAAAAATAAAGGAGGAAGTCAGCTGACAGAAAGCGAGGACTAAACCGGTCAGCTGACTCTCTTCCTTTATTTTTCTTTTCTCCTCTTCGCTCCTTTTTTCTTTATTTTAAAACGCATTTTACTTTTAATTAGCTATAATATAAAGCACAAAAATCGGCTTAAATGTACGTATGTATGTATGTATGTATTCGACAGAGGCGATGAATTTTCACAAGATTGGTATGTTTTTGAAGCTTGACCCTTCAGATGACAAATATCAAAAAATTGGCTAAAAACATTAATTCCTTCACCCTCAACTGGCCATTTTCCTACAGGGAGGGGTAGCAAAAATCGTTCTTTCATGACAATTTAACCAAACACGCATGCGCAAAAATGTTCTTTCTTAAATTAGTTTAAATATGAAAAAAGAAAGGGACTTAACTTCGCTCACGCGATCACAGTAAATATTTAAACAGGGTTATTATGTTCGCTTATTCTTTATTTTCCATTTTTTTTATTTACCCTCACACCTCAGCATACCCAGGCAACACCGGGTACCCCCGCTATTCTATAATATAAATTTCACCTGTCTGTTTAAATGTATTTATGTATGTATGTATGTATGTATGTATGTATGTATGTCAGCCTAAAACTTTCGACAGAGGCACACATTTTCACGAGATAAGAACTGTTTTGAAACTCAACCCATCGGACGACAAATATCGAAAAATTGGCTAAAACATTAATTCCTTCACCCTCCACTGGGCACTTTTCTACAGGGAGGGGTCGCTATTTTCGTCGATATTTTTGAAAGTCATTCCCTCTTTACGATTGTATTCATCACCATTGATCTGCTAACCTATCTATATTGTTAAGTCTAATCTTCAAATGAGTTTGTTTTTTTTTTAGCTTTGGTAAGTGTGGCTTCACTAGTAAAAAAAATAAAATCCTTGTGAAATCAGTTGATGCAGTTCCCAGGTGTTTTAAAAAGCTAGTGTCGAAATTTTTCACTCATATGGAAGTTTAGTTGCATGCAAAATGAATGCTGGTTCTCAAAATGTATAAACATTTTGACCCCTCCCTTACTTAAAAAAAGGAAATTAACCAATTTTAATGAAATTTTCAGTATTTATCAAATAATGATCACAGAATATAATGAATCCATTATTTTTACTTAAATCTTAGTGGAAATGTATTATTTTGTTTAAATAAAAAATACCTTTACTAAAGTTATGGTTTTCAGTAGTAAAAAAAAATGCATTAATTTATTTTTGCTTTTTTTATGAAAATAAAGCATCATAAATTGTAACGATTTAAAAAAATATTTAATTTTTACAAAAATATTACGAAAAAAGCCCATAAATGAATTCGATATAACTGGAAGAAAAATTAATTTCTCAAACTACAAATATTATCATTGAATTAAGCGTTGTTTATTTAATATTTTCACACAAAAAAAAAATCATAATTGCAAAAAATATTTCTAGATTTTATTTAAATTACAGATTTCGCATAATTTCTATTTGTGAGATTCTAATATTTTCCTTGGTTACATGAATGTGAAACTTTCGGCGTAACATAATTTTTGTATAATGTTAAAAATAAAAAATAAAATTTTAAAATTAAAAGCAGGAAAATAGAAAAATAATTAAATTAAAAAATGGTAAAAAAAATCATACAAACGTCCACAATAGGAATGTATGCATGCATGGGGGGGAAAAAAATAAAACCAACCCTCTCTACCTCTCTTTAACTACCTGATGTCATTTTCAGACAGCCTTTTGACTGTCAGATTTTGGACTTCTGTCAAATCCATCTTTAGAGACTTCAGTTTTGTTGACATTCTTCGAAGTAAGAATCTCTCGCTTAAGGGAGCTAATTAAGCTATTTTTTGTACAAACAAGGTGTGTTTTTATTTAATCCAATATCTTAGGACTTTACTTTACTAATTATCACTGACATAGACCCAGAACACTAATATTTATTTTTTAAAGGATTTTTACAATGAATTTATTTAACATCAAAATTTTTGATAACTTTTTTTTTTACGTGTATAAATATTTTTTTTCTTTTTTGAAATTCATTTTAGTCTTTAATCTTTCAAATAAAAAAATCTTAGTCTTTAATCTTTCAAAAAAAAAATCGGAAACCTACAACAAATATAATAAATTACTTTCAAAGCTATGTCTCCCTATCTTTATTCCACAATTTCTGCCTGTACCTATACACTTTCTTATATTCGTTTCTTGTAAGAATTATATTTCAGTCATAAATTACAAACACTTAATAATAGGGGAGTTACTTTCCAATGAGACTATGTATATGTTTGTGCAGAATAAATCTCACACAGAAAAGGTCACAACTATATTATAAGGTAGAAATGATACATTAGGTATATAAGCATATATACACACAACGAAAGAAAGTAAAAACATTAACGACAAAAAGAAAAAGAAAAAAAGGGACACATGACTGCAGAATATTGGACAATTTTGTTGTTTTGTTGTTTTGATTGCATTTTTTGTTTTTGTTTTGCATTAGATGAGTGACTTGAAAAGATATATTTCTGGTCATTTCTCCTCGTCCCTTCATTGTTCTGTGGCGAGAGCGGCCATGACAGACGGGTGTTCATTGAAAGCAGCAATTTTAAGTGAGAGATAATATGGCTTAATAGTTCTACGTTTTCATCCATGAGCGATCAATAAATCAAAAATCCTTTCATACATACATACATACATACATACATACATACATGATGATTGCAACGTCTTGTCAGACGAGTGTCACTCCCTCAGTCACTGAAAGTTCATGAGCCCGAAAATGACATATAGTCTTGCCGGCGAATTCACATGCTCAAGCAGACATGACACTAAAGACGGTCATTGGTATACATACATATATATACACGCACCCACACATACATATATACACATATCACACACATATATACATGCATACATACACAATACACATTACACACACATACATATACATACACACACATGCAAACCTACACAAGACGGTCATTGGTATGCATACATATAAATATATACATGCATACATACATACATACATACATACATGTCTATAAGCATACGCTCATATATACCCATATACATACACAATGCATAATACACAAACATACATATGCATACCAACATGCATGCATACACATATACATACATATACACACATATACAAATACATACATACATATACTTACACATACACATACATATACGTACACATATGCACATATATATACATACACTTACCTACATATACATACACATACATATATATGCATTCATACACATACACGCATACATGCACATATACACATACATATACATACACACATGCATACATACACATACACGTATGTGCATATACACACATACATGCATACAAACATATATAAATCTATATACATACACACACAAACATATATACACACAGACACATATACATACATATACACATAGATATAAATACATATAAACACACATGTACATATATAAATATACGCACACACATACATATATAAATATACATACACATATAAATGTACATACACATATACATACATAGATACATATAATGATGGCAGATTAATTGTTACATGCATCCAGCATTTCAGGCGTACACACGTCACAGATTTTTTTATCGCCACAGGACTTTCTTTTTCTTTTTAATAGACAAATGCCTGTGGGAGTATCTATACAAAGATGATGTTACAGAGTTTTAGCTATGTACGACAGCTAAATCTCTCTCTCGGTTCAAAATGTTGACATCCAGCAACAAGCAAGAGCAAGATAGCCAGCAACAAGTCAAACTGCAGACCAGCTTAATGCGGGTACTGGTCTCCTGCTTTGTTGTTTTTTTTTTTTTTTAAATCAGAGATCCGCTTCTCCCAGAGGGGCTGCCCTCACCACGCCCCACGGGAGCCCTCTCCATCCCACACACACATGGAAATGAACACATGCATACATACAGATATATGCCAACATACATATGCATGTGCACACACATGCAAACATACACACATAGTAGCACACAAATACGCATATACATACACGTGCACATACATACGTATACATAATACACATGAAGGAACATTCCAAAAGTCTTAAATACTCAATGATCAGGACGATGATGATGGTCATGGGCATGATTAAAAAAAAAAAGAAGAAAAAATGGCACGGATTTACATCTTGTTATTATTTTTACAAAAAAGTTTCGCTATAAGTCTATCACTTGGTGTAGTAAATGATGATGATATGGACAAATTCACACATTATTTCACAAATAAAATCAACGACGAGTCAAATGTAAACACAGTCCAACCGACATATATTAAAGACGCTTACTCTTTTTTTTTTTAAATTTACTACCCAAAGTGTTAGTCTCAACCAAACATACATACATACATACATACATATATACATACACACATACAAACATACAGACATGATGATTGCAACATCTTGTCAGACGAGTGTCACTCCCTCAGTCACTGAAAGTTCATGCAAGGAGGAAGACTTTTTAGTCCTACAAGCAGACATGACACTGAAGACTGTCATTAGTATACATATATATATATATATATATATATATATATATATATATATATATATATATATATATATATGCATACATATATACACATGCATACACATACACACACATGTATATATAAATACATATATACACATACCTACATACATAGACATACACATACATACATATACATACGTACATACACACATATACATACATACACACATATATGTACATACATTGTATATATACATATATACATACAGACATACATATACATGCATACACATACGCATAAATATATATGCATATATGCACATACATATACACGCAAACATATGCATATACATATATGCATACATATATATGCACACATACACATATACATACACATATACATACATATGTATACACATACATATACATACACATATACATATATAAATATTGATATACATACATACATACATACATACATACATACATACATACATATGCATATAATGATGGCAGATGAGTTATCACAACTTTTCCATCGCCACAGGACTTTTATCTTTTTTTTGTAGACAAACGTCTGAGGGAGTATCTATACAAAGTTATTATTGCAGAGTTTTAGCTTTGTACTACAGCTAAGTCTCTCTCTCGGTTTAAAATGTTGAGATCCTGCAACAAGCAAGAACAAGATAACTAGTAACAAGTCAAACTGCAGACCAGCTAAATGCGGGTACTGGTCTTCTATTTTATCGTTTTTTTAAATCAGAAATGTGCTTCCCATAGAGAGGTTGCCTTCACCACGATTTACAGGAGCCCTGTCAACCCGAATGCTATTCAATCCATGTCTAGAGGTTAGATTGCTGGGCATCAGAACATATCCACACACCGGTGGGTCATGCATGCCCCAGCTGACAGGGCCCAAGATTCTCTGGAAGTTTCTGTCAGGGTTACCTCACCCTTAGCCTTTGCTTAAAGAATCTTAGTCCACAAGCAGTGGGGGTTCAGTTATACAGTGCCAGACACAAGCTGTTTATCAGAGTCCCAACAATAAATAAATAAAAACAAACCCACGACACGTAAAACAGATGGTCATGAGTTGCGGTGTCTGTGGAAATCCCAAACCGAAGGTGTGTACAAAACGTTAGAACTCCAGCGATCAAGACGACGGTGATGATGGGACCAATTAAATTAATTTAATTAATTTGCTTTTGCCTATTCATGCCCAAATCAATTTAAATAAATTAATACATAAACAAAAACAATACATATCCGACAGAAACAATGCGTGTAATTGGCGATCTTCTGTTAAAAAGTCTATATAGGAAAAACCGTTTTAAGAACGCTTGGTCTCTTTGATGTTTATGACGACGACGACGACGACGACGACGATGTTGACGACGATGATGACGACGATGATGATGATGAATACATAAATAAATAAACATAAGTAAAACAATACATCACCGACAGAAACGATATGTGTAATGGACAGCCCTTGGTCACGATCTTCTGTTAAAAAAGTTCATATTAGAAAAACCATTTTAAGGACTCCTTTTTGCATACATATATGATGATTGCAACGTCTTGTCAGACGAGTGCCACCCCCTCAGGCACTGAAAGTCCATGAGCTGAAAATGACTTTAATCCTGCCGGCAAAATTCACACGCACAAGCAGACATGGCACTGAAGACGGTCATTGGTATATATATATATATATATATATATATATATATATATATATATATATATATAAAGAGACAGACACCTCCGTTCAACTAGACTGAATGAACTACAAATAACACTGCGGAAAAGAGGATATCCACTACCACTAATACAGAAAGGTATTGAACTGGCTGAAAAAATTCCAATAGACCAACTAAGAACCCCAAAAGAACACAACAAAGAACAAATTTTAGCATAGTCTCTACACACAACACAAACAACCCAGAACTATTCACACAGATAACAAAAAACCTTATCCTCCTCAATCAGAACGACAAACTAAACAACATACTTAAAACAACAAAAATAATAAAAAGCAAACGCCAACCCAAAAACTTAAAACACATCCTAACTTCCTAAAAACTCGTCCCACATATTACAAAAGGGGTTACAAAATGCAACAAACCGCGATGCAATGTGGAGTATGTGACATAATAATAGAAGGTAAGACATACACATTCAAAAACCCAGCACAAACATTCAAAATAAAAAAGGATCTAAATTGCACCTCCAGAAATGTAGTATATGCACTAAGATGCACAACATGCAACAAATCCTACATAGGCGCCACCAAAAAATTTCAGCAATAGAGTGGCCTTACATAAGAGCAACATCAGAATTGCAGATAACAGACACCTCTATGTTTCAAAACACGTACACACATGCAGTGGAAACAGCTTCAAAATAATGCCAATCTTCCAAACAGACAATTATTTTTATTTACTTACACAGGAAAAAAACTTCATCACCAGATTCACTCCTGAACTGAACAGAGCCTAATATCATCACACAAAAACATGAAATGCAAGGTACACTCGTATGCACATCCATACACATACATATATACACACCCACACATAAATCAGAACCGACACATTAAAACACACACACGTGCACGCATACAACCACACACAGACATAACACCCCTATCTCTAATACAACACACTGACCAATACCAACCCTACTTAACCTAGAAACCAACAACACTAGGAAACACCTAGAACCATAGTATAATATCTGTTCCAACACCTCGCTCCCTCTTCAGTCAGTGGAGGAGAACCCCCTCATGACTGAAACAACTATCATCCCTTCTATCATCCCCCTCCCATACCTATACCCCCTCCAATCGCCCCCCCACTCTGGGGAACAAAATCTTCCCCACACTAGGAACCGATCCTGGGTCTGGCCATACCCACATGGGGAGACAAGTAAATAGAAACATTAAAAAATCCCCTATACATATTTTAAATACACCTCTCTTTCTAAACAAATATAATATAAGGAATACCCAAAAAGACTAAAACGAAAAATCACAATACTAAAATCCAAGAATCCAAAAAATAAATATCAAAATAGAATGAAAGCACCCCTACTCTTATTTCAGAAGAGCTGGTACCCCCCCTCTCCTCACACATACACATTAGTAACGACCTCGGATCACAGTCACCTTCCTAAGGAAGCAAATGACCTCATAATACTATAAAACAGTATACACATTCTCAAACCAATAAAAGCAAACACACACACGCACACACACACGCACACACACACACACACACACACACACACACACACACACACACACACACACACACACACACACTACCCCCACCCTAAAGGAAAAGAAAAAAACACTAGCAGAAAGAGAGAGTGACTAAAGCCAGGTCAGCGGCCTGGACAAGCCCGATAAAAGAGTAATAAAAATTTAACATGCCAATGAATAATAAACACTTACAAGCCTCCACCTCTTGGAAACACTTCAAATGAACTACGAAAATTGCCATTTTTACATCTCCAACACATTTGAAAATAATTTCTGACGAGGATGCTTCACAGAACGTCTGAAACGCGCGTACAAACGATTTCAATGACTTAAAAACATAATTACAATGATAAAAACATAATTCTCAATGAAAAACCAAGACACGGAATAATAAAATAATGTTAAAAAATACACATTGTTGGTGACTACTCCCTTATTTAAATATATATATATATATATACAAGCACGCATGCATACATATATACACATGCATACACATACACACATACAAATAACCCACATATACGCATACATACATACACATTACATATATGTATACATAGACATACTTATACATACATAACCATACACACGACGGTCATTGGAATATATATTATATATATATATATATATATATATATATATATATATAAACGCAAATATACATATCTACACATACACACATACATATCTGTAAACATACACACATATATAAATACACCATGAATAATACACAGACATACATGCATACATACATACATATGTAACGTTGTTATTACTTTTTAAATGTAACGTTGAGCTTACTTATAAAATTTAACGTTGTTATTTTAAAATGCAACGTTGTTTGTAATGATAAAATGTAACATTGATATTAATTTTAAAATGTAACATTGATATTACTTTTAAAATGTAACTTCTTATTACTTTTAAAATGTAATGTTATTATTACTTTTAAAATGTAACGTTGTTATTACTTAAAAAATGTACCGTTGTTATTGATTTTATAATGTAATGTTATTACTTTTAAAACGTAATATTGTCATTATTTTTAAAATGTACCATTGATATTAGTTTTAAAATGTAGCATAGTTTGCGCGAGCCTTTTCTAGTCTCACACAAAACACGCGTTCACATTTCAAGCTATATTACTTGTCATATACATACATGCACACAAACATACGCGCCCACGTCCACACACGTACATATATTCACGTTCGCGTACATACACTCACATTCACATGTATATACACACACGCTAACGTACACACATGTACTCACATACACGCACGCATGGACAACGTCACTTCCCCTTTCAAGGGAAATCCACACATGCGCAAAAGACTATCGGAAACACCTATAAAAGAAAGAGCAATAAGCAGCATCTTCATTTTCGACTTAGCTCTCGAGCTGAGCGGTCGTCGAACCATTCGCCCCACCTTTCGCGCGCATCGCACCCCCTACGACTATGTATGGGGCACGAGCTAACAAACAGTACGTACACTTTATATGCTTTCTATCCCCATAACCTGGATTGACTTTCTCACTCTATCTCCCTTTCGTCTTGGTCCATCAACACAGACATGTGCGCGACTCTCTACTGAGCTTAACCCTCTCTTTCTACAGGCCGGCTTGCCACTTCGCGTTTCCCTATTGCATTCCCCTTTCCTTCCACGTGCGTAGTCATCAACGGCCGGATGAGCACGTGTACACCCAAGACTTTCATTTCTCAACAAAAAATAAACGACATGTTTATTTTATTCCAGCATTTGAGTTCTTTGTTTCCTTCATTCAATTCGTTTCATTATTTTTTCTTGTAGCGAGTTTAGGGTATTTATATCCTAGTCTTCTACAAGTAATTACTTTTGAAATGTAACTTTCTTATTACTTTTAAAATGAAACGTTGGTATTACATTTAATATCTAACGTAGATTTTACTTAAAAAATGTGTACGTTGTTATTGCTTTTAAGATTTAACATTGTTATTACTTTTAAAACGTAACGTTGTTATTACTTTTAAAATATAATTTTGTATATAATTTTAAAATGTAACGCTATTTTTACCTTTGAAATATAACATTGTTTCTACTGTTAAAATGTAACATGGTTATTGCTTTTAAAATGTAACGTTGTTATTGCTGTTAAAATGTAACGTTTTATTACTTTTAAAATGTAACGTTGTTATTGTTTTTAAAATGTAACGCTGTTATTACTTTTGAATTGTAACATTGTTATTTCTTAAAAAACGCACTTATTACTTTTAATTTAAAAGTAATAACTATGTAACTTTTGAAAAGTAATATCTCCGTTACATTTTTAAAAGTAATAATCACGTCGAATTTTAAAAGTATTGACAAGGGTACATTTTAAAAGTAATAACAATGTTAAATTGTAGAAGTAATAGAAACATTACATTCTTAAATAATTAACACCGTTACATTTTAGAAGTAATTACATCTAAAATGTAACGCTGCTATTACTTTAAAAAGATAACGTTATTACTTTGAAAGTACTTTTATAATGTAACGTTATTATTTTTCAAATGTAACATTGTTATCACTTCTAAATTTAATTTGTTATTACTTTTAAAATTTAAGGTTGTTATTACTTCTAAAATGTAACGTTGATCTTACTTTTGAAGTGTAACGTTGTTATTTTAAAATGCTACGTTGTTATTACTTATAGAATGTAACATTTTTATTACTTTTAAAATATAACGTTAATATTATTTTTTCAGCGTAACATAGTTATTACTTTTAAATTGTAACGTTGTTATTACTTTTTAAAGCTACTTTTTATTACTTTTAAAATGTAACACCGATATTACTTTTAAAACGTACCGTTGCTATTACTTTTAAAGTGTAACGTTGTTATTACTTTTAAAATGTAACGTTGATATTACTTTTAAAATATAACGTTGATAGTACTTTTATAATGCAACGTTGTTATTTTAAAATGCAACGTGGTTATTACTGATAAAACGTAATAGTGTTGTTACTTTGAAAATGTATCGTTGTCAATTCTATTCACATGTAACGTTGTCATTACTTTTAAAATGTAACGTTGTTACCTTTAAATTGTAACATTGTTTTTAATTTTAAAATGTAATATTGCTTTTACTTTTAAAATGTAACGTTGTCAGTACTTTTAAAATGTAACGTTGTAAGTACTGTAACATTATGGAGGGGGTTGATTTAGATGTGTGTGGCGGAGGGGTTCATATATATGTCGTATTATTGTGTGTCGCATTACTAAATGTCTATTGTGGGCTTCTTCACTATCTGAACCTTATGTTATCGTGCTGCAGTCTATTTATGTTCTGTGATCGTCTAAATGTTTTGCGTGCGTGTGTGTCAAACATAATATAAACACATGCATGTACTTCGACATGCCTCATCAACTTTTGGTCTACCTGGAAAATTCATCTGTTCTTAGATGGAAGCTGGGACCTGTAGACGAAGGCATTTTAATTCCAAGACGATGATTGGTTTTATATATTTTTTTTATTATTTCCCAGATGTCGATCGCAGAAGAATGGGAAGTGAATATCTTTGCTTGTGGGTTTCTCTTAGTCTTCAATTTTAGACGCGTCAACTCCCTCCATTCTGTTACTTTTTTTACTCATATCATGTTTAATGTTTGTGCAAAATTTAAAAGAATTCCAACGCATAGTTATTGAGAAAAGTGCGGACAGACGAACGGAAGAACGGACGAACGGGTAAGGGTGAATATACAGATCCGCCCTCCTTTTGTTGGGGGACCAATAATGGTATTCAAGTTTTACATTATGGAGTGGTTCATATATATGTGTCGTGAAATAGAAAAGAGCGTTCAGTTCGGCTGTCTTTTCTGTTTGCTGCTGTCCAAAGACCGGCTGCCGGTCCCTGTTGGGCGGGTGAGCCTTGTTTTTATTTTTCTGCCTCCCCGCGAGGCCACTAACCGTCTTGTTTTCGAATTATTTCAGGTTGTCTCTTTTCCCGACTCGACCGGTCTGTGTCTGAGGTGGTTGTTCGAAGTCATATCCAACAGAAACTTCAGCCAGGCCAACCGGGAAGAAGACGCAGAGGAGGAGGGTAGCTGGTCCGGGCTCCAGTGCAGACATGCCTAGCCCGGGGTCCGGTTCCCAGAGGGGGCTTCGGCCACCTCTGAGCACCAGATTAGGCCTCGGAAAAATTCTACCGCCACGTGGTCCGGGTTCCGCCCCCCCGCCTAACCCGGGTTCTGGCGGTCGTGTCCCCGACACGCCCGCCGGTTCAGGCCCAGTAGACAGACCACTAGGATGGATTAGTGTTGACCCCCGCACAAAACTCGGTGTTGTCCCCCACACCGCAAATCTAGGAGAGTTGGTCGCCCTAGGCAACAGCTCTCACGTAACTAGTCGTACTGCTGTTCCCGGCAGTAATAGTAGTAGCAGTAGATTTAGGCCAGCTGAAAGAGGTGTTCCGACTCGGTGGAATCACCAGAGGAAGAGGGCTTTAACTGTCAGCCCTCCCGCCCATAGGAGAACGGACCCCCTAGGGTCGGGAATTAAACCAGCAACCTCTGGAGATATCTCAATATTGAGAAACACCGAGTCGGAACAGACGTTTTCGAACGGGTTGCCGGACGATAGGGACGACGCTATTAATATGTTAACGCTTCTAGATGAACAGTTGAACGCCGCGTGGCAAGCCGACTTAGAATTTAGTAGCAGAAAGTCGCGTCAACGAGAAAGGAAGGGGGTCGCTCAGACTGAAAACAAGAATGGGGCAGCTAGTACCACAGCCACAAAAGAACCGGCACTGACCCCTAAACCGTCGTCCCCAAAGGAGAAACCAGGAGAGTGGCCGACGTTGCCAGGGAGTTCACAAATAATAGACTCGTCAGGCTCAACTATCCCCCCGGGACAGAAATCACCGCTGTTGACGATGTCGCCGCCGCCGATAATATCAACACCGCAAACGGCCGCGGCGGCAGTAGTCAAAGAATGGGGCCCCCAGTCGCAACTAACTCCCGGGGATTACCGCCGGTTATTCAATACCAAATACAAGGATTTGACCGACGGTAATGTTATTAGAGTAGAACCGAAAACTGTGGAAGAACTTTCAAAGAGAATAATATCGTTAGTCTCCATAGATAAAAAGAAACGAGCGTTAACCGGTGTGCCGAAAGACGACATGGTGAAAATTCTGGGGGAATTAAATATCCCCGCAACCTATATCTGCCGTAGAAGCTATGCAGTGTGGGATTTACTACTGCCCAAAGAAGAAGACGCTGTCTAGATGTTAAAATCCGAACACATATGGCGACATATTCGACTTAAGCCGGAATATTTAAGTAAGACGCGGACGAACGTGTCTATTTTGGGAGTCCCCTGTATTCTCGGCCCTGAGCAATTAGGGGCCTTTATGAGTCAATATGGGGACGTAGAGTCCGTCATTCCTGTCCGTGGTCCCCGTAACCTTATGGTAGGGGACTACAACCTAAAAATGCGTGTTGACAAGGAAGGATTACAAAACATCCCCCCCATGCTCAGGTGCGACATATGGTCGATGAGCATTATAGTAGAAGGTTGCAGGCCCCACTGTTGGAATTGTCAACAGCAGGGCCATATGGCACGGGAATGTCCGAAAAGAAACCCGCAGACAGTAGTAGTAGTAGCAAAACCGGTGGCAGTGGTACCAGCAGCCCCTGAGAAGCTTACCGGAGGGGGCAAAGAAGCAACAACGTCGGACGGCTGGACTACAGTGGTAAAGAAGAATGGCAGAATCACTAAGACCCCCTCCACAAGAGAGCAGCCCCCTGAGGTACAAGGTCAGCCGGTTCCCACAGTGTCGTCAACGGTCTCTTCCACCAACGTTACCACTAAAGAAGTTGTTAGCGGCCAGAAAAGAATGCATCCGGTCTCCTCGTCTGACTCAGAAGGGGAGCACGATAAGGAAACGGCTACTGTGGTAGAGTACCAAGTGCCGAAAAAGGAAACTAAAAAGAAGGTGAGAAAAAACAAGGAGGCAGGGTCCCGTTCCCCGTCCCCTATGAATGTAGAGAAGACTGTCTCTACGGTGCAGCCACCCAAAACCCCTACCCTAACCCCATCGGCTGAACCAAAATCCCCATCCCTTTTCGATACCCCCCAACTGGTGCCCGCTCGTTGTCCTGGGAGAAGCCGGCGACAAAAACCAACAGCGGTAGAAGAGCCGCCTCTGTATCTCCTGTAAGGAGTGAAAAGACGAAAAAGCTACCCTACCTTCCTGGAGACCGGATTTGCGAAGTAGACCCCCTTCACGCTGACACGTATATAACGCAGCGCCATAGGGGTCTGATTAAGCCGCTTAGAGAAATGAAAATAATCGACGGGAAAAGTGTTACAAACCCTAAAAACTTCCCAGACGCCCCCCTAGTCATGACCTTTGTGCGCCATACAAAAACTGGACGCACGAAGGCCATGTGGAATATGATCGACGACGCCAGGGGGGCGATTCCAGATTTAAAGTTGGTGGAAGAGAGGCATGACTCCCTCAATCAGCTGGCGCCGAGATGCAAAGGTAGGGTTCCTATTTACGTCCACCCTTGTTTGTATAGGGCCCTTAAATTAACGTTTCCCCTGGATGTCGGAGGTATTGCGCGAGACGGACGAGTAACGTCCGAGTTGCTTTCGGGCAACCTCGCCCAGTCCTGCGGCACCCTTTCTAGCAAAGACTTTAGGTCGGTGGTTGCAGATATCTAGACACAATGGCCACGTCCTTGAGCTTGTGTAATTTGAATGTTAGGGGCATGAGGTGCCGAAGCAAAGCCGCTAGGGTACTGAGGGACCTCATGTCGATGAATATAGATGTGGCTGCGTTACAGGAGACTCACTATGATTGCGTTGACGATCATCGGGTGCTGGAGGGGCATTATGATGTCTTTTCAAAATACGGTGATAGTCAAAGTAGGGGGGTTTCTTTGTTAGTTAGGCGCACCCTTTCTGCAATGGTTAGCGTTGTTCACGCGGATGCTGATGGTAGACTGATCGTGGCCGATGTTACTGTGGCAAATAGAGCGTTTCGAGTCGTCGTCGTGTATGCGCCCAATTGCGTACGGGAGCGGGTTTCCTTTTTCCGGCGGTTGGAGGTGTTTCTCGGGGGTTCGGAACAGTTAATACTAGTGGGTGATTGGAATGCCATCCTTGACCCCAGGGCAGATAAGGTGGGCGGGACTAGCGGGACGGATGGGTGTGAAACCAGTCTGTCGGACCTGATGGCTAGATGCGATCTGGTAGACAGGTATCGGGTGGATCACCCGGGGCGGGAGACCCGGACGTGGCTCTCTAGCAGGCCTTCCGCTTTAAGTACTTACTTGGATCGGTTGTTAGTTAGAAGAGGCAACATAGAATACATATCTTGTCCCACGTTCCACTGGTTAGGCCACTCTGACCACAAACTACTTGTGGCCAGGTTAGACTTAGATAGCAACCCCAAGTTAGCTGGGTACTGGAAGTTAAATACCTCCCTACTGGAGATAGGTGACTTTCGGGAAAGGCTAACTAAACACATACAGAAGGGATTAGTGGGGGCGGTTACCGGGAGTAAGTGGTAGGTAAACGCCAAATCTAGCATTAGAGACTTCTCTGTCAAATATGGCCAACGCTTCGCGCTAGATAGGGCCAAGGCAGAGAAGCGTCTAGAGGATAGACTATCCCGGGCGGTGGCTGGGGGGGATTCCCTAGAAATAGGTTTAGTTAAGGCGGACCTGAGTCGTTTGGCTAGCGAGCGATATCAGGGCCAGGTAGTTAGGGCTGGAATTAAAAAGATGCCCAATGAAGCTGTGAATGTTGACAAAGCCGAACGAGTCTATTCGCTCGGGCGCAAATCGGATAACTACATTCGTAAAATTCAGAGCCCGGAAGGGGACTCCTTAGTGTCGGCTCGGGGAATTTGCGAGCGGTTTCGAGTGCACTTTGAAGATCTCTTTGCGCAGCTGTCCAGGCTCCGCGTCCAGGAGTTTGGCAACTATTTGGCTGGCTCGCCTCACCTGGAGGCGGCCCGAGCGGCTGGTTGCGATGGTCGGGTTACAGAGTGTGAGGTCATAGCTGCTATGAAGCAGGTCGCCTATAACAGATCACCAGGACTGGATGGACTACCCTACGAACTTTACTTGAGGATGTCGCACATGTTTGTTCCGATTTTGACGGGTGTGTTTAACCACTGGTTTGACATGGGATCTATCCCGAGTCAGGTTACCAAAGGAGTGGTCACACTTCTGAAGAAGAACGACACACATGTTGGGGGGATAGATGATTTTAGGCCAATCACGTTGTTGAATACGGATTTAAAAATCCTGGCCCGAGTGCTGGCAAATCGTTTGCAGATTGTTATCGCTGACTTGGTCGAACCGGATCAGAATTACGCTGTGAAGGGAAGATCAATTCAAAATAATTTGCATTTGATACGTACAGTCATAGAAAATTTAGAAGACGACACTGAAGCCGCGCTGATTAATTTGGATCAGTCCAAGGCGTTTGATAGGGTGGATCATCGTTTCCTGATGGCTGTTTTAGAGACCGCCGGATTTGGATCCGGCTTCTGCAGATGGATTTCCATTTTGTACGCTCGGCCGACGGCAGTTGTGCAGGTCAATGGGGTGCGGTCGGCGCCGTTCGCGGTTTCTCGGTCGGTGCGACTGGGGTGTCCGTTGTCACCCTTGCTGTATGTCCTCGCGCTGGAACCATTCCTAAGGAAAGTGAGGACCAGGGTGGCTGGACCGGCCCTGCGCGGAATTGCTCTTCCTGGCGGTGCGCGAGCCAGGGTTTCCGCGTTTGCCGATGATGTCACCATATTTCTTTCGAGCGTCGTTGATATTATTACGGTGATTAAGGCTCTCAAGCGTTATGAACAAGTTACAGGGGCCGTAGTCAATCTCAGCAAATCCGTTGGCCTGAGGTTGGCCGCTTGGCGGTTCTCGAATGCTTTTCCTGGCGCATTTGTCTGGACGGATGGCCCGGTCCGTATTCTGGGTGTTTGGTTTGGACCCGGTCTATGTCTAGATAAGAACTGGTCGGAAGTACAGAGCAAGGTCGAAGCGTCTGTGAGGGTTTGGCTTCGAAGGGGATTGTCCCTTAAAGGTAGGGCGGAGGCATGCGCCACTTATGTGTTTCCGCTGATCCTTTACCTATTGGCTGTACTTCCTCTGCCTGCGGTCCGCATGGCGGCCTTAACGCGTGCGCTCTTCTTACTGTTGTGGAATGAGCGACGGCCGCTTGTCCGTAGACAGGTCTGCACTCAACGTCTTGAAGATGGGGGCCTGGGGATGCCTGACCTGGCTAGCCACAAAAATGCCGAAAGGTTGGCGTTCCTGGGTAGAACTCTGATTGAGGAGTCTGATTGGGGTCCCGCGGTCGGTGCAGCTTTTCCCGACCTTATCCCCAATCATTTAATTGAATGCCAAAGAAGGCCGAGAGGGCAATCAAGATTCTTCAACGAATGCCGAAATGCGCTTAGAGCGATGCCAGGGTCCTTGGACCTTGCACAGCCTAGAAGAGCATTATATCGGGGATTAGTGGTGCGGACCGCTTCGGACCCACTTGGGGAGCGGCTGCAGCTGTCGGAGGGGGAGGTTCGCTCTCTGTGGAATTGGGCGCCAGGCCGGGGATACCTTAACAATTCCGAATTTTCCCTGACCTGGCGATTGGTTAGAAACGTTCTACCCCTCAATGACATATTGTTTAGAATTGGTATGGTATTTAGTCCCTTTTGTCCACGGTGTGCCGAAGATAGCTTAGAAACCGTAGAACATGCTTTTTATACTTGTTCCAAGCTCCATGAATTCTGGGAGTATGTCAGTGAGATCACGGCTCGCATCGTCCCCGATCAGGTAACGATCCTGGATTTAGCATCCGTTGTCTACAACGCAGATCCCTTGTGGCCTAGGGAGGAACGAATGGTGTTCCTAGCGACCTTGGCTGTAGCTAGACTGGTAGTGTGGGTTTCACGCATAGAGATAGGGCGTGGGGGGGAGCCGCCTTCTCATCGGGATCTGATTTTGTATTTTAAACACCAACTTAAAATCAAAATCAGATGCGATAGAAGGAGGTTATCTCGCTCACAGTTTAGTAGGAGGTGGATTCACACCGCTAGTTTATGTGCGTTTGTACGAAACAAGCTTGAGTACGTGTTCCCTGCCTAGGCATGGCACACGCCGACCGTAAAAGCAACCCCCAGACCAGATCAAGATAATCCTGTAGTGGATCAGTCCCTTAGCTAGTTGGTATAAATGAGTTCCATGTCCCCAACAATTTTTATTTTTAGGTGTTAGTATACCTCCAAAGAAGCCCAGTCCTGATTAATTTATTTTAGTCCAAACCCGTCCCGATGTTATTTTTCTTGGAGGTCACCGAATATCCCTTTCCCCCCCCTTTATTTTGTCCGTAGCTGTGCCCACTCCCTCTTAGGAAGTGCTCCCTTGTTTTCGGCCGATACCGGAAAACAGGAAGCATTTCAAAATTAAATAGGTAAGGGTGGGTCCGTACTAACACATTCACCGTTTAACGTTTTATTTGGTTCATTTATTTTTTATTACTGTTATTTTTCTTTATTTTGGGGGTGTTTTTAAGGCTCTCATTATCCCCGCCCATCATCCGCATATATCATACACATCACAATTTCATTCGCATATATCATACACATCACAATTTCCATTTTGTCATTATTTCATTGTAAATATAAAGTCATTATATATTTTATTTAAAAAAAAAAAAGAAAAAAAAAAAAGGAAAAGCCATTGTATATAATTTTATTGTTAAAAAAAAAAAAATTGTACATATTGTCATCTGGGGCTTTAAGTAGATCCAACTCCTAGAGTGAATGCGGTATTGTGGTGATTTCAACTAGTGATAGGGAATAGACAAGTGGACGACCCCCGACACCCATCTTCCCCCCCACACCCTTTCTGGCCTCATGCCACATTTAAAAAATTAGTTGCCTATTTTATATAATTTTAACCCTAAAATTCTGTAAAATTTGTGATTTTTCTTCTTAAATAAATATTTATATATGTGTCGTGCTACTAAATGTCTATAGTGGGATTCTTCAGTATCTGAACCATTTGTTACTCTTAGTCTTTTAATGTTCCGTGATCGTCTAAATGTGTTGCGTGCGTATGTGTCAGATATAACATAAGCACATACATATATTTCGGCATGCCTCATCAACTTTTCAACTGCGTCGTTGATCTTTTCGTCCACCTGGTAATTTCATCTGTTCTTGGAGGGAAGCTGGAACCTGTGGACGAATGCATTTTAACTCCAAGACGATGGTTGATTTTATATGAGTTTTTTTTTTATTACTTCCCAGATATCAATCCCAAAAGAATGGTTACACGAGGAGTAAGAAAGTTAGAACACCAGAGCTGATTGGCCAAATAAAGAATTTCGTGGATAAGGACCATCGTGTGTCTAATAGAGACAATAAATGCACAGTTTGATGTCAATATGGGAACTGTACACACAATTATTCACGAGGAACTGAAGATGTGGAAGATTTGTGCAAAGTTTGTCCCAAGGGTGCTCAGAGAAGATCAGAACAAAAGTCGTCATGACATCAGGGAGATGGTCAAGCTGATCAATTCAGATTGCAGTTCTTGATGCTCTGGTGACCTGCGATGAAAGCTAGATCTACTGCTAAGACCCAGAGACCAAGAGACAGAGATCCTATATAGAGAGAGTACATAACTAAAATTATTTACAACTCAGTTTCCTTACTTTTAAGAAATGAGAGATGCAGACGGGTAGAGCCTTGAGATAACATTCAGCCAAGATTATTTCTCCATCAATTGTGTGTCCATTCGTTTGACTTCCAACGTAACATAAATAAGTTCTTGATGAGCTGTTCTATATAAGTTATCAAATTTACCAAATTTTCATTACTAATGATTACTATATTGTCCAATGTCTACTGTACACTCTTTAACCCGTATCCTTGAGTGGCCTCTTGGCCTTGATAAGTGGTGATGCCTATGTATAAAAAAAAAAAAAATTGGAGAGACTGAACAGAAGCCCCTAATTTTTTCTTTTGCTTGGAAACATGTCTAATGCATCATATCTTGATATAGTTCGATAATCGCTACTTTACTGGCATAGGATGCCTACAATATAATACTAGTTGTATTCATATTAAATTATTGATGTAAAGAAAAAAGTGCCAATTATATAAAGATATTAAGGATTGATGCATCATTTAAAACTAAAAGCAAAGGAGAGACTACATAACTAAAATTATTTACAACTTAATTTCCTAACTTACTTTTAAGAAATGAGAGACGCAGATGGACAGAGCCCTAGGATAACATTCAGCATAGAATATTTCTACATCATTAGTGTGTCAGTTCACTTGACTTCCAATGGAGAGACTAAACTGAAACCCTTAGTTTTCTCGTTCAAAAACGTGACTCATTCTTTATATCTTGATATCGTTTGACTGTTTTATCTATGGAGTTTGAACTCTGACTCCTGCTTCAATTCAGGCACCAATCTCTTGGTAAATCCAATTTGCAGACAGGTTATCATAACATGTACTAAAGGCGACCCTTATCAAAATTCACACTATCTAATTTAATCGCTGCTCTATGGCCATAGTATGACTACTATATAATAATAGTTGTATCAATATTAAATTATGTAAAGAAAAATTTACTGGGTATATAAATATATTAAAGATTGATGTATAATTTAAAACAAAAATCAAACGAGTAGACATGCTAGGAGGATGGAAATCTTTTTTGAAAATTGGAATACTTCTGATTTTTGTGAAATTTTAACAATAGGTTATTAAACATCAATTAATATTCCACAAATGTCAGTTTCTTTTAAGTATTTAAATGGTTTTACAAGCGTCCATTTAAAAATTCAAATATTTCAGATTTGTATTGAATTTCATCCGTAGTTATTAGACATTAAACAAGATTCTCTGAATTCCAATCTCTTCTTAAGACACCCTAAGCTTAAGTCTTAAATTTTAGACTTTTTTCTAGAATGAAAGTATGTAATGGATTTTAATCAAAATTGGAATAAGGGTTCCAGACATAAGCTTTAGTATTGTTGTATTTTGATTTTACTCTTTGTAAGAAAGAGCTGCATAAAAATGGTTCAAAACTGTTCCATCTGCGGGAATTAATTTTACACGTTCTGATTAAAGGGGAACATAGAGTCCAGGGATGATACTATTTTGTGAGAAAGCCATTACATAGCATGTTGTTGAAATTCTTAGGCATTAGTAAATGTACATCAACTTTCAAATTTACAAAATTTCTCAAAAGGATGTGAATTGTAGGGACGATCCCCACTGTCTTACAAAGGGTTGGTTTTAAGTCGATTTGATCAAATTGGGTCCGCATTTTCAGGGGTCTTGCACAAGCAGGACCCTTTTTATTAAATGAGGTACAAATTACTATTGAAAATGTAAAATAAAGAATTTGTATTATATTTCTTTTTGCCTGTCTGTCTATTTCACTTTTTCTCAGAAACTATTAGCTGATCCTTCTAAAATTTTGTACGGACCTTTGTTATAAGGTACAGTGAACTAAGTATTATGGTATCCATTTGATGCATAGTTAGGGATTAATAGAAAATAATAAGGATTAGTATTTAATGCAAATTGAGCACAAATTCAACCATCAATTGGGCATAAAACACTCATTCTTACTCAACAGTCTATAACTTTTGCCAATAGACAAAATATCTAGTAAGATATTATTTCTCATACTACTACTACTACTACTACTACTACTACTACTATTACAAGCAGGACCCGTGTAAATCTAATGGAATGAGAAATGTATTTAATCAACAAATATTTTTTGATAAAACTGATATTTTTCTGGTTAGTGCAAAAAAAATAGTTTCTTTCTAACAAACTCGAGCATCTGCATGAAATTTCAAATGTAATCCAGGGAGTAGCATGCTTTTGTTCCATCAGCTATGACTAGGTACAAGTTCTAAGTAATTCAAAATTGTATTCTTAGTATCGTCTGCACTGAGGATTGAACCATGCAGATTCTTGTGTTTGACAGAAAGGTTCCTGAGTTTGGAGATTAGATCGGCTGAAATATTGGGTGAATAAAACTCAAGATGAGAACAGTAGTCTGAATAATCCAAACTATCCAAATTATCAATCCTCAAAAATTTAGAAACAATGTTATACCATGCAGATTTATGCATATTTACAGCAACTAAAAAACTTAAATCTTTGGATTTTCTTTGTAAAACATTCACAGCAAGAACTTGTTTTTTTCTAGCATAATTGAAAGAACTTTTTTTTTTTATTATTTAGATTAATAAGACTACTATTCTCATCTTGGGTCTTATTTGCACAGCGTTTTGATCAATGCAACCTAAGACTTTCCCCAGGTGCATAAGTCACCATGCTTGGTACCAAACAAGTTTTTTAGATGCTTGGTACCAAACAAGTTTTTTAGATGCTTGGTACCAAACAAGTTTTTTAGATGTTTGGTACCAAACAAGTTTTTTAGATGCTTGGTACCAAACAAGTTTTTTAGATGCTTGGTACCAAACAAGTTTTTTAGATGTTTGGTACCAAACAAATTTTTTAGATGCTTGGTACCAAACAAGTTTTTTAGATGTTTGGTACCAAACAAGTTTTTTAGATGTTTGGTACCAAACAAGTTTTTTAGATGCTTGGTACCAAACAAGTTTTTTAGATGTTTGGTACCAAACAAGTTTTTTAGATGCTTGGTACCAAACAAGTTTTTTAGATCTTTGGTACCAAACAAGTTTTTTAGATGCTTGGTACCAAACAAGTTTTTTAGATGCTTGGTACCAAACAAGTTTTTTAGATGTTTGGTACCAAACAAGTTTTTTAGATGTTTGGTACCAAACAAGTTTTTTAGATGCTTGGTACCAAACAAGTTTTTTAGATGTTTGGTACCAAACAAGTTTTTTAGATGTTTGGTACCAAACAAGTTTTTTAGATGCTTGGTACCAAACAAGTTTTTTAGATGTTTGGTACCAAACAAGTTTTTTAGATGCTTGGTACCAAACAAGTTTTTTAGATGTTTGGTACCAAACAAGTTTTTTAGATGTTTGGTACCAAACAAGTTTTTTAGATGTTTGGTACCAAACAAGTTTTTTAGATGCTTGGTACCAAACAAGTTTTTTAGATGCTTGGTACCAAACAAGTTTTTTAGATGTTTGGTACCAAACAAGTTTTTTAGATGTTTGGTACCAAACAAGTTTTTTAGATGCTTGGTATCAAACAAGTTTTTTAGATGTTTGGTACCAAACAAGTTTTTTAGATGCTTGGTACCAAACAAGTTTTTTAGATCTTTGGTACCAAACAAGTTTTTTAGATGCTTGGTACCAAACAAGTTTTTTAGATGCTTGGTACCAAACAAGTTTTTTAGATGTTTGGTACCAAACAAGTTTTTTAGATGTTTGGTACCAAACAAGTTTTTTAGATGCTTGGTACCAAACAAGTTTTTTAGATGCTTGGTACCAAACAAGTTTTTTAGATGTTTGGTACCAAACAAGTTTTTTAGATGCTTGGTACCAAACAAGTTTTTTAGATGTTTGGTACCAAACAAGTTTTTTAGATGTTTGGTACCAAACAAGTTTTTTAGATGCTTGGTACCAAACAAGTTTTTTAGATGTTTGGTACCAAACAAGTTTTTTAGATGCTTGGTACCAAACAAGTTTTTTAGATGTTTGGTACCAAACATGGCGACTTATGCACCTGAAGAAGATCGAAGGTTGCAGTGACTGAAATGCTGTACAAATAACAATCAAGATGAGAACATTAGTCCAGTTAATCCAAATAATAAAAACAATCATGCCTCATCTAAAAATTTCAGAACTGTTATGGAAATTTTATTTCTATTATGATGGACTAAATCATGAACTTCATGATCCAAAAAAATTTCTGTAATTTTCAGTTTATCATAATAAATGAGAAAAAAAATGGACTTTTAAAAATTTTTTATTTTATGGACAAATCACATTGCCACTGCGACATAAACTCAAGGGAGCTGGATTGGATTTATGAAGCTGAATGAATTTTGGGAAGCTGGATGAAACTTTGAACTAAACAATGGCCTTTGAAATATATGTCATATATATAATATAATAATAATAATAATAATTTATTTGTCCGTGCGTCCAGTATCACAAAAAAACATAATCATCGTAAACATTAATCAATGAAAAACAAATTACCTCCCTTTTATAGTCGATTTTTATCAGTTAAAAATGATTAAAACCATTTCCTCTCCAAAAATGTGACTATTTTACTTTATAATTAAAAAAAGTCATGTTGAGAGGAGACTATAAGTTTTTTTTATTTTATTATAGATTCTTTTTAAAATTAAAAAAATGTGCAAGTCAATTGACATCTGTTTCTTTATAATTTATACTAAAAATTATTCAGGAAAAAAAATGTGTTCTGTGTTGAATTTTCATTGAAAAAAATTTAAATTTTTTTAAATCAATTCTTTTTAGCTTTAAAAGGTTCAAAGGAATTTGCTAAAAAAATTGTATTAAATCCGTCGTTATTTGTTTTATTTTATTTTTTATTCCTTTTATTTTTCATTCATTTTATTTATTAAATAGAGAAGTAATCAACCATCTCAGCAAAAATAACCTTCTTAGTGACACGCAATATGGTTTCCATTCTGCTAAATCTACAGTAGATGTGCTAACAGTTACATCTCATAGGATTAGTGAATCTCTCGACGGAGGCTACCTTTCTAGGGCAATTGCTCTTGACATATCAAAAGCCTTTGATAGGGTATGGCATAAAGGTTTACTTCACAAGATCTCCAGCTACGGTATAACTGGAAATGTCTTCTCAATTATTAAATCATTTCTCTCTAATAGGTTCATACGAGTAGTGGTTGATGGGCAGAAATCAGAAGCTCATAGTATTAATGCTGGAGTCCCTCAGGGGTCCATCCTGGATCCAACTCTCTTCCTGATCTATATTAATGATCTTCCAAATCACATCCTTACATCATTCGTAGACATCTATGCTGATGACACTACTATCTATGGTAGCACATCTAAGACCGTAAACAACAAAGTTTTCTCTGATTCTCTCTCCTCTGATCTTGAGCAAGTGGTACAATGGGGAAAGAGGTGGCTTGTTACTTTTAATGCATCTAAAACCAAACTTTTATCTTTACATCATCAACGCTCTGATCCCCATCTGGCATCTATTGAAATGAATGTCTCTCGTCTTGGGGAGGCCTCATGTTTTGACAAGCTTCTGGGTTTGACCGTTACTCCTGATCTTAAATAGAACACATACATTAAATCTGTTGCCAAGGCCGCTGGGAAAATGGTGGGATCCTTCTCTCAATCCAGTAGATATCTCATTGCTGATGCAATCCTCTATCTATATAAGAGCCAGGTACATCCAAGGATGGAGTACTGTTGCCACATCTGGGCAGGAGCTGCTAGAAAGGACTTATTCTGCCTTGATAGAGTTCAAAATAGACTTCATAGCATTGTAGGGGATGTCCTTTTCTCTTCCCTGCAACCTCTTTCTCACAGAAGAGATGTAGCGACTTTGTCTTTGCTTTATCGTTATTTTCATGGCAAGTGTTCGACTGAGCTCCATTCTATGGTCCCCCCTTGCCAAACTTTCACAAGAAACACGCGTCTAGCAGAAAACACTATCACTAATTTCCCCCACTCTTTATCTGTGCCTAAACCTAAACGTATATTCTATGAGCAAAGCTTCTTTCTTAGAATAGAACTGCACACCTATAGAATTGTCTTCCGTTTTTCTGCTTTCCAGCTGACTACAATGAGGTTGTCTTCAAGTCTAACGTAAACAAGTTTTTGATGAGCCGTTCCATATAAGTTAACAAATTTATCTAATCTCCATTACTAACAGTTACTATATTGTCCAATTTCTACTGTACACTCTTCAGCCCTAATCCTCGAGCGGCCTCTTGGCCTTGATAAGTAGTGATGCTTATGTAAAAAAAAAAAAATATTTATAATGTGATTTAAAAAGTTTTAACTACCATAGAATTTCTATGGGTTCGACTAGTATAATATAATATTATGATGGCCACGACTGAATCCTTTATGTAATTCCCAGATTATTGTCCCCCTTCAATCAGCCATGATCAAGTAGGAGTGTTATATCATTATTAATTGTTCTCGCCGATAGTAAGGACTGAACCTTCAACCTCTAGAAGACTATTATTTAGAACTAACACCTTTACCATTAGGACATGAGTTCATGTTAACAATTTAGCATGACTTTTAGGACCTTTTTTTTTTACTTTAATTTACCTTAACCAAGGCATATCGCGAGAAAGACATAAGGGGCTACTCTGATTAGGGTCCAGATTTGTAGTGGTCATCCTAAGTAGTGAATTGTGTAGCAAGATATTTGTCTACATTACATTTAAATTTCAATACAGACAAGGAAATGGGAAGCAGAGTCGTAATTCCAAACTCTAGTAATTTGAGAAAGGATTACCCGAAGGAAATTCTCGCAAGCAGCAAGATTAATTTTTTTATTATATGAGGTACAGATTATTATTATATGAGGTACAGATTAATTTTTTTTATTATATGAGGTACAGATTATTATTATATGAGGTACAGATTATATGAGGTACAGATTAATTTTTTTATTATATGAGGTACAGATTATTATTATATGAGGTACAGATTAATTTTTTTATTATATGAGGTACAGATTATTATTATATGAGGTACAGATTATATGAGGTACAGATTAATTTTTTTATTATATGAGGTACAGATTATTATTATATTAGGTACAGATTAATTTTTTTTATTATATGAGGTACAGATTATTATTATATGAGGTACAGATTAATTTTTTTATTATATGAGGTACAGATTATTATTATATGAGGTACAGATTATATGAGGTACAGATTAATTTTTTTATTATATGAGGTACAGATTATTATTGTATGAGGTACAGATTATATGAGGTACAGATTAATTTTTTTATTATATGAGGTACAGATTATTATTATATGAGGTAAAGATTAATTTTTTATTATATGAGGTACAGATTATTATTATATGAGGTACAGATTATATGAGGTACAGATTAATTTTTTTATTATATGAGGTACAGATTATTATTATATGAGGTACAGATTATATGAGGTACAGATTAATTTTTTTATTATATGAGGTACAGATTATTATTATATGAGGTACAGATTATATGAGGTACAGATTATATGAGGTAAATTAAATGATTATATGAGGTACAGATTAATTTTTTTATTATATGAGGTACAGAATACTACTTTTGTTGCTTTCTTTGTGTTATTTTTATATGAAACATAAACAGCAATGAATTTTACTATGTAGAGTAGGTGCGTCATAATCAGTTTTTTGTTGATGAAAGATAACAACATAAGTGAAACTAATGTAATGCAAGGGAGATAACTCTATCTTCTTCTAAAAAGATTGTCATTTATCTAAAAAATAAGTTGTTTATTCTCATTTCATGCAATGCTTCAAATCAAATATCAATAACTTAACTTTATGACACAAACTAGGAATTACAATAAAAACATGAATTCTTCCTTTCTAATTTGTTTGAAAATGTTTCATTTTAGAAATAAATGCAAATATGTGTGTCCGTTGTCAGCTGACGTTTTGTCATATTTTCATTCAAAAATGAGAACAAAGACAAATAATGTTATTCCTAGTCACACACCGGTTCTCATTAGATCACAGAAGCAACGTTGAGCCTGGTCAGTACCAGATGGGTAACTATTTGGGAATACTAGGCATTGTATGCAGAAGGACCTTGACTCTTCCTGGCAAGAACTTAAAATGTCTAACAGCATCATCTGGAGATCGCTTGTGAATTTAATATTCCGTGGAAAAAAAGAAATGCAAATCTGGGAAATGGCCACGTCGCTTAACAAAACAAAATGTGCTCCCATAGTATTTCTTTCTCTGGAAGGAAAACCCAGAGAAGCTGTATTGGAATTAGATGTTGCGACTCTTAATTCTGAGGATGGAATGGCCAAATTATATGAAAAATTGGACACCCTTTTTTTGGAAGATATGAACCAGTCGGCCTTTCTGGCCTACAAGACTTTCAAAGGATACCGGAGACAAACCCGATACATCAGTGGAAGACTTCCTTATTAACTTCGGCCGACACGTTGCCAAGTTGAAAGATTTCAATATTATCCTGCATGAACCGGTACTTGCATTCAGGGCATTAAGGAGTGTCTCCCTCACCCCTGAAAATGAAAGACTAGTCAAGGCGACAGTTGGCGAACTGACACTCTCTTCCATGTCAGCCCAGTTAAAGAAGATTATGCACAGACAGCTGTTTGACGCTTCATCTATGAATTCAACACCCATTGTGGTTAAGAAGGAAGATGTTGCCTACACTGAAAATAAAAACGAACCTAGCAAGGTGCACTATGGTCGCTCTTCGCACCGCCGTGATTCGCATTTTAATAGTCGGCGAGGAAAAACACATCGTGGCGGAAAACGACATACCAGCAGCAGCAGCAGCAGCAACACAATAACGACAACAACAACAACAACAACAACGCATGCTCCACTGACATAAACAAAATAAACCCACTAGGACTTGCAGGTAGCACTACGGTGTGTTTTAAATGTGGCTGCAAATTCCACTGGTCATACAATTACCCTTATGTCGATGATACCCGGGACAAACATGAGGGCGGTGAACATGAAAGCTATATGTCCCTGGCTAATATTGTGCTGATGAGTCAGCAAAAACTCGAGACAAATGGCAACATGCTTTTGGGTGAAACACTTTGTTCGGCTGTTCTAGATAGTCGTGCATCCGGCACTGTTTGTGGAACAAAATGGTACGAGTGTTTTCTCGAAACATTAACAGAAGAACGGAAGAAAAAATAATTATGAGAGAAGGAGTGAGAACCTTTAAGTTCGGTGATGGAAACAAACTGAACTCTACAATGTGACTCTATGTGTGTATCATCGCTGACATTGATGTCAGTATCGTTACCAATGCTGTGGATTCTGGCATTCCACTTCTCCTAAGCTATGAAAAGGGCCGGGACTTGTCTCAATTTTGAACATGACAGCGCGACGATGTTGAAAAAGAAAATTCTGTTTAAATGTACATCATCTGGTCATTATCACATCCCTATCACCAGACCCCTACCAGATAGAGGTAAGCTAAAACACATTCTCTTTGTTAAAGAAATCTCCTCCAAAAACAAAGCAGAAAAATTTAAAATTGCAACTAAATTACACAGAAAATTTAGTCATATCAGTAATAAGAAATTATGTGATTTAGTTAGTAGCGCAGGAATAAGAGATCCTGAATTTATTAAAATTTTACAAACACTTCCAAATTCTTGTGAAGTGTGTATTCGCTATAAAAAAAATGAACCTAGACCTATTGTCGGATTCCCATTAGGATCTTATTTTAATGAAACTGTTGCTATGGATATTAAAGGAATTTATGGTAACAAAGTACTGCACCTGATTGACCATGCTACCAGATGCAGTGTTGGCGTTAGGATTCCTAGTAAAGAAAGATCAGACATCATCAGTGCGATATTTAAACACTGGATAGCGTATTTTGGGACTCCTGGATCTATCTTAACCGGTAATGGTAGGGAATTTGATAATAAATCATTTTGTGACATGGCACAGAATTTGAATATTGTTGTGCGTACCACTGCTGCTGAAAGCCCATGGAGTAATGGCTTAAATGAACGACACAATGGAATATTGGGAGAGATGGTAATAATCACGTCGACTTACCATTTCTTGCCAGATCACTGAAGTTAAGCAATGATGAGCTTGGTGAGTACCAGATGGGTAACCATTTGGGAATACTAGGCGCTGTATAAAGCACAGCCCTACTAGCAAAGGAAAAGTGAGGGGCCTCCTACCCTCCACTAGTTTGTAGAAGACCATTTGTAACGTTATACACCCCTTTTTTTTTTACGGCGTTGTTACATTTTAACGGACCCAACACATTGTAGACTCTGTCACAAGGAACGCAAGAAAGGAAATAAACTCGACTCAGATTGTGTTTTTAACAAAAGCCTTTATATCAGATATTTCCAACAACACATTTTTTTCTAAATATTTAAACAGTTCCTTTCTCCAATTCTGGCCACGTGTGTCTTTTCATCTCAGCTCTGAACATGTCTCGAATCTCACCTCTCCGAACACTTGCATCTCAAACACATACTTTTCATTCTTCTGCAATTGCTGAGAATGCAGTTAGGAGATTTGGAGTTCCTATCCCATCGTGGTTATCACCTAACAAAGGCCAGAGGAATAGTTAGCCGAAACGTCATGAAACAACATCTAAGAAAGATGAGGATAACAGTCTGCAATAAATAAATTAACATTCTTTCTTGTCTGACTGTCCATGTGAGGGACCCACTTTTAATACATGCCCCGACAGACATGTAATTCTTTTCAAGATAAAGATGAACTCTTGTGTATACTCACACACGCATACATATATATATATATATATATATATATATATATATATATATATATATATAATGGACAATTAACTTCATACATGATATATATATTAACACACATGTATACACAAATACACTTTGTATTATTCAATACTTCTGTGTAAGTAAGTAATCTTTGTATATATGTAAATATGTAACCGTGTTTTAGCATGATTATTTTTTAATGTTTCTTTAAATGTATTTTTCTTGTAATTATAATACCAGCATCTTTCGTGTCTTCATTTCTTGCCTAGAAGAGCATGCAACTACAATCTTCTTTATTCCTCTACTTAACATTAGAGGATGATTTCACCAACTACAAGAAAAGGTGACTTTTAGTCCTCTACAAATTATCTTTTCTTTTATTAATCTAGTGTGGGGATGTCATCTCTTCCCTGTAGCCTCTTTCTCCCACAGAGGAGAGATTGCTAATCTTTCCCTATCGTTATTTCATGACAAGTGCCTAACAGAGCTCCAATCTGTGCCCCCCCCCCCTGTAAACACATTTACAACAAAAACTTGTCCAGCTACAACCTCTGTCAATAATTTCTCTTTCTCCCTCTGTTTACCTAAAACTAGACTGAATTTCCATTAACAAATTTTTTTCCTTAGAACTACTCACCTGTGGAATACAATACCAAGGGACTACTTTCCAGCCAACTACAACATGATAATTTTCAAGTTCAATGTAAATGTAAATGACCAAGTTCTCTCTGATTCTCTCTCCTCTGATCTTGAGCATGATGTACAATGGGGAAAGAGGTGACTTTTAATGCATCTAAAACCAAGCTTCTATCTTTACATCATCAATGTTCTGATCACCATCTGGCATCAATTGAAATACATGTATATCGTCTTGAGGAGGCTCCATTGTTTAACAAGCTTCTGAGTCTGACCTTTACTCCTCATATAAAATGGAACACATACATCAAATCTGTTGTGAAGGTCATTGAGAAAATGGTGGGATCATTCTACCACTCCAGTAGATATCTCACTGCTGATGCAATTCTCTACCTATATAAAAGCCAAGTACATCCAAGAATGGAGTATTGTTACCATATCTGGGCAGGAGCTGCTAGAAGCAGCTTATCCTGCCTTGACAGAGTTCAAAATAAACTTCATAGCGTAGTGGGAGAATGTTCTTTTCTCTTCACTGCAACCTCTTTCTCACAGAAAAGACGTTGTGAGCCTGTCTGTGCGTTATTTTCATAGCAAGTGTTCATCTGAGCTCCAATCTATGCCCCCCCCCCGCATTACCAAACTTTTAGGAAAACACTAGCTGAAAATACTATCAATAAATTTTCCCCATTCTTTATCCGTGCGTAAACCTAAACGTAGATTCCATGAACTGTATACCTGTTGAACTCTCTTCCGTTTCCCGGCTTTCCAGATGGTTGTCCAATGTAAACAAGTCCAATGTAAACAAGTTCTTGATGAGCCGTCCCCTTAAATAATCCAATTTACAAAATTTTCATTACTAACGATTACTCCGATATTGTCCCATTAACTACTGTACACTCATTAACCCTTATCCTCGCTAAGAGTAATTCTTTTCTAAAAAAAAAATTGTTGAAGGATCCTATAAAGTATATTCTGACCATTCATTGTTACTAATCCTCGCGATCCTTTTTCACCGTCCACTCGACAAATTCATTAAACCTTATCCTCCAGTGGCTTTCATGCCTTGACAAGTCGTGACTTGTTACCAAAAAAATAATAAAATAAGATAGTGAAAGTTCGCTTATCTCCCTTGCATAAATTCAGCAATGGGTCAAGGGGAGATAAGCGGCCGGAAGTTAGTCAGTGCGCAGGCGCCGAAGTGTCACTTCCGCTAATTTCTTCTTCAGCTGAGAGATGCTTTAAGAACTTTCGGGCCTCATTATTTTCGAGAGAAATTTCAATCAAAAGGAAAGAATTCTCCCAAAAGCTTTATAATATATAAGAACTTGCAATGTCATTAAAAAGCGGAAAGCGGCCAACCGGTACAGATGGAAGCGACTTTTGGCATCGAGAGAGTATAGCTTGGCAACATCGGCAAAGGTAAACTTTTGTGTAGAACATCTTTCCCCTCCCAAGAAAAAAAAACTCTTCAAAACTATTTTCTTCTGCCCCGTGGCAAATCTATTTATACATTTTTTTTATTGATTTTTTTTTTTTTTAATTAGCCACCTTTATCTTTTTTTTTAAGGTTGTTTATTTATTGATTTTTTTTTTTTATAATATTGAAGATCTAACAATTATAAAGTTTGGCCTGAAAAATTGTAAATAAAGCAACTTCGGTAAATTTCCTATTTCGGTCACGTAAATTATTTGAAATGAAATTCGTTTCTACGTACTAATTGCAGAAGGTGCTATTTATTTTATTTATTTTTTATTTATTTTTATTTATTTTATTTATTTTATTTATTTAATTTATTTTTTATTTTTTTTTAGATCAGATTTTCAAATAAAATTAAATTTTTTACTGCATTTTTTTTTTTAAGTTATTCGGTGTAAATACACAAGAGTTAAAAATCTTCGCCTTCCCCATGTTCTGAATGTTTTTCTAAATAAATGTTCGTGTTCTGCATAAGTACCCTTAATTTTACTGCTGCTTCTACAGAATTTGAACCGAACTAAATCTAAAATTTAGTATAAAGAAGCAATAAAACAAACTACCGTTCCTATCTAGAAAGCTTAACATGGGAAGGGTGTTTTGTAATTCTGTACTTTCACCTAAAAGGTATTGTAAAACAAATTTAACTTAAAAATACTATTAAAAAATAGCGCGGTAACATAAGTGCATAAGAACCCTAATATATATATATAATAGTGAATCGGTCGAAACCTATTGCTCTCCCCCCCCCCCACTTATAAACACCCTCAACCTCCGCATGTTAAGAACAAGTTTCGGAAATCGGAAATAAACACACCAACCTCCCCATATTAAGAACGGCTTTCAGGGTTGGCGGTGTTTATTCCGAAAGCTGTTCTTATGGGGAGGTTGGGGAGTGTTTATACTACGTTGGGTACTCTCGTAAAAAATACCAATTTTTTTTTTTTTTTTTTTTTTTAATGCAATATTTAAATATTGTTCATTTTCTAATGCAACATTCTCGTAAATATCACCCATTTTAGAATCAGTCGACGTTTTTAAGCTGAATTTCGAGTTCAGCCTCTTTTTATTTATTTATTTTTTTCCGGAGATTATTTTAAAAAGCGAAATCAAAAAATAAAAGTAAACTATTTAAAAAAGCTAAATTTGGTCTAAAAACGTCGAGTGGTGACCCTAAAATGGGTGATCTGTTTACTAGAGCGTTGCATTAGAAACTGAGCACCCTTACAAATATTTGATTTGACATTAGTAATCTGGTACTTGTACGGTTTAATCAAGACATTAAAAAATGAAAATATTGCAAAAATTATTGTACGTGCACGTTATGGAATAAAGTTTTCATACAAATAATCACTTAATTTGATAGTGTTTTTTTTTTTTTTTTTTTTTTTTTTTAAGAGAAAAATAAAATTTTAATGAGATTGATCGTATCGTCACCATTTGTCTGTTTCCGGGGACGAGGACGCGGCGCCTTTTAAACGAAAAGGTGATTAACAAAGGACAAAATGAAAAGGGATTTAAAAAAAAAAACGGATATAGAAATTCTGTAAAATAAGTAAAAAAAAAAAAAAAAAAACTCAAATGAGACTGTTTCACTCGCAATGTAGAGCCCTGTAGGTATTTTTCTGCCCATGTTTGAAAATAATCTCGTCAAATTTTGACAAACTTTAAGTGGTGATTGGAGTTATCTCCCTTGGCGCCCCCTTTCCCATCCGCGGAAAACAAGCTGGTCGCAACACGCTCCATCTCCTTAAAGTTTATCCTTGATATAAAAAAAAAAACTACTTGATCAAATTAATTTTTTCTTTTAATGAAAACTTTATTCCCTAACGAGTACTTACAATATAACTTTTTGGTGCTTGTACACTTTTGCCACTGCTATTTTTTAAAATGTTTTTTTTTTTTTTTTTTCAAGTTAGTCAAGCTTCACGAGAGATATATATATATATATATATATATATATATATATATATATATATATATATATATATATAATATTTTTGATAGGTGTAAGCGCAGAATAGTTACAAAACACCTTCCCTTCCCTATATTAAGAATGGCTTTCAAAATAAGTATTTCAGAACGGTGGCAAAAGTGCACAAGTACCGTCCATTTGATAATAATCCGCTGAAAAAATTGAAAGCAAAGACGAAAATAAAATACTGATGGGAGTACTGCTTCCATACGTGTGATATTTTTATTTATTTTACGATTTTTGAGCGATTACAAAAAATAATATAGCACGGTCCGGTCTGCCAATCTAACTAGTCGAATGGAGTTGTCGGCCTTTGAATTTTAACACATTCTAAAACAATATGTCCGTTCCCGGCCCTGTCCTCGCTTCCTCATAAAATCTGATTTTCTTTAAAAAAAATAAAAAAAAATATACTTGATCAATTTACATTATTTTTGGAATATGACATTTTCGTTCCATAACGAGTACGCACATAAATATTTTTTTTGTATTCTTGTGTTTTTAAAATAAGTGTTCTTCTAAGTAAGACCAATAATTTCTGGCCCGCTTGCGGTTTAGCTCAAGCAAAAATGAGGAAAATATTGGGACATATTTGGATACACCGCCTGCAAAAATGCAATTTGATTGGCTATTGAAATGGACATAATTATTGTAAAATAACGTTAAAATGAAACAGTAGGTGTCAGAAATTTCGTGAAAAATATTGAATAATTCCACCCTGTCTTTCCAAGCTTATAACTCCTCGAAAAATGTAATTCAAGCCCTAATTTTTTTTTTTTTTTTTTTTTTCAATTAAAAGACCAGGGTTTCATTAAACAAAACAAAAACGTGTTTTTGTTTTAATTTTTTTTTTTTTTTTTAAGGTTTTAAACTTCCGACTTTACAGGTAAATTTCTAAAAAACACTTTTTTTGTTTTAAATTTGAATATATTATTTATTGATCATTTATCTTCAATTTGTGATATATAAAACTTTGAGTAAATTAATTATTTACTTTTTAATAGACACTTGAAAATTGGGGGGGGGCGTGAAATAAAAAAAAAACGTTTGTCTAAAACATATTGAATCAATAGAAAAATTTTGATAGATTTTTAAAATTTAAAAATTGAAAAATACTGAACTCGTAAAATTCAATTAATTTCATTACTGTTTTAAAAAAAAATTTCTATTACTTTTTAAACAACTTTATTAGTTTATTTTGGAAGTATAATCCATAAAGAAAATAAAAAACCCGCTTTTATAAAAGAAATTACGAGTTTTTTATATTTTATTCGCAGTTTCGTGTTAGGGGTGTCAAAAATTCCTACAAAAATTCTGATACACCTAGTGAAACGCTATTGAAATTGACGTATTAAAATGAAAATGAAACTATATTAGAAAACTTAATATTGTTTATTTATTAAATCTGTTTTATTAAATACAGAAAACAAGCAAATAAACATAAGTAGTAATATATTCGGATACAAATAAATATGAGGACGTTGCACACGTTGCATCTTTTTTTTTTTTTTTTTTTTTTTATTGATGACTAGCAGGGGTGCCCGGCGTTGCTCGGGTGTTTGGAGGTGTATGCTGTGCAAAAAAAGCAAAAAAACAAAAAAATGGTTAATTTTTTAAAACTTTGACCCCTATTATGACCCCTTAAAATTTATAGTTTCGGGCTCAAATCACTTTATTAAGTTAGATCCAGGTTCAAGGAACCTATATCTAAAATTTCAAGTGTCTAGACCCAAAATTGTCGGAGTTTGGTAGAGTTCTTAAAGGTCAAATCGTTGAAATTTGACCCCTTAACAGCCAAATTTCTGGCTGACACCCGTCACATCGATTTTTCCCAAATCTCAGTACCCGGTATTTCAAATTTCGAGTCTATAGACTAAAAATTGACAGAGTTATTGCGTAGGGAAATGTAGACAGACAGACAGACACACACAGACAGACAGACAGACATGTTCACTTTTATAGATATATAGATTTAATGAGATATACTGAATTTTATAATTTTAAAATAAAGTAAAATGTTTAACTTTCAATAGACAAATTGCATTACTTATATATGACTTTGAAAAAATTTAAAATAAAAGAATTTCATAATTAAATAATAATCAAGCAATAATTAAATTCTTCTATAATTTTTATTTGAAAAAATTCTTTCGCAATAATTACGTCAATTTCACGAGCCAATCAAATTGCATTTTTGCAGACGGTGAACCCCAAAATATGTCCCAATAGTTTCCTCATATTTTTGTTTATCTAAACTGCAAGACGGCCTAAATTTTTACGAACCTGTTAATTTTGTGTGATCGCCTTTCGACTATTGTATGTAAGTGGTTACCGGATTTTACTGAGCCAACATGGACAATGATGGTGATTGAAACCCTTTATGCTCGTATAAAATGATGTTCTTATTTGCTTGTCTTCCATCGATATTCAACATAAGATCGATATTTTAAAAATTTTTTTATATATATATCTTCGATGGAAATCCAGTTCTTTTAAACTACTCTCTCCAGAACTACTCTCCAGGGTAAAACTAAAAAGTGACTGTTTAGAAGGATTTCTCCTTCACTGAACGAGGACAAAATAAGATGAAGTATAAGAACTGATACTATGCATTGTTCCTAGCTAAAAAGGATTTAAAAAAAGAGATGCTGAAAATGCAAACAAGCAAAGTAAGAATACGATTGTTATCGACCAAATTTCGTTCAATTGGATTCATTTTTATTTTTATTTCAATCACCGATGAATCCATCATTAGCGACATAAATTACTTTAAAGGAAATGTTGCTGGAAAATCAATTAAAAAAACAAACAAACTATTTTGCTTTACCCGATAATTGTGACCTATTTGTGTCAACTATTTAGAAGTTGTATTCTCAAATATCAATTCCGAAGAAAGACAATGCCATGGGTCTGCATCCCGGCAGACTATAACATGGTAATCTTAAAATCCAATGTGAATAAATTCCTGTTGAGCTGTCCTCTTACATAATCTATCAGTACTTAAGTTCCACCATAACTGGTCTTGTCTCTCCACCTACCCAACACTTTTAATCCTTAATGGCTCTTGTCTTAGAGGCTCCATATTTTGACAAGCTTCTGGATTTGATCTTTACTCCTGATCTAAAATGGAACGCGTACATCAAATCTGTTGCCAAGGTTGCTGGAAAAATGGTGGGATCATTCTACCACTCCAGTAGATATCTCACTGCTGATGCGATTCCCTACCTGTATAAGAGCCAAGTATGTCCAAGGATGGAGTACTGTTGCCACATCTAGGTAGGAGCTATAAGAAAAACCTTAACCTGCCTTTACAGAGTTAAAAATAGACTTTGTAACCTAATGGGGGATGCCCTTTTCTCTTCTCTGCAACCTCTTTCCCACAGAAGAGACGTTGCGAACCTGTCTCTGCTTTATCGTTATTTTCATGGCAAGTGTTTGTGTGAGCTCCAATCTATGATTCCCTCTCGTCAAACTTTCATGAAAAAAACACTCGTCTAGCTGAAACCACTGTCAATAATTTCTCCCACTCTTTATCTGTGCCTAAACCTAAACATAGATTCCAAGAACAAACCTTCTTTCTTAGAACCGCACGCCTGTGGAACTCTCTTCTATTTACCTGCTTTCCAGCTGAATAAAATATGGTCGTCAAGTCCAACATGAACAAGGTCTTGATGAGCCGTCCCTTTAAGTAATCCAATTTACTTGGTAAGTGATGACTCCTTTGTAAAAGAAAAGTCATTTTGGTTAACGATGACTACTTTGCTCAGAATAAAGACTTACAAAACTTAAAATTTCGGTATGTTTTTAAAATCGAGAAAAGTGGTAAAAAAAACTATGTAACAAATGTTATCAAAGGCAAGATAAGTTCCTCTTTTACATATTTGGAAAAGTTTTTAATGGTTTTATTCACTTTAAAACATTCATTTCGAAAAAATGTAGTGTCAAATGTTAGGTAAAAACAAGAAAAAAATGGCTGTGAATCTACACCTAAATAGTTGAAAATTTGATAATGATTTAAAAGTAAAGAAAATTATACAAAATTCTGTTAGAAACTCACCAATGTATGCTACGGTGACATAGTTGGTGGGTTTTTAACAGTACTTTGTTTTATTTTTAAGTCGTTATCAAGACTTCAAATATTTAGGTGTCAATTTGCGGATATTTTTCTTGATTTCGCGTAACACTCGACACTTTTTCCAACAGAATGTTTTAAAGTGAGTAAAACTACTAGCCCTTTCCAGCTAGGCAGAAGAGTAACTTATCTTGCCTTTGATAACATTCGTTATATATATATATATATATATATATATATATATATATATAAATTTTAATCACGTTTTCGAATCTGGGAATCATAAAACATCATTCCCACCCCTTTTTTTTTTTTTTTTAATTTTTTTTAAACGTATGTAGACCAAAAACTAGTATAAAAGTCAAAATAAATCGATTACTTTATCAACAGTATTTTATTTAAAAATAATGCCGCTAATAGTAATGATTCCCACGATGACGATTCTAATTCCACTAGTTGGTGAGTATAGTCAGCTGAACTGTAAACGTGTTTGTATTTCTGAATCTGTTCTCTTGCTTATAGTGTTTCATTTTCTGATCTCGTGAGGCAACTCTCTGTCAGTGCTTATACCCGACACGTGGGTGTCAGGTATCATGGCGAATCTCTGCCTTTCCTCTCTACATCTGTTAACTAACGAGTAATTCTAATAAGACTTGTTTTTCTTTACTACCTGACGATGAGGAGTCGTGGTTGTTGGGCTTTTTCGTCCACATTCCTGCCCCTCTCCCCCATCAACTTCCCTTGCTTTTTTGCAGTTCAAGTGCCTGAAAATGGTGATAAGCCAAGAATAGATGCGGCTGTTCGCATCTTCTAAGAATATGAATGTTTATAACAATGATATTTTTAAATCAAACTTTGTTATGCAACTTATAATCGCTTAAAAAATGATATAATTTTTAATTCATGCAGGAATCTTTTTCTCAGATTCCTAATTTGAATCGTGTAAATTGTTTAGAGGGGAAAATAGATTTCGGTATCATTAGTGTTATAGCTACTTGATTCGTTTGCGAGAAGCATTATCGTTAGAAGAATGGCGTCTATGTTAAAGTTGGAAATTTTAAATTCAATTCTCAACGTTCATACTGCCCGTTAATTCCCCCCCCCCCCCATCACCCCAGAAAACAGTATATTTATAGAATCATTGCCACCTTTTTTTTTTTTTTTTTTTTTTTTTTTGTTGTAACGTAAGAAATATTTCCTTTTGACCCCAGCATTAATCCTAAGCCTGATGGGGCGATAGATTTAAATGACAAGTTCGTTAACATTACAAAAATAACAACCAGTTTAGAGACTGGGGTGATTTTTATGAAAAATATCGAAAATGGGAGATAACTGAATGAATTTCTTTCTGAAACTACAACTTTGACATGGACACCATTTTTTTTTAAAATTTTTTTTAACACAAATAAACGATACTTTGTCTCATTAACGCGTTGACACTATCTATAAATTGCTGTTTTTTAAACTAATTCAAATAAATGTCTAAAATTCGTACTTTGAACCATAATCTGCCTCTTTTTTTGTTAAGATCAAAGTATACAGTTTCCGGGGCTCATCGTCCCAAGCTCTTCCTTTTGGAAAGAGCATGAGTTTATTGCCTATCCACTATCATTCAGTAAGTGTTATGGCAGACAATGCTGTGACACAAAGCCTAGTGATATCCAAAGTCCAGCTGGGGTGCACTGATAATGCTATTTTAGATGAAGTACTTTGTTTAAAGCAATGTGATTTTTATTTTTTAATTTTTTTTTTTTTTTAGCAGCAATAATTGTATACGAGGGTCGTTCCAAAAGTAAAACCTCCTTTTCTTAACTCAAAGTTGAAGCACTACGAAGCTGGGAGTGCTACCATTTAAAACAAGTTACCTTCTGTGCCCCAGAATTTATTTTTCTACATAGTCATCGCTGCTGTACTTTTTTTTTTTGTTTCAGTTAGTATAATTAGCTTTTCATGTAATCATTTTAAGTCATTGTTGAACTCTTGATAAGAAAATTCTGCTTCTGCTGTTTCACCCCCTCCCGCTACCTCTCCCTTTTCTCGTTCCCCTTTTCTCGTTCCCCTTTTCTCGTTCCCCTTTTCTCGTTCCCCTTTTCTCGTTCCCCTTTTCTCGTTCCCCTTTTCTCGTTCCCCTTTTCTCGTTCCCCTTTTCTCGTTCTCCTTGCCATCCTGTGATTTCAAACTCAGAAGTAAAAGCTTCAACAACCAGAAGCTAGAAATGAATTTCTAAACCACGGGAGGTTGTATGCTTTCCCCACAAATATTTTATATGATTTGGTACGAGGAAAACTGTCTCCAGACTGGAATCAAAGTGTAGTATCTGTATTTGTTTGGCCCATTCTCCATTTTTGACTAATTTGTATAAACAAACAAATAAAGCACTTTGAAAATAACCGTCAAATAAGGACATTTGAAGAGGTTTATGAGCGCCAATCCCATAGAACTGCTGACTATCAATTAGATTAGATTCCTGGTTCTGGATGGGTTATAGTCTGTCCGCACTGAACTGTGATACATTATTTTTTATTTTTTTTTTTCTCAAAAATGCTCAATAAATATCTTGACCTATTATTATAATTATATTTTTTATCATTTAGCTAATAAGAAATGGGTAACTCCCATAATGATACTAAAGCAAATAGCTACATTAGTTTCTGTAGAATGTCGTCTTTGCTAATAACTTTTTTATTTTATTTATTTATTTTTTTGTATTTTACTTATTTTGTTTCATTTTACCTTTTTACTTGATTTAATTTGTATAATTAACTTTTCATTTCATCATTTTTAGTCCTTGTTGAATTCTTGATGAGACTATAAACATCCTTGAAATGTTATTTAATCTGCATAGGGTTTTCCTGATGTTTATAATTTCACACATACTGTATATTTCGGTGTATAAGGTGACCACCAGATAAGATGAGGTACAAAATTGGAGCAAATTTTAATAAATTTATCATATATCGGTTGTATAAGACGACTTCTAAATCATGAAAGCATGTTTGTTTAGTCTAGGCTAAAGATTGCAACACCCGATATCTTGTGAAATATTATTTTTTAAAGATGATTTATTGACTTTAAGGATCGTCTTATATGCCAAAATATACGATATATATGCAAAATTCCAAAATTTAACAGTTTAAAGACCAGATAAGTGCAAAATCTCTTTCAATAAGTAAACATATTTATGCATTAAAATTAAATTCGATATTTGGATTCATAACCGAATCTTCATCAGGAAATATAAGTTTCTTTTTATTTCTTTTTTACATACCATGATGGTGGTGGTAATGTTTTTCAACGTTTTCCTTCAGATGTTGAAGTGTAAGATTTAAATGGCCGATATAGTAGAAAACACCTATTGAGTGTGTTTATGTTAAATAATAGAAAGTCTATTGTTTTAAATCACTGATATATTTATTCAAATACAAATTATTTTTGATTTCATTGCTTGTCTTACTGCTGTACGTTGCAAATGAAATAGTTGCAGTTGTGATTTTTTTTTTTCTTTTTTTTTTTTTTTTCTCTCCAAGTGGCGACTAAAAATGATAAAACGCTTATATCTGGTGATTGTTTGTATGTATGTATGTATGTATATATATATATATATATATATATATATATATATATATATATTTTTTTTTATTTATTTATTTATTTTTTTTACAATCTTTCAAAGTTCATTACTTGAGTGAAAAAATGTCTTTTCAACTTTTTTTTTTAATAAAATGAGCAAAGTAAAATTAAACAAAAGTTTAATAGAACTATATATATATATATATATATATATATATATATATATATATATATATTTTATGAAGGTTGTGTACAGTGTCCAAAAAGTCACTGAAGAGTTTTGAACTTAAATATTCATTTTTGATATCTTTCTGTAATTGTAACACCATCTTATTGAGAAATTAAAAAAAATTCAAACAATCTTTATTTATGAAAATGTCTTTTAAATGTTGCCCATTTTCAGCTTTACATATTTGTGCTCTTTCCAAAACATTCATGATAGATTGCAGAATCTCTGGATTGCGATTTAACTCCCTTATTTGGTTCCTGATGTTTTCCTTCAATTCTTGCAGGGTTTGGGGTTTATCAACATAGGCTCTTTAAGATATCCCCCACAAGAAAAAATTGGCTAGTCAAACCTGCAGAACATAGTGCCCATTTGACATTAGCAAGAGATAATGTTGTCGACAAAACAATTTCAAGACTTGGGTACGTTGTTTAATGATATACTTATCCATAATTTCCAAAATATTATCTGTAAAATATCTGAAATAGACAAAAATGACGACTTTTAACCCTTCAGTGACTTTTTGGACACACACACACACACACACACACACATATATATGTATAAATCAGAAATTTGAATGTTTATACCTTCAGGTCTCAACATAGACTACATATTTAAAATTATACTTATTTAAAAAAAAGAAAAAAATGCAGATAAATCTGTTATAGGATGTTATATTCCAAAAATCGTTTTATTTTGTCGTAACTTTTTTTATTTGGCTAGTAAACGAAAATCTTTAGTTGTCAAAGGTCAACTAAAGATAAATTTGTAGAGCCATGTGTTCTTTATTGGAACATCCAACATAAAACACATTTTCTCTTCCAGTGAATAACATTTGCAAACCTGTAAATATAACCGCATTAAGCATAGCATTTAAACAAATTCAGTTAATGGGTATCACAGGCCAGCAATAGATAAATATAGTGAAATCCCCTTTAAGTTTGATATCTTATTTTGAACATTTAGATGCAAACAATTCTATCTTTTGTCTCTTCATGAATCTATAGTTTATTTTGTGTTGACATAATTTTTTTTTTTTTTTTTTTTTTAGGCTACTCAAGTTATATTAATTTATTTTTATTTCGGACTACTAATCTCATCTTTATTAGTTGTTGTTTTTTCATCTTTTATTGGATTGTTTATTCACGACGTTTCGGCCAACTAATTCCTCTGGCCTTCGTCAGGTGGTAACCGCGACGAATAGGAACTTCAAATCTCCTAACTGCATTCTCAGCAATCACTGCCATCTGTAGTTGTTGTCGTCTCCCCACATTTTGTGGAGACTAGTAGTCCGAAATAAAAATAAATTAATATATATAATGCTCATCTCAAAAAATGAATTCCAATTAAGGAATAATATATATCTACTCAAGTTAGCTCACTATTTTCAGAGTCCAACAACTTTTATTTCATTGTTCTTTTTTCTTTCTTACATTTTTATTTATTTATTTATTTTTTTTATGAATGACTTTAAGAAAACATTCAGTGAGGAAACCCCATTTGGGGGCTTTGGGGAATATGTAGTAGCCCTTAGTCACCATTGTCCCCAGGTCCACTTGCTTAGAGTGTTAGGGCATCTGGTGCTACTAGATCAGGTTGTCTGAAGATACTGGCTTCCTAACTAAAATGCACCAAACATTACAGGTCACGGAGGACTACCTGTGAATTTAATATTCTTTTGACACTTCCTCCTTTGAAGGAAGCCTATTCAACCTGCTTTGAGGTGAATGCCGCACTTCATCGCTTCAACATATTCAGTCTAATATCTGTTTTACATGCAGGCATGTAAAATGTTTATAAATTAACCATCAAACTAATCTTTGCCCAGGTCCTTATTTATCCCTCTTTCAAATTTCAATCTTATCACTTCCTTCTAATCCTTGACTTTTCACTACCAACTGACTCTGTCACCTGTTTACATTTATTAACTGCACAACTTTCAGCCATTTTTTTTTAAATGTGACCAAACTATTGGTATATCCTGTTCTGTATACATCTCGCTATCCAGATTAATCTTCCTCAGAGGTTATCAGATTCCCAACCACACCTCTCCTGAATCAGCATGTCAAGGCAGTCTGGGGTGACTGGAAGCAATTGAGATAAGCAGAGAGCACATACAGCACCTAGTATTCCATAATGGTTACCCATTTTAGTACTGACAGTGCTCAATGATGCTTAACTTTGATCTAATGGGAACTGGTGTGCACAGCTCTACAAATTTATCTTTAGTTATCCTTTGATAGCTAAATATTTTCATTTACTAGGTGAATAGAAAAATTACTAGCCAAACCCACATGATTTTTGGAATATGACATCTATATTCTGTGAGAAGTACATCTACAGTCCGTGATAAATTTTTTGTATTTTTATTTTGTTTTTAATAAGTGTAATTCTAAATATGCACCAAATTTTATGTGGAGAGTTAACGGTATAAGCATTCAAAATTCATTAGACTTTTTTTTTTTTCTTTTTTTTTAAACAGCCTTTGTTAAAAAGTATTGTTTAAAGAATTTGAGTTTGTTTTATTTATAATAATAACGGCTGAAAAGATATTTTTCACTTGGTAATGAGCTTTGGAAGTTTCTGTGGAGGTGGGGGGGGGGTAAAAAAAAACAATCCCTAAAATATAAGCGTTTTGTTTCTAGTCGCTACTTGAAAAATCACTCGGAAATTTGACGGTTTCACTCGCAACGTAACACCCCGAGTATGTCAATATGATTATTCTGTATATCTTTCAACCTGCCAATAATTCCACTGCATTCTTGTGTCTGATGCTTATAAATATCACACAAAAAAAAATTACATTGCACCTGACTCCATTTTCATAAACTGAGGGGGGGGGGATATTTCTCTTTCTAGAGAACTTCAAACATTACAACCACTGATTATCACTTTTTCTTGGTAACATTTGCTTTAGACATTTCTTTTCCATAGCATTCCTCCAAGTCCCCAAATTAACAAGTAGATCTTCCATTGTTTTATAGATAAACACTAAATCATCTTTTCGGAACTGACATTGCTTCTAAGAGATAAATGCAAAGCAACTGATTCCATGCAGAGCCTTGATGTACTCTCATTCTAACATTAAAGCTGTCACTAAATATGAGGTTAATTCTAACATGATTTCTGTACGTTGCTTGAACAACCTTTGCTAACCACTTGTTTGCCCCTCAAGCAAAATACTGTTCTGTTGCGGAGGGGGAGGGGAATGGTGTCTCTTTATTTCAAGTCAATGTTCATATTTACAGCACGTCGGCTCTTTTGGGCGATTTATAAATTAAAAGCAGAAACTTACCTTTTTATATTTTCGTCACCTCTTGACTGTGTTGGCTCATCTGGAACAAAAAAGCTCAACGACGCAAGGCTCATTCACTGGACAATTAGGACTTTATTGGTTTCATGGTCGAATGGTGCGTCCCTGTTCTCTGCCTATCCTTGGGAGGCTGGAAATTTCTCTATTGATTTATCTTCTATACATAGCTGCCCCTAGTCGCTCCATGAGAGTGCTCTGTCTGATGACTGTTGGACTCTAACTCGACTCTCAACTGCCTAAAAATCCCCATGTGCATTTGTGTGTGTGCGGTGGGGGAGGGACTGTAACTAGCTCTCACCCAAAATACTTACTGACATGTCTCGCAATGCAGGTGCACACTCTGTCAATGGAAGTCTCTAGTTAGATCTATGTCACCAGTAACCTTTGTTGATCCCTTTTCACTTCTTGGCACAAACAAGTTGTGTTCAACTTAGTGCCGTCTTAACCACGCTATTCATGTTATGGACTCCACAACAATACAAGTCCTTTTTAACCAACATACTACTCTTGCATTTTTCTCTGGATGAATCTCGCATCAGTGGTACTTTTCCCAGGCATAAAACCAACAAAAACTGCATTGTGTTCCCAGTCTTTTCTTTTTATTTTCTGATTTTGTCAAGTTTATAATCTCAAGTGAAAATCAACATTAAATACCTTGTTTATTTTAACATATCTTTGAGCATTGGTGTACGTTGCTTGAACAACCTTCCTTAACCACTCGTTTATCATGAGACAATCTCTCTTGGCAGCTTCTTTCAGATCGCCAAAAGCAAAATACAGGTTCTTCTTTACCAAGATGCTTTTTTTCTCGCAGTTGTTGTAGGATAACTAAAGCAACAGTGATACTTTGTTCAAGCATAAAAACAAGCTGTATTTTATCTTTGCTTATTTGCTGCTTAATTATTTCAATCACTTTCAGGATTTGATCCATCAGCTTAAAAAAAGCCTTTGTAATTACCTTTAATTTTTTCCCTTTACTCCTAGTTGTACTAAGTTCTCAGTCTTTTGCGATAACCTGTTTTTTATGATCTGATTTTTCAAATCTGTGATCATCTCAGTGGAGTTTCCCCCACATTGAAAACCGACCTTGTGTCTAATTCTGCCCTCATGGGGAGGCAAGTAAACGAAAACATTCACTTTCAGACCTTTACTTTCCATTGCATTCCTGCAACTCTTTAAGATTAATAAGTAGGTTATCCTTTGTTTCACATGCATGTGTTAACTCATTAGCATACAGCACAACACATAGCTTCTCTATATCTCATTCTCTATCATAGATGGTTACGTTTCCAACCCGTTTCTCTGACCAGCAAGAACATGCATCACTTTTAGATCTGTTTCTGACCACAGTTCCCGATGATTGTGTTACAAACGCCCACAACCTACTTGGGAATGCTGATCATGTCGTGATAATAGTTGAAATCGCCCTAAACTCTAGAGCCAAAATGGAAGAGCCATTGCTCAAAATCACGAGCTATTATAAAAAGGCTGACTGGGAACCATCAGGGATCTCATTAAAGACGCCCCATGGTGAAATATCTTTTCACTTCCTACTGAACAGTGCGCAAATGAGACCACTGAATGGTTCAAAACAACAATTGAAGCACATGTCCTCACATGTTTAGTGTTTATAGCAAGCCCCACTCTCCTCAATGGTTTACTTCTACTTGTGCAGCTGCCATCGCGCAAAGGCAGCATGCATACCGCAGATTTAACCGACATAAGTCTAGTTCAAACAGACATAAGTATATAGAAGCCAGAAATAACTAAGAAAGAAATAGCGACAGCTGAGAGAGAATTTACTGAAACCACCAAAAAACGCATCGAAGCACAGAAATTAGGAACCTGTGACTTCTGGAAAATTGACAACAGTGTAGTAAATAATGGCCAATCAACAATTCCCCCACTGTCCAACAATCATGAGGTTGTTTGCTCAGCAACCGAGAAGGATAACATGCTTGCCAGTCAGTTTGCCTCCAACTCCATGCTGGACCGTGCTAACCACCCCCTCCCTACTTTCCTTTGCATACAGACGCCACACTAGACGATCTGAAAATCGCCCCTTCTCAGGTGCATGCTATCATAAATCTTGACACTTCAAAAGCATGTGGACCTGATCTCATCCCGTCTGTGCTATTAAGAGTACTCCGCCGAAGCAGCTCCAGTTCTCTCCAAACTTTACAACAAATGCCGTAATGAATCTTGCTTTCCTGCCTGCTGAAAAACTGCTTCTGTAGTACCATTTTTCAAGAATTCTGGCAAAAGAACTCATCCAGTAAATTACCGCCCCATTAGCCTCCTCCCACTTTTCGCCCAAATATTTGAATTCATAATTAACCAAGCTCTAATCCATCACCTTACAGATGCTCAACTTCTGACTGACCAACAATATGGATTTAGACAAGCCTGTTCCACCGCAGACATCCTAACTGTAGTCTCTGAGCGTATATACCATTCACTTGACAAAGCAGGGGAGGGTAGCGCGGTAGCTCTAGATATATCTAAGGCTTTTGACAGGATATTGCATGAAGGTCTTCTCGGGGAAAATCAGATCATACGGTATCACTGGAAGAATACTTAACATAATTAAATCCTTCTTAGATAAGAGAAAAATTCAGGTTGTCCTTGATGGTCGTACATCTAAACAATATGATATAAATGTGGGAGTGCCTCAGGAGTCTATCCTTGGGCCGCTATTATTCCTAATATTCATAAATGACCTCTCTGACAAAATTGTTTGTGAGAGGGGTATGTATGCTTACGACACCGCGCTCTATAACAGACATGACAGGAAAACAAATAAACACATATCTAAAGAAATGGCAGAAACACTAGAGGATGACCTCCAATCTGTAGTGGAATGGGGACAAAAATGGATGGTCACATTCAATGCTGCTAAGACTAAACTTGTTTCCTTCAATAACTACAAGAAACCTTCTCTATCACAAATAGCAATGGCCAAAGACTCTTTATCTGAAAGTAAATCTTTTAAACTCCTTGGCCTAACGTTCACAGGAAACATGAGTTGGAAAAATTACATTGAGAGCATTGCCAGGACCGCTGCGAAAAAAGTAGGTTCTCTCTACCGTGGTAGAAAGCTACTAACGCCTGAAAGTATCCTGTACCTCTATAAAGCCACCATTCACCTTAGAACTGCTAGACTTTGGAATTTCCTTCTGGGTTCCTGTTTCCCCAACTGTACTGACATGCAGAAGTTCAAGTGTAACGTGAATCGACATATTGCTGCCCAACTCCCCACATAGTACCCCTGTAGCTTATGTCCCTGATAGTAGCCCCCTACATCAAAGTGGCAATGTGCCTTGTTTGGGGTGAGAATGTAAAAAAAAAAAAAAGAAAAATCTCTTCCGGATAATACATACTGAACACCCTAAGACACAAATGCAAAGCAACATTAAAGCTATCAATAAATATGCTGTTAATTCCAACACAATTTGGAGCATTTCTGTACATTGCTTGAACAACGTTCACCAAACTAGTTTTCCCCTAGTTTATGCAAAGCTCACCAGATATTTACTCTTGACACTTGGTCAGAAGATTTTTTTCAGATCGCCGAAAGCAAAATACAATTTCTTCTTTACCAAGGTACTTTTCTCACAACTTTTCAGTAGCAATACACATGAAAGAATTAAAATTGTTTGCAATATATCAATAATGGCATATATAGAAAGGGTTTGATCATATATGAATGTTTTAATGTTCTTAAATCTAAAAATAAGAAACTTATGACCATTTTTGTGCCTCCCGTGTTCGGATATTCTCCCCCTCTTTATTTTGTTACATTTTCTATAAAAGTTATTTAACGGACAAAATTAACTAATAAAATTTGCCATATAAGTGTATTTTGTGCAAGGAATCAGAATATGCAGTTGAAAATATCTAGAAATTACTAGTTTCCTACAGCAAATGCATATAAATATGCTGTGATACCTTAAAAATGCTAGGCATGCATTGAAAGAAAGAGTTAAAGAACTCAAAATTATAATACATTTTATGTGCAAGAAACTAAAATCTAATACTAGAACTGTTTAAGAATGTATTACAAAATTTCTTTGATGTCTTAGTTCTGAGTTTTTGAGATGACGTATGAATGTTTGTTAGATTAATCAAAAAAATTTTTACAAAGGAATCACCAATCAAGGCTTAGAGGCCACTTGAGGATAAGGGTTAATGAGTGTAGAGTAGTCAATGAAACGATATACTAATCGTTAGTAGTGGCAATTTGGTAAATTGGATTACTTAAGAGGAACGGCTCACCAAGAACTTGTTTACAGTGGACTTGAAGAGGACCATATTTTACTCAGCTGGAAAGCAGGGAAACAGAAGAGTTCCACAGGCATGCAGTTTTAAGAAAGAAGCTTTGTTCATGGCACCTATGCTTAGGTTTGGGCACAGATAAAGAGCGAGGGAAATTATTGATAGTGTTTTTCAGCTAGACAAGTGTTTTTCATCAAAGTTTGGTGAAGTGGGGAAAACTATAGATTGGAGCTAAGGTTTCAAAATCTTTAATCTAGTTGGAAGTAACTTTACATGAATTATAAAAATTATCAGAAACTTTGGGGATATTTCTACATTATAATTAAATTTTTACTTAAATCCATCAACCAATTGTAATTTAATGAAAAGTTGGAATTGGTTGATGGATTTAATGAAAAGTTGGAATTGGTTGATGGATTTAATGAAAAGTTGGAATTGGTTGATGGATTTAATGAAAAGTTGGAATTGGTTGATGGATTTAATGAAAAGTTGGAATTGGTTGATGGATTTAATGAAAAGTTGGAATTGGTTGATGGATTTAATGAAACGTTGGAATTGGTTGATGGATTTAATGAAACGTTGGAATTGGTTGATGGATTTAATGAAAAGTTGGAATTGGTTGATGGATTTAATGAAAAGTTGGAATTGGTTGATGGATTTAATGAAAAGTTGGAATTGGTTGATGGATTTAATGAAAAGTTGGAATTGGTTGATGGATTTAATGAAACGTTGGAATTGGTTGAAAAAAAAAAGTTTATCATCTCGATGCCTATTTAATCTCAGCTTTTAACATCTCTGCAACACAACTATTTCTTCTGCAATTCTTATCTGGACCTAATGTTTTTGCAGCTTCTAGATTTTTTTTTTTTTTTTTACATGAAGACCACCACTTATCAAGGCCCAGAAGCCACTCGGGGACAAGGGTTATTTTGTGTACAATAATAAATGGGATAATATCGTAGTAATAGTTGGTATTGGAGATTTGATAAAGTGTCTTACTTAAGGGGGGCGATTAATCAGGAATTTGTTTGTTGGACTTGAAGATGTTCAAGTTGTAGGAAGCGAATTCTACAGGCGTGCACTTCTCAGAAAAAAGCTATATTGATGGAATTTACGTTTTGATTTAGGCACAGATAAAGTGTGGGGGAAATTACTGATAGTGGTTTTATCTAGACTGGTGTTTATCATGAAGGATTGGTGAGGTGGGGGGGGGCAGAGATTGGAGGTCGGACGAGCACTTGCCATGGAAATAACGATAAAACAGACAGGCTCGCAACGTCTCTTCTGTGGGAGAGAGGTTGCAGGGAAGAGAAGAAAGCATCCCCCACCAAGCCACAGTATATTTTGTACTTATCAAGGCAGGATAGGCTTTTTTTTTTTTTTTTTTTTTTTTTTTTTTTTTTTTTTTTTTTTTTTTTTTTTTTTAATGCTCCAGCCCAGATGTGGCAGCAGTACTCCATCTTTGGACATACTTGGCTTTTATAGAGATAGAGAATTGCATCAGTAGTGAGATATCTTCTGGAGTGGTAGGATCCCACCATTTTCTCAGTTTTATGAAAACTATAGGAATTCTGTTAAGTTTAAAACAAAAGTTTATTATAAAGTGTGATTTAAATTTTTAAATGCTTTTTAACGCTAAATTTCATATTATGTAAGGATATATTTATTGAATAATATAATGGAAGATTTTACTGGTAGTTTTACTTATTTTATATATTTTCAATTTGAGTATACATTTCTATATATGAGGGATATGACACATTCTAGCATCATTTGGTTGAAAATAATGATTTTATACGCTACTAGCTGTACCCGGCCACGCGTTGCTGTGGCTCAGTTTGTTAAAATGGAACACATGTGAAAGTAGAGAAAAGTGTGATTCTTTTTTTTCTAGAGAATGTACAAATAATTTTTTTTTTTGACAGATGTTAAGAAAATAAACAGAAAAATACTTCCATCATTAATTATGCAAAAAAATAAATAAAATGTTGATTTAGTGTTTCAATATGCTTATAAATTACGATAAAACTTGCTGAGTATGCACTGTTTTACGGTTGTTGTAAAAATGGAACGGAAACTTAAATTTTGCTTCATTTTAATCTTTCTTAATTTTTTAATTGTGCCCCCCCAAACGAATATAATCAAAACAGTAACATTCAACAATTGTACTTTATGTATATAAAACACAAAATATTTATTAAAAAAAAAAAAATTAAAAAAAAAAAGTTAATAACGAAAGGGAAATAATTCCATTTTTAAACGAAAAAGTCAGTTTACCTAACTTACTGTATTAATGCTATTTTTTTTAAGCAAGAAAAAAAAAAGGTAAATATCCAGATACGCTACTACAGAACACCGACCACTCTAATTTGTTTTTTTTTATAGGTAATTGAGGTCGCTGACAACGAATCTGATAGTCAAACTTGGCAAATTTACCGTTTGCATGGTATTTACCCCTGAACCCACGAACTTCTTTCCACCATTTTGCAGCATCCGTTTATGCTACGCGCATGCATGCTGTAGCATAAACGACGGCTTCACCAAGCAAACTATGTTGGGGGAGGGGATTTTTTTTTTCCCAGGACATAGAATTTTCTAATTTTCAAAAATACATTATAGCGCTTTTTGGGTGGAAAATTTAAAATTAGCTGAAAAAGAAATAAAATAAGAAAAGGAAAGCACACCAAGTTGGAGTAGGGGGGGAGGTAATTTATCGCGCGCCCCAACATCACATCCCCCCCCCCCAAAAAAAAAAACAAATTAGAGTGGTCGGTGTTCTGTAGTAGCGTATCTGGATATTTACCAAAAAAAAATATTTAGGTTTGGCTATAAATTCCTAAACTCATTTCACCCTAAATAATTTAGGTGACTGAAATAGGAATCTAATTGAATCTTTAATTTCCTGAATAGTATCCGATAATTCATTTTTCTTCGAGTTATATCGAATACATTAATACGGACTTTAGGGGCTTTTTTTGTAATGTTACTGTAAAAATTATTTTTTATTGTTACAAATTACGATGCTTTAAAAAAAGCAAAAATAAATTCTTGCGTTTTTTTATTTACTACTGAAAACCATAACTTTAGTAAAGGTATTTTTTGTTTAAACAAAATAAAACATTTTCACCAAGAGTTAAGTAAAAATAATTAGTTCATTATATTCTGCGATCATTATTTGAAAAATACTGCAATTTTCATTAAAATTCGTTAATTTCCTGATTTTTAGTGAATTTTTAAGTAAAGGGAGGAATCAAAATGACACTTTGAGCGTCGGCATTCATTTTGCGACCACGTGTGGTTAATTTAAATTAAAGTTCAATCACATGGTTACATTATCAATAAACCCATTGAAAATTTACCGATATTGTAAACGCATTCTGTTTACATTAAGCCTGTGGTGTTTTTTTAGTGATGCAATGTTGTCAACTGAGATTTAAAAAAAAAAAAACGCGAGATCAGGAGAAAGAAATGTCCAGAAAATCGCTAGCCAGTTTGGCAGAAAAGTAACTTATCTTGCCTTTGATAACATTTATTTGTTATATATTTGTTTTTTGACAACTTTTTCGAATCTATGTGTACAGTAATACAAACCCCTTTGGGGAGATTGGAATCCCCCCCCCCTCACCTAAAATGTACTTGGAAAAATCGATTTTATAGTGAGATTTAAGAATGGTTAGTCGAAAAAAAGGTGAAAAACAAAACAAATAATCAATAAATAATTGTTACCAAAGGCAATAAATGCTACTTTTTTTTTACTTACATGAATGAGTTTATTTTATGTTTTAAAGTATTTTCAAGCAATCTAATGCGGGTGTCTGGGTGCCAAATACCTCCAGATTTTCTAGAATTTCCCGCTAGATTGTAAACGAAATCTCCAGATCTAGCAGGAAAACCGCTAAATTGTAACACTGGTCACGTGACAGGAAGCGGTAATAAATAATTGTCCCTAAATAAAAAAAAAATGGCCTCTCGGTAAAAAGAAATCCACCTATTTATCATAGAAAAATTAAGTATAATGTTATGATTAAAAAGGAATATATAAAAACACACATGGATATAGTAAACATATACCAAAACGTGGAAGCCATCCGTCCAGTGGTTTTTTAGACAATTAACTCCGAACGAACCAACATTTACATTTTTATATATATAGATAACATCGTCCATTTAAAATAGATCGTAGGTGACCCGTTATTTGAAGAATTATAAGGTCATCATCAGACCACTTTCTTTTGAACATGAAAAGTTGGCACAAATTTGTAAATATTTATTCAGAACTAGGTAGGGGAAGGGAGGCTTGCCCGATCGTAAAATACACTTAAATATAATTTAATTCGTACAGATTTCATATTTATTAGATCCAATTCTCTTTGTGTGTGTATGACTTGGGTGTCATCAACTAGAATTAAAACCAAAACACTTAGCGCTCCAACCATGTTCCCTACCATTTGCTCTATCGAGAGATAAGAATTAAAATTAAACCACTTCAAGCTATCTTTAAATTTGCACATGTGCAAAAGTAATAGCAATGTCAGCAAGTTGAAATAAACATTTTGCATTTCAACTGACTGACATATTTTGGTATGCACTATTCATCCAAACAAAGATTTTATTTGTTATAAACCATCCTTGGTGTATGATTACTATTTTCTGTTTAATTTCAGTGTTATGTGACCGGTAGTTTTAGTTTATTGGTTAAATATTCACACACACGCACACACACTTAAATTCCTACTAGATGCTGCCCTTGAGTGTCTAAAGTCTCTCTGTAGAGAGATTTGCCTGGACAACCTGGCATGAGGATATTTTCCCCTACAATTAAGCCCTGACCTGATATTCAAAAGCACATAGTATTTGTGACCCAAGTAAGATCTTGCTATTGCTAACCAATGCTGATTTTTGCAAGGAATAAGTGATATTATCTCGAGTAGCAGCACAAAGCCAGCTATTCTACTAGAAAAGAGAAATTCTTGTCTTGAAATCCAGTAAGACCAAGGGGCCACATACTTTAACATTTAAATGGTCGATTTTAAGAAAAGGAAAATTATGTTCACAATTTCATTCAAAACTCTGTTTGAAAGATAAAGGAGGACTTCAATGGAGCATTTGAATATGTATGTATGGTATACAGAGATCAAGTGTTAGCCCCAGGAAAGCAGGGATTTGATTTCTGAGAACTTTGAAGTAAAATGAAACGCACATGCATACATCTAGTCTTTTTTTTTTTTTTTTTTTTCATATAAAAGAAAAACAAAAAAAGATAGGAGTGAGAGAAAAGAGCAAACGCTCTACTTTTGCTACTATTACAGCGTGAGTCACGGAAGGTGGAAAAGAGGTTTATTTTTTACATGAACAGAAAGGGGAACAGAGGCATGTTTACATTGTTTTCAAGTTAATGAAAAAAGTTAATATACTTTAAAATAAAAAAAAAATAAAAAAAAACATAAAAAATTTTATTAAGCCATTTGTAATCTTCTATCTATATATCTTCTATATATATAAAAGCGAAAATTTGTGTGTGCACTTTTTGTGTATGTCCGGCAAAGGCTCTTATATCAGACAATTGCTATTCACTGGGACAGTCCCCTTTTTATATGGAGCTGGTTTCCCCCCAACATCTTCGGAAAACAAACAGCCAAAGTTGGAAAGAAAAAAAAAGAAAAAAAAGCAGCCCCACAGCGAAAGGTTGCGAGATATGTTTAACCTCATTATCATTAAAATCGCGCATTGAAGTTTTAATTGTTAACTTAAATCACTTTACTGTTACTCGGCCTGATGGGTGAGTGGGTTACATGCCAGGATTTTTTTCCATCTTCGCTTCAAGGTTCCAGGTTCGATCTTGCTTACCTACCAAAACTTTTTTTCTTTTACCACACGGACTATGCCGGGCAGGTTTTTTTTTTTTTTTTTTTTTTTTTTTTTTTTTTTTTTTTTGTAAACAGGGTTATTACTTGGCTTATTATTTAGTTTCCATCTACTCACAACACCTATAAACACCCGGGCAACGCCGGGTATCCCCACTAGTATATATATTATAAATATAAAAGCGAAAATGTGTGTATGGATGTTCGCTTTTTCTGTATGTCCGCAAAAAGATTTTTTTTTTCGGCGGCTTCTTGAGGCCGTCGCTCATTTTTAAAACTTTTTATATCATGTTGAAATCATATCTATGAGTTATGAGCTAGGGTCGCCCGTCTATTTAATTTGCCTGACTTTGAAACGTTAAATATTCGACATTTTGGTATCGCCGCATGTTACTTTCGTTTTTCGGTATAAAAAAAAGTGAAACTCTATTTGAATCCCTGGCCCACGGCCAGTAGTCTCTAGAAAACGATGTAACGTTTGATCAATGTCGGCTTACCATTGTCATATTAAACGGTTGCTTTCATTTCAAGACGAGCCACTCCCCTAATAAATGGGGGAGCTGTATTTCCCCAAAGTAAGGTAAAAACAAACAAGCCGGGTTATTGACCTCATTAAAAACTGTCCCGCAGAAAATGTTAACTGCTGAATAGTTATTGCTTACGTCCTCGTCACGCTTACCCAAAATGTTAACTCTATGACTTCCGTGCGAGCACCTGTCAATTCTCTTAAGTTCAAACATCTTTCAGTAACTCATTCTGGCTGGCCGAGCGGTTAACGTGTCATGTTTTTGTTCACATTTTATTTTTCAACTTCGCCTCAAGGGTTCGGGTTCGATCCTACCAACTTACCAAAACATTTTTTTTACCCCCCCCCGGTTTCTTTTGGATTTAAGAGCACACACACCTTGTAACACCCAGGCAATGCTGGGTACCCCTGCTAGTCTCTCTCTCTCTCATATATATATATATATATAAATAAAAGCGAAACTGTATGTATGTTCACTTTTGTGTATGTCCAAGAAAGGCCCCCCCCCCCCCCGAGAAGCTGTCGGTCGGCTCACAACTTAAAACTTTTTATATCACTTATAAATCATATCTACGAGTTAACAGAGGTCGCCTGTCTATTTAATTTGCTCAACTTCAAAAAGGTAAATATTCAACATTTTTCGCTCGCCGCATGTGGATTAGGCTTTTTCCTATAATAAAAGCGACACTAATTCTGGCGGTATTTTTCCGGTTGCGATCGCCGGAAATGTCTGAAAGCAGTCAGCTTTGATCAATATGGAAATATTTTCCTTATATTAGACAATTGCTATTCAATTTGGACAATCCCCTTTTTATGGGGAGCTGGTCTCTCCCTCCCCCCCCCCCCCAAACGTCTTGGGAGGGGAAAAAAAAGCGTTCCCTCAGTAAATAAAATACTACCCCGCAATCAAAGTTGACCTCATTAAGTCATTAAAAACGTGCACCTGCCAATTCTAAGTAATTAAATAAATTCAAACGTGTTTCCGTTATCATTTCACAGTGGCCCAGTGGTTAACGTCGCACTTCTTTTTTTTTTTTTTTTTTCCACACTTTAATTTCCAACTTTGCCTCAAGGGTTCGGGTTCGATCCTCATACTTAACTACCAAAACTTTATTTTACCCCCGGAGTTTTGATTTACCCAAAATTACACATACCTCCAAACACCCGGTCAATGCCGGGTACCCCCTGCTAGTCTATATATATAAGTGAAAATGTATGTATGTATGTGTGTTCGCTTTTTGTGTATGTCTACAAAAGGCTTTTTTCGCCGTGGTTCTCGGTTGGCTCGCTCCTTAAAACTTTTCATATGCTGTCTAAATAATAATATCTATGACTAAGGAACTCTGGTTGCAGCTATCTTTTAATTTACCCGACTTTTACAAGCTATTTTTGAGATTTTTTGGTAGTGGGGAAAACAGAAACTGGCTTCCAGCGCAAAACTAGGTCAAACATCACTCGACTTGACGTTCTCGCACCTGTTAAGTTCGCTTTATAAACGTCAACTTAACATACTTATCAATTCATCTATTCCCGTGGTTGAGATGGTTAGATTGCAGGTTTGTTTTTTCCATTTCCTTTCTACCTCCGCGTCAAAGGTTCCGGGTTCAAGCCTACCTTTCTACTAAAACTTTTTTTCTTTTACACCTCCAAATACCCGGCCAACTTTTTTTTTTTGTTTTGATTTAACCCCCCCCCCTCCCAACACACACACACATCTCCAAACACCCAGGCAACGCCGGGTATCCCCCTCCCCGCTAGTATATATATAAAATGCAAAATGTGTGTTTGTATGTTTGCCAAAAACTTTCAACACAAGCGACCGATCCTCACGAGATTGGTATCGTTTTGAAGCTCAATCCTTCGGACAACATATATCGGAAAATTGGCCCAAAACATTCCTTCACCCTCATCTGGGCAGTTTTTCACAAGGAGAGGTCGGTTTTGCATAGACATTTTTGCAAATCATTGTCTTTGTTGGATTGACTATGCTTAATTTCAACGCTCGCGACTTCCGGTTGCACCATGGAGGCATCAACTAAGACATTACGTTTTTTAACCATTTTTTTGTTCTCCTTTGCGTTACTACCACTTTTAACACCTCTTAACCTGGGTTGCCTTCTGTTGTTTTGATTTTCCCCTCCCACCTCTCTCGCAGTTCCTAACTACACCACCGACACACCCGGGCAATGCTGGGTACCCCCCCCCCCGTTAGTATTAAATAAAATTGATAGGAATCTTATTCTTTATAATATAAAAAGATTGCGTTTGTAAAAATATTTAAATAAGCTGTTTTTACTTTAAAATTGAAATGTTAATTTCGAATAGTATATCTATCATCAGAATTTTGTATACTTTTGTAAAATTTTATTCACTGAAGTTTTCAACTTGTAAATTTTTTTTATGAAAATTAAAGTTCTATATTTTGCAGACTAAATTGAATAACTTTTTCTTTTTAATAAGATGTAAAGATTTTTTTCAAAGTGGATTGACTGCACAGATGTTAAAGAAACGGGCCTAAAAATTTGTCACATTTGTTAAAATAATTACGTCATTCAAATCACACTGCAAAAAAAAACAAAAAATGAAATAGTGTACAAGAGAAAAATCATTAGAAAAAGGAAAGATAAAATTTTCATAATTTCATAAGATGTAACGTGAAAAATAGTGGAGATATTTTACAAACCTTTTACTAATTTTACTCCTCCTCTTTGCATAAACAGGCCAATTTGGCATTGCTCGTGTAAGTAAAATTATTTGCGAGACTACGAGTATACAAGGATTTTCTGTTCCAACAATAGTCAGCCATCATATGCATCATTAAAAGAACTATTTTAACATTTTTTTTTCCCCACCCAATATTTATTACAAAGGATATTTGATTGCTTTTATTTTGCTAATCCTATTAAGAACAAACAAAACATATGTTCATTTAAAAAAGTTTGGGTATAGACACTGAATTGACTATATAGAATGTAATTTGCGCCCATTTTGAAATTTGCCAATTTTCAGTTCTATGAAATGAAAAAGAATCAGAACTCCAAAGAAATTAATTGTTCTGCAGTGTAATTAGTGAATGCAGTTTTAACAATGTTTCTGGTGTGGGTTGTTTCATAAAGAATTTAAAGATTTATGTACCTACCAGTGTATTGACCTTGTGCTGCTTGGATTGAGATTTATTAAAAAAAATAATTTATAAATCTGATTTCTCCTATTTCAATGACTATTATAGCGCTGTAATCAAAAAGTGTGTATTGAATTATGCTTTATATGCACTTGATCTGCTTATTGATGAGTGTTTTTAGAAATTATAGGTTTGTTTTGCTCACATACAGCTTCATCCTGTGGAAGTATGAATGATTACCCTTCCCCCATTAATAAGTCCTCTTCCTTCAACCCAAAACACTGTAACAGAAAAACGCTATCAATCTAATTAGGATAACTTTTTGTCTTATATCATGTGCTGCAAAACGTGATATTAATGACTACGCCAGCTAGTAATTGAGTGGCAAATAAACGTTACAAAGTAAATTTCATTTTCTGATTATGAAATATAGAAAAGAATCTTTACAAGGATATGCATACAATATACATAACAAAACGGACCCCACATTTGTTTTTCAACAAAATATGGTATGTACTATTTTGTTTGTTAAAAAACGTGATTTGGTTTCCGGTAGTTGTTGACAGAAAGTAACAGCCTGTACAAGTTGATCATTATAGAAACATAAATGAAATCGCTACAAATAACACTTTTTACTTTGTTTTTTTTTTCTGTTTAGGTTTTTCTGTTTTTTTTTTCTGTTTAGGTTTTTCTATTTTTTTTTTTCTGTTTAGGTTTTTCTATTTTTTTTTTTTCTGTTTAGGTTTTTCTGTTTTTTTTTTTTCTGTTTAGGTTTTTCTGTTTTTTTTTTTTTCTGTTTAGGTTTTTCTGTTTTTTTTTCTGTTTAGGTTTTTCTGGTTTTTTTTCTGTTTAGGTTTTTCTGTTTTTTTTTCTGTTTAGGTTTTTCTGTTTTTTTTTTCTGTTTAGGTTTTTCTGTTTTTTTTTCTGTTTAGGTTTTTTTTTTCTGTTTAGGTTTTTTTTTTCTGTTTAGGTTTTTTTTTTCTGTTTAGGTTTTTTTTTGTTTGTTTCTGTTTAGGTTTTTTTTTGTTGTTTGTTTCTGTTTAGGTTTTTTTTTTGTTGTTTGTTTCTGTTTAGGTTTTTTTTTTGTTGTTTGTTTCTGTTTAGGTTTTTTTTTTGTTGTTTGTTTCTGTTTAGGTTTTTTTTTTGTTGTTTGTTTCTGTTTAGGTTTTTTTTTTGTTGTTTGTTTCTGTTTAGGTTTTTTTTTTGTTGTTTGTTTCTGTTTAGGTTTTTTTTTTGTTGTTTGTTTCTGTTTTAGGTTTTTTTTTTTTTGTTGTTTGTTTCTGTTTAGTGTTTTGTAAACTTTCCATGTACCAGTACATAAAGAATGCTTCAAAGAATCGATACCAAAAAAAAAAAAGAAAAAAAAGAGGGGTGTGAAAATTATAATTAATTGTATCTCTTGCATTAATTAATCGTATCTATTGCAGATGCAAGTGTCGTTTTACATGAGATTTTTTCAAGATACGGTAGCCTGTTACAGTTTACAAAAAGTTATCTCCCTTTTTGAAAATTAACTATAACTAGTCCGGTAGATGGTGCTACATGTCACAAGTACAGTTAGTGTCATCAGTTTTGCTGCTGGAAAGCTGTCCATCACCTCCTTGAACTAACTATGGATGAGGGTTTCCAAAAACAGCCTTTTTAAGGTCCACCAAATTCTAATTAGGGTCTTTGTCAACTTGATTTATGCAATAAAGAACTGGAAAATATAGTATGATCTAGTTTATGGAAAAATAGTGTGGTTCACTGGTTCTTAATTAGAAAATAAGGATAGAAAAATGATTTTAATCATGAAATTAAAAATAAGTTCAATTTATGCAAACAAAAACTTATTCTACATGTAATAAATTTTAACAAGGCGGCAAATATTAAATTGGGAAATTATAAGGCAGACTAAAAGTGATATTAAAACTGAGAAATATGACAAAGATTTTTGTTTGATGTAAAAATAAAGTTTTTTCCACTTTTAACAGGAAAAATTTAAAGCTTGGTTGATCAATTATGAAGAAAATTATAAAGCTAAAAATAACATATCTCACCATTTGTATTTATAATTTAATTCAATTATTAAAAAAAATGTATTTGCCTGTCTAGTTGCATTAAAATTCATGAAAATGGTTGAATAAATATTTAGACACAACTGAGTTCTCATACCTAAAATCAAAGATAGCGGCAGTAAGCACATGGTTGCTAAAATTTACGAGTTTGTGCTAAAAAATGAAATTATTTGAATTTATTTATATATAAGGTAATTATATTCTAATATCTTTGCATATTCTTATAGCCAGTCATAGTAAATTTTATTTAGACATAAAAAGTTAGTTTTAATTGGTTAGAAAACCTTTAAAAAAAAATTATTTTGTTAACATTCGTTGGTGGGGTCTGGATTAAACACGTAATTTTGAAAAATCTGAACTTAAAATATCATTAAAAATTATAGAAAAGTATATTTTGCTTTTAATATAATAAACTTCAGGGTTTCATCTGTATGGGAAAAGCAAAAGTTGTTCAGAAATAACGGATTTTCATAGATTCTAACAAGCTTTAGAAAAATTTTTGATCGGTTGTCGGTCACTCACTATTATTCTGTGAATAAAATCTATTTGCATTTGTTGAATAAATTCTAAATAACGTTTTCTTTTTTCTTGTCTGGAAAATTGTTTTTATAAAATTCTATTATGACGTCTTTGATTTATTTCTTGTCTTAAACCCTATCAACTTTGTTTCTTGACGGGTTTCTCTTATCTGCTGCTAAATCATATTGACATGGTAGTTCTACTCATGGATAAATCCTCGCAGGAGCCTGATTGTCCTGAATTGCGAGAAGGTTCACTGGCCAAGGAGAAATTGGAAGCAAGTGATAAGACAAGACTGCATAGAACGGAATTTGAAGACTGCTGGACTGTGAAAATGGGGAAAGTGAGCTTGTGTAATATCAGAATGTTTGACCCCTGAATAAGGGCAAAGCGACGTTAGATGAAGAGAAAAAAAAGTGATGTTGAGCCGGGTTAGTATTCAGGTGGGTGATCATCTAGGAATTACCAGGTGCTGTGAGCAAGTATTCTGCATACCAAGCTTGCTGGGAGTATTATCGGCAAACAATTTAATGTCATTTGGTATGACCAGTTCTAGTTCCTATATACAATGCCTGCTTACGGGACAGCTAGACACCAGGGTGTTTTTTTTTTTTTTTTTTTTTTTTTTTTTTATGTGGAGAAAAGGAACAAAGATTTAAAATTGTCTCTGTCATGAAGGATTGCTCCTCTACCGAGAGAGAACAAGAAATTGAAGTGTAGCATCTGAAGAACAGATACTACACTTTGATCCCAGCCTGCAGTTATCTATTCCAATTGACGCCATGAAATTGATTTTCAAGCACTCCTCCTATTGGTTCTTAGACTTGAAAAGAAGCTTTACTTATGCAGTACGTTGTGTGTTTTTTATTTTTGTGTTTAGTGTTTCCTTTTGTGTCTGTTTCTTTAGATGACTTTATTATTTCACTAACGCGTTATCCCGTTCCTCTTCAGTGTTGATGAATGTTTCCAACCTACAAGGAGAGTAGAATCAAACGTTATGTCTCATCAAGATATTCTTCGAGCTTCTCTCCTTAGGTATGTAATGATAGGAATCATTGCATGGCATTGAAGATTTCTACAATGCAACCATCAATTTCCATTTGCAAATAGAAATTAGCCATTTTCATGTTTTGTCTTACTAGTTAAGAATAACAAATTCTTGTTTCGGAAATTTTGAGATAAGGATTCACAATTTGGATTATTTTGACTATTCAGACTACTGTTCTCATCTTGGATGTCAATGTGATCAAGGTGCAACGGATAAAGTGCCAAGTATAATCGGTTCTAAGCTAGTCTTCTGGGGATTTACTATTCAAGGCTCAACTGATACTAAGAATATAATTCAAAATTAAGATTTCCACTTTGTTATAGCTGAGTGAATGAGATCTCCCAGATTGTTGAGTCCAACAAGATGCACCTGAAGAAAATCAAATGACATCAGCTGAAATGGTGTGAAAATAACCTCCCAAGATGAGAACAAGAGTCTAAATAATTCAAATGTTAATGAATTCTTTTTCTGAATATTTCCACTTTGTCAATGTCAGTGTGTATTTAATTTTTTTTTTTTTTTTTAACTTAGATTTCCTGAAATAAAATCTCAAATACAAACAAGACTTAGTGTTTCTCTTTAAAATATTAATACTGTTGCAGAATTTGACTTGGATCCTCAAGATTTTCTGTCAATTATGGTTCAGGCTCGACTGGTAGTAACCGTATTAAGCCGAGCACAGTAACAGATGCAGACAATTTTCAAAACCAACAAACCGGAAAAAGAAATACAATAAATAAAAAATAGCAAAAACTTACTGTAAATTTACTAATATATGTGTGTGTGTGTGTGTGTGTGTGTGTGTGTGTGTATTCTAAATTTTTTATTTTTTTTTAATAAAATTGGCAGTAAATTTTTTATCAACAGAAGTTTATAAGAAAAGATGAATTTTTTTTTTTTTTATGAAAACTAAATTAGGTGAAAACACAGAATTTTTTAAAATTTACAAATTGTTAACAAATGTTAAAAATAAACAGGATTAATTTTTTAAATATTTTTTATACAAAAAAAAAATTGATTTTTAGCGTTTCAACATTTGAACAATGCTCTGCTTAATCTGAGCCATAATTGACAGAAAATCCTGAGGATCCGGGTCAAATTCTGCAAGAGTGTCAAGATAGTACAGAATCTGTTGCCTTCGAAATAAAGATGAAGCTTTAATTTTTCTCTAATCTTTCGTTCTTCCCATCACTCACCGATTAAAAAGGCTTTTATGCTGATAATGCTTTACTCACAAAACTTCAGTCACTGTAGCAGAATCTTAGATTTAGATTCAGTTCTTTTGTGAATCTGAAAATGTAGTTCTTCTATTCAATCCGTATCTCAAACACTGAGATGAGGTTTTCCTTGCTGTTATTGACTTTAGTGTGAAATACCATAATAAAATGTCCGTTACTCCATTTGGTACAAGATAACCCTTATCCCCGAGTAGCTTATGGGCCTTGATAAGTGGTGTAATGTCTTTACCAAATAAAGGGAGACCACCGCAGGTGTCACAGGAGTTACGGCCCCTGGCGACATCCGGGGGGTAGTCAGTCTGATATCCACCGAGCACGATCTTCCTCGTTCGTTTTCTCTCTCTCGTCAATCTCCGTCCATCCTACAACCTCACTATGGTAATAACCGATATCTAGCAAGTATCGGTTACTTACCATAAGGATTATCACAAGTGGTGATCCCCCCCATGTAAAAAAAAAAAGAATATTGCCACTTAGAACATAAGGGACGACTACTTGGGATTGTGTCTAGCAGAGGACTGTCGGGAATTGAGTAGCAAGATGTCTGATCACATTAAATTTAGACTTCTGAAGATTATTAAAGTCGGGAAGTAGGAAACTAGGAGGGAATTCATGAGTCTATCAGTCTGAGGGGGAAAAAGACTGTTAGAGTCAAAGGCTTTCTGGTATATAAGGATCTCAACAGTGAAAGGGTGGGATTTTGCTGGATAGTTGGAAATATGTATGTCAAGGGGGCACAAGCACAAGGATGCAAAATGGCGGTGATGGGACAGAGGTTGAAGTTTAACCAACAATGCAGGACCTATTAGATTATTTTTAACCCCGTCTTAAAGAATTTGTTACATTTACTGTTTCCGATGTACCAAACCACTGGCTGCACTTTGAGTTGAGACTCCTTTATGCGTTTCTACAAGCAAGAAGTTATCCATGTGGAATGAAGGTGTGAGCTATCTACTGCAGAATTCTAATTAAATTTTGTAAAGTAGAAGATGGATTTAGGTTTATTTTTAGCAGCCTTGTAACTTGCTTTGCTTATTTTGTCATTCAGTCTTCACATTCCAAGAGCAATGTTTCTGACAAAGAGGGAAGAATTGCTGTTTTTTGGGTCGATATCTATCTGTATAATAATTATCATTGATTAGGTTTTCACCATGAAGCTATTTTTTGGGGTCCTTACCGCATGTTTTGTTTGGAATGATTTCCATTTCCATAAAAAAAATAAATGAAAAATCTGTTTCGCTTGCACTTTCTACCAAATATCTCGATCATTTGATATTGTTTAAAGCAAAATTTTTAAATTCTGCTGCTTAGCCATATTCTTTTCGGTTATAAAGATTTCTGCGATGATTTGCAGCCTTTTTTTAATTCAGATTTGAGCTGTCTCTGTCCAATTGATAAGTTTGCGTTTCAAATACCATGTTACATGTTTTAATAATGCTCATATTTATAATGTACTTGTTCTGCGACAATTAATCAGGAATTTTCAAAATAACTTTTTGGGTGTATCAGAATCGGAAAAATTTGTACCTATTTTCCGATGCCAAAAACAATTCCTTTTAATGTTTTTTTTTTTTTTAAATTTTTATTTTTTTTTTAAGTTTAATTTCCCATTATTCAATTTATTTGGCATAGGTTATTACATGTTTCATGGCCGTTAAGGGTGCAGGAACAGAAAAAAAATTGTTGCTGTTTTTAATAAAATGAATATTTATTAATTTATCCTTTGCCCTTCACTGCCAACCACATATATTTTTATATTTACAAAAATATATGCATATTTGGATTTTCTGCGATAATCAAAAATTTTAATTAAAAAAAAAAAAAGAAAAAAAAAGCAACTCTATTTCTAATTTGAATCTGGAAGTTAGAACAGAATCGGTAATTGTATATCAGAACCGGGGAAAATTTGAAATCGTCCTATCTAGTGTTAGGACGATTCCTAAATATTTTTCGATTCCAGGAAAATGTTGATTAACGGTTCCGGTACCAAGTATGATTCCAATTCCCATGGAATTGTTGTTTTGAAATATACCATTATATAATCAAGTTTGTAGAGAAAAAATTTGGTAAAGTGGAAATACAATTAAGGGAATTTCGAAAACGATTTGATTTGTCATAAAATTTCTTTCATTGAAGATAAGCCAAAAAACATATTTTAACCATGAATTAAACATGCACCATGAAATTAATAACAATCAATTTCAGGAGTTATTTTATATATTAAAAAAATATAAAGAAAAAGTAAATCATGATTAATTCAACAAAAATACAATAACATCAAATTTCAAGTTTTTTTTAATCTTTTGATATTCATTTTTTTGTATTATTTTCTCTTTAGCTTCGGTAACTCTAAAATTTAACTTTTTTTTTTTTTTTTTTTTCAGTTTCAATCGCTAACTGATTTTTATTCCACTTTCTACAATATTATTTCTAAATGAAATTTAAAAATAACTAAATCTTTGATTAAATATTTAGCCTTTTATATTCAATCGTCTCAAATTATTCTTATTTATTTATTTGACTTTGAAATCGCCTCTGCCTTAATGCTGTTTCTGACAACCTTTTTATTTTTTGTTAGGGGTTGAGAAACATTTACCTATGCTCACATCGCAACTGTGATACCAGGTATCGGTGAATATCGACCAAGCCCCTACAGTTCTTTAGTTGAACGGTTCTGAGTGACTAGTTAGTTTGCAAAGAAATCTTTAATTGCTTCATTCGCAGAATATTTTAATGAAGTGTAAATTTCTAAAAGGAAAAAAAAATTCATTTTCCGCATTTATTTAACAGATAGCAAAATGATTGTTTTCTTTTGTAGTTTTCGAAAGATATTAAGCGGAACCGTCAGTCAGCATAATATGTAGTTCTAACGTTGATGTTTTTTGATACTTCAGAAAATCTGACCGATAGTTAACTAATTATGGGCCTCAAAGTTTCAAAACAGACAGTGCCTATGTACGTGACGGCAAAACTCATTTAGATAAAGATTACCTTTTAAAGTAGTTAATAAAATTCTTCTATCATATTAAATATGTTATGAAAAGTTCTATAACGTTTTTATCATAAATTTTTGACAGCATTAATCTCACTTCAAACAAACAGTTCAACTTAAAAATATAAGAGAATCGTAATGAAAGAATCGTAAATCTACAGCATTTTTTAACGATGCGATTCCGATTCCTCCCAAAATACATGAGTCTTACGATTCTGATTAATCGTCCCACCACTAGTCCTATCACTGTAAAATACCAGTTGAATAAATGTGACGTTGTCCAGAAGTTTTACTTTCTTTTTTGTTTTGCTAATTAACATTGGCTCCTTTTTTTTTTTTTTTTTTTTTTTTTTTTTTTTTTTTTTTTTTTTTTTTTTTTTTTTTAACTTTCGGCTTTTTCGTATAAAAGTGAAACTAATCGAAAGCAAAGCCATCAGCGGCCTTTTGTGCTGAGACGTCTTGAAAGTAATTAGCTTTGATCAATGTGGGGAATTGCCTTTATATCAGGCAATTGCTATTCGTTTGAGAGCTCCCTCCTTTTTTGGGGAGCTTTGTTTCCCCAACATCGTGGGGAGAAATAAATAAATAAAACAGTGAAAGCTGAACGTTTATTTCTACGCTTGCTAGCTAGTCAACTTTTTGATTTATATCGCTAAATTAAAATGCTTTTCACTTCCTATGGTTTCGTAGCGTAGCGGTAAATTCTCCCCCCCCCCCACTTTCTTTTCCGCCTTCGTGTCATGTGTTCGAGCTGCCCTTCCTACTCACACTTTTTTCTTTTACACCTCCAAACACCTGGGCAACGCCGGGTACCCTTGCTAGTCTTAAATAAAAACTAAAACAAAACTCAACCAAAAAGTATGAAGAAAGAAACCGACATGTTAACTAAAGTTGTGATACCACCCAATTCTAACAAGGATACTGCTAAAAATCCATACAATGAACGAGGTCAATTATAGAAACTAAATTTTTTTTTTTTTTTTTTTTTTTTTTTTGCATTTTCACCCCAAACAAGGCACAATGTCACTTTAATGTCAGGTGCTATTATCTGGAACATAATTTGCAGGGATACTATGTGGGGAGTTGAGCAGCAAGATGTCCGTTTACATTACACTTGAACTTCTGCATGTCAGTACAGTCAGGGAAGCAGGAACCTGAAAAGGAATTCCAAAGTCTAGCAGTCCTAGGGAGGAAGCTATTAGAGTAGAAGGCTTTCTGGCATCTGAGAATCTGTAAGGGTGGGATTTTGCTGCTTGTAAGGTTTATTGGGGTCGGGTACAATGGCTTGTAGTTTGTCAGAGCACCTAGTATTAAAATGCTTGTAAAACAGGCAGGGGGATGCAATATTTTGTTGATGGGACAGAGGTTGAAGCCTAGCTGACTGTGCGGGACCTATTAGGTTGATGACTCTTTTGAACCCTATCTAAGAGTGAGAGACTAATAGCAGATGCACCAGTCCAAATGTGACAACAATACTCCATACATGGGTGAATGGTGGCCTTGTAGAGGTACAGGATACTTTCTAGCATGGTAGTGAGAGCCCACCTTCTTTGCAGCAGCCTTGGCAATGTCCTCAACATATGTTTCAATTAGTGTTCCCTGTAGGTGTTATTAGAAATCAGACATTCCTAATTTGAAACCTGTGTATATTTGGATTTTGAAACTTTCATAGAACACATCCAAGCATAATATTATTATGCAATTTTTAATTTTTTTTTTTTTTTTTTTTTTTTTTTTAATCAATTTTATTCTCATTGAGCATTTTGAAAAAATTACACACAGCTATGAAACCTGACGTGGGACAAGAATGAGAAAGTAGCAACCATGGTTCAAGTCAGTGTTCCTAATGATACTGGCTTAAACAGAGTTGTGGGGGAGAAGGTAACAAAATACCAAGGTCTTATGTACAATATGAAAAGAAACTGGAATCTTAGGAAGATCTCCATCATTCCAATAATTATAGGAGCAACCGGACTCATGAAAAGAATTATATATATATAATTTCCAAGTAAATATATGCAGTAAACGAAGTGTAAAAGCTACAAACAATTGCACTAAGTCTGTTTTAAAATTTTTACAAAAATTAAAAAGATAAATAAAATAAAGACTTTTAAAATTTTTTTTTTTTTTTTTTTTAATTCTTTTAAAGGTTTTAACAAAAAAAATATCTTAAAATGTTTGAAATTAAAAAAAAAAATCTGTTAAAATCTTAAAATCTATTGGAGTATCTGTAATGACATGTGAGTGCCTGGCATCCAGTAGGATGACCCATCTCAGTAAAAACAATAAGACGGTGTTTAAAAATTATATCACAGAAACTATGTAGTCAAGACAAATGAAATTCAACAGCTTTTAGCGTTGAATGACATAAAATTTATTTCTCAAAATTTCATATAAAAAAAAAATTATATGAATTCCATGAACAATTTAAAAAAATTGTTTCTAACTTTTTGAGATGAGGATTCGTTATTCATATTATTTGGATTCATTGGACAACTGTTATCTTGAATATTATTTTCACAACATTTCGGTCGATGTAACCTTCTTCAGGTGTGTCCCGTGGCGCAGTGGTTAGAGTACTTGAAAAATCAATTGTAAAAGTGACCTTCTCTTGAAGGTTCAATTCTCAGTGTGGGCGACCGAAACAATACAATTGCGTGTTACTTAGGACCTTCATCCAGACATGGCTGATGGAACAAGAAAATGCTACCCTTGTGAAGTAAATGAAGGGTTCCATTTGAAATTCCGTCTGAAGGACAGAGGTTACATCGATCAAAACGTGAAAATGACTCAAGATGATAACAGTAGTTCGATGAATCCAAATACAAATTTCAAAAATGTTCCAAATGTGTACCATCTTAGACAGGATTCCATTCCAACGTTATTAGTCAGTCAAATCTGTATGTTAATTTTAGTACTTGCTCACAAAGCAATAGATGATGTTAAGTTAAAGATCTGGGGAGAACTTTATTGAAAGTAAACATTTGAAAGTGAATAGTGATGACCAGTGGTTGTAATATTGAAAAGCTGCCCAAAAGAAAGTTCTGCTTGGTTTGTGAAGTTTGGTTGAGTTTACAGCAGAACATGGGAGGAAGCAAAACAAATGGACTTGAAGACTTGGCCAGAGATAGATTGTTTAGAAAGTCAATTGTTAAAAGCTGTTCTAACACGCACCAACATGTAAATTGAACTTTAAACTGATGTTATCCTTTTTCCTTGCACATAAAACAAAACTTTCCTGTTTGAATTTTTTGATGTGTTCAAATCTGCATTGCTCTTAAGGACTTTATTTATGTAGTGCTCTAAATGAGTTTCCAGATGTTTTTGTACAGGCATTTAAAATTCTCGTAGACTCTTGAAAATTCAGTATGTTACTTTATACATCTGACTAATTTTTTTATGATTTCAGGTTCAAATGAACAACTACAGCAGGAATTCGAATACACCCTAATAAAGCTGGATTGTCACAGCTGGTGAATTTCAAAAATGCAATCTGGATGTGGGGATACTTCAGAAGAATGATATGCAACAAAATTCTGTTTTTAAACTTTAAAAAAAATGCCTCAGAAAAGTATGGAATACTTCAGATTGCTTTTGGATCATCTAGCATGAATCAAGCATTAGTTTTTGAGTGGCATAAGAGATTCAAGGGAGTCTGAGATATGTGGGAGGAGTAAGGAAGTCATAACACCAGAGTTGATTGGCCAAATAAAGAATTTCATATATAAGGCTGTCGTGTGTTTATAGACATTAAGTGCGCAGTTGGATATCAATGTGAAACTGTACACATAATTATTTGTGAGGAACTGAAGATGTGGAAGATTTGCGCGAAGGATGTCTCAATGCACCAGTCCATAATTCCATCCTTGTCACAGACTATTTGACCAAGATGGGTATCAAGACAGTTCCTCATCCTCCCTATAGTGCAGACCTTGCTCCCTGTGACTTTTGGCTATTTCCTAAACCCAAGGAAAACCTAGAGGCTATGGTTGTGACGACGATCATTGAGATGCTCATACAAGAGGACTTCCATGGGGTCTTCCAGAACTATAACAAGTGCATTGCACCTGGAGGAGATTACTTCCAAAGGGGCTAGAGTTTCATGTGTACTATCAATAAAAGTGCCCATATAGAAAAAGTCTGGAAACTTATTGAAGGCACCTCATATCTTTTTATTATTTAAGAACTCTTTCATAACTGCATGCTGCACAGAAAAGGTCATCTCTATAACCTTAAACAAACAAAAAAAAACGTAGCATTTTGACATATTTAAGTAGATGTTGTTAAAATGTCAATGGGATGTTTGTTTTACAGGTACCTTAATGTAACATAACCGCTAATGCTGGTAGCAGTAACGACAAGACTCATATGCAAATGACAGCCAGTGCATGAAGTGACGTCAGAGGAGAGAAAGATTTTTTTTTGCAATAGATTTTCATCCAATAAACTTGTTTTTCCTGTCAATTTTATGCGAGACAAAACACCTCAAATTAGTATTTTCACATTTATCAACTTGTATACTTTTTTTTTTTTTTTTATTGTTTTAGTATTTAAATGTGTACTCACTACAGGAAATTAAGTTTTCTTTCTATTTCAGTAATGTAAAATTATTTTTAGTTAACTTTCCTGCTTCTCTATAACTCTTCTGTTTTATCTCTTGCATCTAACATAGTTTGTCCCACTTGTCAAGCAACATGGACATTAAAGCCCTAGAAACACTAGGTAGCTCTGCTAGTTTCTTAATATGCAGTATAAAGGAGTATCATCTGAATTGTTTAGCAGTTTACAGGGAACTGCCGGAAGGTGCTGAAATGCTGAGCGCCTTAATCCTAATACAAAATTCATAAAGAAAACATAAATGGTTTATTATAAAAATAAAATCAAAATATTTTATCTCCATTTAAACAAAAACATTAAAAAAAAAAAAAAATAAGTTGCTATTAGTTGCTTTTTATTCAAAAATTTCAATATTCATGAAACTTGCCTTAAAAATTTAAATATTCATGATACTTGCCTTAAAAATTTCAATATTCATGATACTTGCCTTAAAAATTTCAATATTCATGAAACTTGCCTTAAAAATTTCAATATTCATGAAACTTGCCTTAAAAATTTCAATATTCATGAAACTTGCCTTAAAAATTTCAATATTCATGAAACTTGCCTTAAAAATTTCAATATTCATGAAACTTGCCTTAAAAAAATCCACAAACTTTCGTTTTCCACCTTCCAGCATTTTCCATAAAATGACAATGGCACAGTCTTTATATTGCATAAAAACAACAAATTTAATAGCAGCCAAAACCATAGAATTGCATTTATTTTTGTTGCTTGTTAAGATACAGTTGACAGATTGATTTTTTTTTTTTTTTAATTTTTTTTAAGTAAAAACAGTGTTGCGTACTTGTCATATCAAATAGTAATATATCCAAAAATTACAAAAAAAAAATCGAGTAGAAAGTTATTTATAGTTAAAATTATTTTTATGGAAAATTGGGTAAAATTTTAGATGTTATAAAATACAGTAGGAGACTAAAAGAAGGGGACATAACTCCGAAAAGAATTTTTGATTACTTGTTTTTTTTTTTTTTGTTTTTTTTTTTTATACACAAAAGCAGTTGTTCTACTGGATGAATTTTCATAATTTTTAGATATATTACTATTTTCGACATGACAATTAAGTATGTAATATTGTTTTTGCTTAAAATGATGTATTTAAAAAAATCCATTTGTAGACTATATCTTGACAAGCACCTCCATGTTTTTTTTTTTTTTTTTTTTTTTTTTTTTTTTTTTGTCTTTTGAATTCAAATAAAATTTTTCCTTGAGGTTTATTTTTATTTTATTTTTTATTTTTACAGTTGCATCAACAAATCTCGGCTCAGGTTCGACATTGTTATCCACTTAATGATGTCATTTTTGATGTTCATCCGTCTTCTACCCTGTATGCTTGCTTTTGTTGGTACATCTCTCTTTGAATCTGTGCGCAAATGGGACGTCCCCAATGCTCGTCCGTGGGAGTTCATCTGGTTCATCAGTTTACTGGCTGCGTTTCTCGGTTGGAAGGCCATGCCCAAGAACGACCTCCTACTTCTGAAACAGTACATCACTGGCAGCATTGTGTTTGGTGTTGTGCCCGTTATTTATGGTCTCGTCGATCAAGCTGATGACCTCATCGCATACATCACGGATAAAAAACAAACTGCTCAAATTCTTGGCTTCCCGGCCGTTCTCATCTGGTTCATGTTCCTCGCCATCTCAGCTCAAATTCACGGCCTTGGTTTATATTTCTCCTGGCAGTTAATGAAAGCGTGGAAGCCAAGAGGCAAGAAAACGAAATAGACAAGAAAAAAAAATGAAAGACTTTTTTTTTTTTTTTTTTTTTTTAAAGCAAAATAAATTAATTTAAAAAGTTATAAAAAAAGAAACCAAAAAAAATGAATACATTTTATTTAATATTTTAATTAAGAAAAAAAAAAAAATTGAAAAAAATCAAAAATAAAAACCAATCCAAAAAAAAACTTAAAAAGACCCAAACAGACTGTGTGTGTGTGTGTTCGTATTTCTCCATTAACCGGAGTGTGTCAGTTTTGCTGCTGCCGCACGTTATTAGTTATTTTATTTTTATTTATTTTTTCTACTGCCCACCCATTTAATTTTTTTTTTTTTTTTTTTTTTTTTTCTAAATACAAAAAAGTCACCTTTGACTACAAAATCTGCTGGTAAGTTTGCTGACTTAAAAGAAAAAAAAAAATCTATAGTTTCAGTTATTTTCTACTCAATTTTTTTTTTTTTTTTTTTTTTTTTCTGTCTTAAAAAAAACAAACTATTCACCAAATGTATCTTAGACTTGGTCGGCCTCTTTTTTTTTTTTTTTTTTTTTTCAACAATTGATTTTAATTTTAACAAAGATTTTTTTTTTTTACATTGAAAAATGAAACCACTAAACTAAAATGTTAAAGAAAATTGCATTGTTTTTTTTTTTTATCTTTATTTTCTCTCCCAATGAAAAAGTTTTTACCTAGATAATTTTTTTTCAGTTCCATTTCTAAACAAAAATCTATTGTTGAAAAAAACGTTAACTTAATTTATTTTTGTCAAATTTTATCTCCCTTACTTTTTCTCCATTAAAAAAATAAAAGGCCCTTAAAAATATGGCTATTTCTTCATAAAGACTACTAGGCAGCTAACTTTACACACAAACCTCTTAACTTTAAACTCATCAACCTATGAGAATGTATGCCGTTTTCATGACTATAATTGTTATTCCTTAAGACTTCTTTTTCAAATGGCCAGTTCTCCCTATGTAGATTTTTTTTTATGCCCTGTGTATAAAGTCATTTCTATAATTGGTATCACCCCCCCCTCCCCGTTTTGTTCTGTAAATGAATATAAACACCTTTTTCAGTTTGTTTTGGAATGTCTTTTGGAAATTTTAATATTTCTTTATAAAATTTTTTTCAATTTTGCCTTGAAGATTTCCAGAGTTGTTATTTAACATATTTCAGTTTTTAAAGAAATCTATTTTTTACATGGAGGTCACCACCTTGACAGAGTACAAAATAGACTGTGGCTTGGTGGGGGATGCCCTTTTCTCTACTCTGCAACCTCTTTCCCACAGAAGAGATGTAGCAAGCCTGTCGTTGTTCTATCGTTATTTCCATGGCAAGTGCTCGTCTGAGCTCCATTCTCTGATCCCCCCTCGCCAATCTTTTTCAAAAAACACCTTACTAGCTGAAACCACCGTCAATAATTTTCCCCACTCCCTATCTGTGCCTAAATCAAAACGTAGATTCCATGAACAAAGTTTCTTTCTTAGAACTGCACGCCTGTGGAACTCTGTTCCGCTTGCCTGTTTCCCTCCTGACTTCAACCTGGATGTCTTCAAGTCCAACACAAACAAATTCCTGATGAACCGCCCCCACCTAAGTAATGACACCTTACCAATTCTCCAATACTATTGCTACACTATCCTTTTGATTACTGTACACACAATAACCCTTATCCCCGAGTGGCCATTGGGCCTTGATAAGCAGTGAACTCCATGTAAAAAAAAAAAAAAAAAAAAAAAAAAAAAAAAAAACTTATCAAGGCCCGGAAGCCACTCGGGGATAATGGTTATTGCGTGTACAGTAATCAATGGGATAGTATCGTAGTAATCGTTAGTATAGGAGATTTGATAAAGTGTCCATCAGGAATTTGTTTATGTTGGACTTGAAGACATCCAAGTTGTAATCAGGTGGGAAACAGGCAAACAGAAGAGAGTTCCACAGAAAGAAGCTTTGTTCATGGAATCTGTTTCAATTTAGGCACAGATAAAGAGTGGGGAAAATTACTGACAGTGGTTTTAGCTAGACGGGTGTTTTTCGTGAAAGATTGGCAAGGGGGGACCAGAGATTGGAGCTCAAACGAGCACTTGCCATAGAAGTAATGATAAAACAAAGACCGGATCGCAACGTCTCTTCTGTGAGAGAGATTGCAGGGAAGAGAAAAGGGCATCCCCCACTAAGCCACAAAGTCTATTTTGTACTTTGTCAAGGCAGGATAGGCTGTTTTTAGCCGTCCAGATGTGGCATTAGGGCAGGTCGATTTGCAACTTTTTTTCAGAAAATCAACATGGCACTGGTTGATGATAGTTGGGATTTGATGTGATAAGAACATATACCAAAAATTAGATTCTCATCTTGAACAGAAAATTGAGCATTTAATTTTAAAAATCGTGTAGAAAAATGCTGAAAAATCCTTCATTTTCATAGCATTTTTCACAACACTGACTTTGAAATTTCACTATTTTTCTAAAATATTCAATTAAAATTGATATATTTATATGAAATACATTGATATAAAAATGAATACATGAATTATAATTTTAATTATGGATCACAACTATCAAAATATCTCAACTTTTACTGCATTGATTAAACAAAAATTGTAAAAAAAGCTAATTAGCAACTAAGTCTTTTAAATTTCACATTTCAAAAATATATGTGGAGATGTATTACACAATATAACAACTTGATACAAGTTACAGAACCATGTATTTTAATTTGTTATTAGAGGCAATAATATAAACTTATAATAGAACTAAATTGCTCTGTATAATTTCCTTTTGAGGAAAATGAAGGTCTAATTTGCTGGCACGATGACTTTGTAATAATGTGTCTGTCTTGCTTCCTGCCCATATATAACTTTTTTTGAGAAAAATCAATCAAATTTGACCAGTGTGGCTGCAAAATTGATAGCAGTAATCTTTTTGTTTTGTTTTTTTGAGTTGGCCACTATTTCTGGAAAAATCAACACAAAAAAAAAAAATTATTTGAAAACACTTTTTTATATTTTTGCGGTGTAATATGAATAAAACAAACTATTGTTTGGGTAAAAGAAAACTGATAAAATTTAATGGATAAATATTTATTTACCTAATGGACAAAATCATTTGAATGCCCTCTTCTCATATCCAATTCATCTGGGTTTATCATCGATATATTTTCCGAAAGTAGTGCAAAAGCACTATATTTTGAACAGTTCAAAACAGTAATTTGAATTTCAGTTGACTGTTTTGTTCTCTGAATCATATTAAAATATACTGTTGTTATTTTTATCTCAAACCAACTAACTGCATACACTTGGATGATAAATTAAACATTTTGGTCAAATTTATCATAGTGTTTGAGGATAGACAACTCTAGGCCATAGACACATTAATCTTGTGGCTTATGTTAGCCATCTTCCTTGATTCAACGGCCCAATTTTCTAAGTTAACTTTTCCACAAGAAATGCCAACGGTATACTCAAAAAGTAGCCTCTGGTCTTCACACCTAAATTATTTGTTTCTTCTACTGTCCGATAATGATGATCGGGAGGGACACTAATTTTTTAGAATTCTACTTGAGGCAAATCTTGATAATTATTGATACAAATTTTCCCCAAAGGACCAGTAAATGTTGTTAGGCTTTTGTTGTTCCATCAATTTAAAAATTGCTGTAAATGGCAGTTTTTCTAGTGGAACCTGAAAATTGGAAAATTTGCATGTTTAATAATATAGCCATAGCAGATTACATAATAAATACCAATATATTATTTTATTTTCCACAATCCCTGCAATCTCTCTGAATCTCTAGAATTAATTTTACATCGTTGTTAGGAGGGCAAGTGCAGATTATGTGCCTTGTTTGACAATTTTCTGTCTTGCACTTTACTGCAAAGTCATCACATCTCAAGACAGAAAGTTTATATCTACAAGAAGATATATCAGTCTGTCTAGCTGTTCCTTCATTCTTTTCACTTTGACAGGAAATCTCTTGCAGCAATCAATCTGTTTGGCCCTCTTATAGTAAAATATATTGACCTTCTATCCTATATAATTTTATCTTAACAAGGGCAATTGTGGATTGACTGCTTGCCGAATACTAATTATTTCCTTGGCAATTAACTTAGAAATCTCACTATTTTTAAGTGGGGATAAATGTTTTCAAGGAAATAACTAAACTAGATGACTTGTGAAGTTGGATGCTGTTTCCTCCAAATGACAGGGTGACCAGCAAATTTTGTGAACCATGGGTTAAAACTGAACGTCGTGCTTTACTGACATTCTAATCTGAAAAGCAAAATAAATAAATGGATTATAACTGAAGGAGATTGTATTAGGCTATGTTCCAGTTTCATACGTGAAAAAATAAGTGCTAGTTATAAGAAATAATGAAAAACTTTGTAGAGTTGAATTAGATGTATTGAAGAGAGGACCAAACCAAATCAGAGGCACAGTAGTGTTTAGTTTAGACATTTTTAGCAGACTTTAGCCCCTCCTTTGATAACATGAATTTATCCACAAAGAGATTTATTCTTGCTGTAGCTGTGCCATTTTAAACGAGTGTATAGTGTTTGAAAAACCAGTGCTTGTGCATCTGTTACTATGCTATTTTTAATAGTATTTTCAAGTTAAATTAATTTTTTAGGAAATTTGTTTATTAAATTTTTAGGTGAAAGTACAGAATAGTTACAATACAACCTTCTTCCCATATTAAGAATGGCTTTCTAAATAAGTTATTTTAGCACAATATAGATGCACAAATAATGAAACTTCTTAAAAGGAGTTTCCTTATTTACTCGTATTAATCTTTGTGGTTATCTGATTTTAAAACTATAATTTTAGAAGAAAAAACTGCTTAAAAACAAAAGAAATTAAAATTTGACACTAATTTTCTACAAAGTATTTTTTATTAAGTAGAAAAACTTGAAAATTTGTGGTTATATTTTGTAAAGAATGTGTAGAATAAAATTGTATGGATTATTTTTTTTTTCTTTTAATATAAAACTGGAGTATTACCATATTTTAATAAAAATTTCAAATAGAATTTGATGTGAAATATTAGGTGGGTGCAAAAATGTTTTTGACATTCAAGTGAACGTCAAAAAATGTCATTATTTTTGCACCAACCTAATAGAAAAACAAATTAAAAAAGATAAAACAAATGTTTAAATTCACTGCAGACACTTGAAATATAAAATATATTTTAAACTAAATCGTAATGTTTTCAAATTAAATAATAAACAAACGTTAATTTTCAATATCAATAACGAGCGTGTTTTGCGACGGTGAAATCTAAAATGTTTCCACCCCAAAAAAGTTCTTGAAATGAAAAAAAGCGAACTTTGGTCGTTATTATTTAAAAAAAACATAATTTTGCCTTTACAGTTAATATTTATTTTATTAATTCATTATCCTCATTAATTTTATTTAAAAATGTAGTTTAAAATATATTCTAAATAATGATTTCATTTTCTTAACAGTACGGATTGTTTTGATGACGGGACGTTCTGGACAATTCACCGAAAAACTTTTAATCGTTTCAATTTTTCAACTTTTAAAGTCATTTCTTCAAGCAAAGATAACGATTTTGAGAACTTATTTCGTGTAGGTCTTTTCTATGTCGAACCCCAACTATCATCACCATTGCCTCACCGGGGTTCCAAAATCGACCTGCCCTAATGTGGCAGCAGTACTCCATCCTTGGACGTACTTGGGTTTCTGTTGTCTGTTATGCTTATGATTTTATGAATTATTACCTTCCTCAACCTGTCATGTATGCAGGAAGAGATGGTACTAACTAAACTCCATATTGGACACATTACATTAAGAACCACTAATGCATATAAGCAGAGAGCATTTTTTTTTTTTTTTTTTTTTTTTTTTTAGGAGTACTCGCTTATCAAGGCTTAGCGGCCACTCAAGGATAAGGGTTAATGAATGTAAGGTGCAAGCATTAGTAATCGTTAATGGTGTAGAATTTAGATTATTTAAGGGGACGGTTCACCAAGAACTTGTTTGATACCATATTATGATCGGTCAGGAAACAGGCCAATGGAACAATGTTTCACATGCAGACAGTTCTAGAAAAGAAGTCTTGTTCATGGAATCTGCTTTTAGATTTAGGCACATGTAGTGGGGAAAATTGTTGATTTTTAACTCCAGTTTTTTGTTGTGAAAGTTTGACAAAGGGGAACCATAGATTCAAATGAGCACTTGCCAGGATAGAGTAGACAGGCTCACAACATCTCTTCTGTGGCTAGGGCAAAATGTTCAGGAGGAAAGTGGATCACTTACTAGGTTTCGAAGTCTGTTTTGAACTCCATCAGAAAAAGGGCACACTTGATGTGTTCCATTTCAGATTAGCAAGGAAGGTCAGTTCCAGAAGTTTGTCAAGATGCGGTGCTACCCCAGGACGAGTGCTATTCATTTCAGTTGGGCCAGATGTGGGTCAGAGCAATTCTGATAAAGAGAGAAGCTTGGTTTTCGATGCATGAAAATTAAGTAGCCATCTTTATCCTTATTAAAATTCCATGTACTGAACTAAAGTTATTCTAGCAAATTACCTAAGAATTTAACAAAAATATCGTAAAAATAAGATTTAACTTGAAAATACTATGAAAAAAAAAAATCTTTTTAAATTTAGTAATTGAGTAAAAGAATTGGATTTTTTACTTGATTAAATAATTTGAAATAAAAATGATTTTAGTTTTAATTTAATTATTTTTACTGTGCATTAATTTATCAGTTTGAAACATGTTAAACTTTAAAAATTTAAAAAACAAAATGTTAATGACTTTTTTTTTTTGTGTGTGTGTGGATGAAGATTACACCACTGTACATAAGGAATGCTAAATTTTATCAAATGACGCTATTGCAGATTGGTGTATGTTTATGCGCAAATTATGCATGGAACGTTTTCTGCAGCCTTTTCTTTTTTTTTTAAATAGGCATCACCACTTATCAAGGCCCAGAGACCACTCGAGGATAAGGGTTAAGAGTGTACAGTAATCAATTGGACAATGTAGTAATCGTTAGTAATGGAAATTTGGTAAATTTGTTAACTTAAGTGAAATGGCTCATCAAGAACTTGTTTACGTTGGACTTGAAGACAACCATATTGTAGTCAGTTGGAAAGCAGGAAAACAGAAGACAATTCCACAGGCGTGCAGTTCTAAGAAAGAAGCTTTGTTCATGGAATCGGTTTAGGTTTAGGCACAGATAAAGAGTCGGAATTATTGAGTGTTTTCAGCTACACGAGTGCTTTTTGTGAAAGTTTGGCGAGGGGGGACCATAGATTGAAGCTCAGTCAAACACTTTCCATGAAAATAACGATACATCAGAGACAAACTCGCAACATCTCTTCTGTGAGATAGAGGCTGCAGGGAAGAGAAAAGGACATCTTCTACAAGTCTATTTTGAACTCTATTAAGGCAGGACAAGTCCTTTCTAGCAGCTCCTGCCCAGATGTGGCAACAGTACTCCATCCTTGGACGAACCTGGCTCTTATATAGATAGAGAATTGCATCAGCAGTGAGATAGCTACTGGATCGATAGAAGGTTCCCACCATTTTTCCAGTGTCCTTGGCAACAGATTTGATGTACGTGTTCCATCTCAAGTCAAACCCAGAAGCTTGTCAAAACATGAGGCCTCCCCAAGACGAGAGCCATTCATTTCAATTGATGGCAGACGGTGATCAGTGTTGATAATGTAAAGATAAAAGCTTGGTTTTAGATGCATTAAAAGTAACAAGCCACCTCTTTCCCCATTGTACCACGTGCTCAAGATCAGAGGAAAGAGAATCAGAGAGAACTCAGTCGTTTATGGTCTTAGATGTGCTACCATAGATGGTAGTGTCATCAGCATAAATGTCTACGAATGATGTAAGGATGTGATTTGGAAGATCATTAATGTAGGTCAGGAAGAGAGTTGGGCCCAGAAGGACTCCAGCATTTTAATACTAAGAGCCTCTGATTTCTGCCCATCAACCACTACTCTTATGAATGTATCAGAGAGAAATGATTTAATGATTGAGAAGACATTTCCAGCTATACTGGAGATCTTCTGAAGTAAACCTTTATTCAGTACCCTATCAATGTCAAGAGCAATTGCCCTAGAAAGATTGCCTCCGTCAAGAGATTAGCTAATCCTATGAGATATAACTGTAAGCACATCGGTTGTAGATATAGCAGAATGGAAACCATATTGTGTGTCACTAAGAAGGTTATTTTTGCTGAGATGGTTGATTACTTCTGTATTTAACACAGATTCCAGCAACTTACTTATGATGCACAGGTGACTTATTGGCCTGTATCGAGAAGGAGATAAGCGATCACCTGAATTCTTAAATACAGGGCATACTGATGAGATTTTCCAGGGTGATGGGAAGCAATTCTCCTTAGGATAATGTTTAAACAGTTTTGCAAGTATGGGCGCTAGTTCTGGTTTAAGTCTTACCGCCAGGGCCGGTTGCTTCGTTGGAATCAAGGTTTTTGATTAGCTTGGCAACATCACGTACATATATTTGTATATCACATAGTGTGTTTTCTGATACAGGATGAAATATTTGTGGTTTGTGGCTTTGGTCGCAAAGGGTAGAATTAGCTGCAAAGAGTTTGGCTTCGTCTGATGCTGACGAGATTACCTTAGGTCCATTGATGATAGTTGGGATAAAGCACACGCTTCTGTTCAGGATTCTGTTTGCTATTTGCCAAAACTGGTGAGTATATTGATGATAGTTGGCATAGAGAATACACTTCTATTCAGGACCATGTTTGCTATTTGCCAAAACTGGTGGGAACCAAGCCGCTGCTCAGCTACTTTGGACTTGACGGACTCAGAGCACAACTCTCTTGCGTTCACAAATTGTGTATTGTATCCTGCTGGAATAATATTTTAGACACCAGGACTGTAAAAATGTTCACAGTACATATGTTGCTGATTGTTTGTTATTTAATTAATTTTTTTTTAGTTGCGTGCAAGCGACTATAAGCCGGTCCGTCTGTCGGTCTGTCCGTAACACTTTTGTGCTTGGTCTTTTTGGTTAAGATCAAAGGTCTGTTGTTAATAGATGCTGTTCTTAACTTTTTGAGCTTTTCTTGGCCTTTTGGCCAAGAAAAATGTAGTATCTGTTCCGGCAGATACTGCAAGCAAAGACCATATGTGGAGGCAGCCCCACATATAAGACCTTGGTCAATGTAGGGTAACCCTTCATACCAATTGTCACTATCCAGCTCCCCTACTCCCCGGGGAGTTGGTCCCCATTTCCCCTTCACTCCTCACATTAAAAATCGGCCTTGTGCCTAATTTTTTCGGTGGGGGAGCAAATAAATACCCTTTTCTTGGCCTTTTGGCCAAGATCAAAGTGTAGTATCTGTTCTTACTACATGCTGTACATATGTTTGTAACTTTGTGATATAAAGTGGGGGATCACTTTTCTGTATTAATTTAATGTAAAATGATCACCCACTTTACAACTAGTCAGTCTCAAAGCCATTCAAGTCATTCTCCAGATCATTCAAGTTGTTTTTGAAGGATTCCAGTTATTTTTTAAGCATTCAAGTCATTCTTAAGGTCATTCAGTTCATCCTTAAGTTCATTAAAGTCATTCTAAGTCATTTACTTCTTATTTATTTAAGTCATTTCAGCCCATTTTTTCGGTCATTTTAGTTTATCTTTAAGAATTTCATGTCAATCCTACATTCACGCATTCATTGATTACACGAGAGCATGCGACTAATGGCTATCGGCCTTTTTATATAATAAAGAGTTGTTTAATAGTGAAATGAATGCTGAAAATGTATAAACATTTTGAGCCCTCCCTTTACTTAAAAATTCCCCAAAGTTCAGGAATTTTAATGAAATTTTCAGCATTTATCAAATGATCACGAAATCTAATAAACATTATTTTTATTTAAATCTTAGCAGAAATATATTTTGTTTAAACATTTTCAGCAGTAAAAAAAAGAAAAATGCATCAATTTTTTATCTCTCACTTTTAGGAGCTTATTAAGCTATTTTTTGTACAAACAAGGTGTTTTTCTTTTCTTTTCTTTTCTTTTCTTTTGTTTTTTTTCTTTTCTTTTCTTTTTTTTCTTTTCTTTTCTTTTTTTTCTTTTCTTTTCTTTTTTTTTTTTAATTCAATATCTTAGGACTTAGCTCGCCATGAAAATATTTTTCATAACTTAAAAAAAAAATTTTTTCATGTGTATAAATATTTTTCATTTTGGAAATTAACTTTGTATTAAAAGACTAATCAAAAAGTAGTCAGAAACCTACCAAAAAAAAAAAATTGGTAAATCGGCTCTCCAAACTATGTCTCCCTATCTTTATTCCACCAGTTTTGCCCGTATATATTTAAAAAAAAAAAAAAAAAAAAAAAAAGGATGAATTCCTTGCATCGATGAGTTTTTTATGCAGCAGCGCATAAATACTATCAAACAAGTTTGGGCAATATGTGAAACGATAGAATAGAACTATTCATATTCGAGTAAAATAAATCCTAAAATTTCTGAGAAAATTGCAAGGGGAATAAGAAAGAAATCGGAATGAAAGGGAGATAATTCAACCCACTTTTCATTTTTTTTAATTAAAAACATAAGTTATCTCCCTTTGTTAGAATTTTGCTTAGCTTTGTCACTTTGGTTGGTTGTTTTTGTTTTACGGCATATCGACCTTTTTCAGGTTATTTAATGCCGAATCTAGTTATTTTGAGGAACGATTTTTAATGGAGTATATATTTTTTTAAAGTCAGATTCTATTTAACCCATAGTTGGGACCCTAATAGGTACTACCACTCCGGGTCAGAGTGGACCTGGGAGCAATGGCAATTAAAGGGTGGCTCCACACTCCCCAAGCCCCGCAAGGTGGGCCCTCACCATCGGATATAGTTTTAGGTGATATCCAGGACCTATTCAGTCGGTGAACCACGGTTTTTTTTGTGTACATGAATGTGATATATATATATATATATTTACTCACCACTTATCAAGGCACAGAGGCAACACGAGGATAAGAGGTTAATGATTGTACAGTAATCAATGGGACAATATCGTAGTAATCGTTAGTAGTGGAAATTTGGTAAATTGGATTTCTTAAGGGAAATAGCTCATCAAAAATTTGTTTACGTTGGACTTGAAGACGACCAAATTGTAGTCAGCTGGAAAGCAGGAAAACGAAAGAGAGTTCCACAGGCGTGCAGTTCTAAGAAGAATCTGTTTAGGTTTAGGTACAGATTTTGTAGGTTGAATTATGAACAGGACCGACCAAAGCTGATTTCACCTGGTAAATGAAATAACAAAATTCATATATGAAATGAGATATCTTTTTAGTTTTTGACGCAAAAAAATTTTTTTTCTGACTATTTATGACCTAGATAAATATTTAGGTCATAAATAGTCAGAAAAAGAGAAGACACAAATCAAATAAATAAAAAAATCAAACTAATATCATTTTAATTATATTTAATGTAACGAGTGCACAATCTTTTTTTTCTACATATTCTCTTTTACTAAACTAAACTGAAAATTAAAAATAATTAAAATAAATAAACAAATGAACCAAACTAGTAACAACTTCCTTTTCGTTTGCAATGTTTTCTTTGTTTTATTGAATTCTCGTTAAATGCAAGTACTAATTTTTTTTTCCATTGAAAACTTTAAAGAATATTTCATTTCATATATGAATTTCGCAATTTCCCTTTGGTCGGCCACCTATTTGTTTTCAACCTATGAAGGTAAACATTGCCGAAAATCGCTCACACAAGGCATGAAATCACTTGAAAAAGAAAAATAAAGTTTCTTTTTATTTATTCTTTTTAACTAGCACTAAATGGTAATGTCAGTAAGTCTAGTATTAAGTTGTTTTTTTTTTTTTTTTTACAGTGATCACCACTTATCAAGGCCCGGAAGCCACTCAGGGATAAGGGTTATTGCAAGTACATTATTGTTGATTGTGAGATAAAAAAAAAATCTGTAGGCATTAAGATATTTTTTATGTCAAATATGAGGAGTCATTTCGAGTTTATATTTATTTTAATTTAAACACGAAAAATGCACAATGTAAATGTGTAAACATTGTTTAAAAACTAACATGGTCGAGATGAAGCGTCTACAAGATAGCCATGTTAATTTTTAAACAATATTTACATTTTTAAGTTGTGTATTTGTCGTGTTTAGATACTTAAAATAAAATAAATATTAACTCGAAATGACTACTCACGTAATAGTTAACATAAAAATTTTTTTTTAATGCCTACACAGATTCTTTTCTCCGATTCGACTCCTTACTAGATTAATCCAAAGAACAACAATTCTTCCCTTTTTTTTGTCAAAAACGTTACCTGTGGAATGTGAAAGCTGAAGCAGTGACGTTCAACCTTTTTTTTTTTTTTTTTAATCCCAGAGGCCACAAATACAGGAGGAATGTTCTGTGGAGCACTTCATTAAATTACTGAAGAATTTCGTTCATTTACAAAGTGAAAAATATTTTGGATTTAATTGCATCCGTATTCACATTATTCAAAATTAGATTTTTTGCTTTTCAGCAAATTCAGATTTCAATTTTAACAAGTCCAGTACAGCTTGCCACATGTTAACAGATCTATCAAAGACTGTTACCTTTGGAGAGCCACCCAACTTCTGTTTGAAGTAGAAATTTTGTTAAAATTGTTCATCTTCACAAAATGTTTCGAATACTCTGTCATTCAAGGAATTTGTTTTTATGAAAGTTATTCCTCTGCACCAATAGCTTCCTCCATAGTGACATGCAGACTTTTTTTTGCTGCCAAGTGTTGTCTGTGACTAATGCAGTACCTGCACCTGTAGTCACATTCATCCGGGATGGGTTGAATCGACCTCAATGGTATTAACCACATCTAGCATCAAAGCCATCCACTCCTGTCAGTCGGCAGCAGAGTCGACGGCATGATCCAGCCATTCATGGTTCAGCGACGGATACCAAAAACGATCGGACATGATTTCCATCATTTCTAACACGATAACTAGATGTTAATTTTTTAATCTGAGAAGCATTCACTTTAGTGAAGAAGTCAATTAATTTTACAGTTTGGGCTTTCAATTTTAATTCCAAATAGTTTTCTTTTAACAATAGATAATGCTTTGTTTTCTGGTGAAACTCTGCCTTTTTTTATGGAATCATTACTTATAACAAGACCACATTTAATACAAACTGGTTTATTGCCATCAACTTGTTTGATAAAGTCTAATAAAAAGAAGTCATCACTGCATTGTCTCACTTTTATTTATTTATTCATTTTTTTGCAGCTGTTTTTTTTTTCTGTTGCGATTTTCTAAAATTAAAATTGCACAATCTATTATATTATACAACTCAAATCGTCTTGCTTAAGCGTTGAAACCGTCCGGTTCCGGTTTACGACTTCTAGTTTCAATAAAAGCGATGTCATATAAAACTTTTTTAATCAACAATTTATGGGATCGTCTTATTTTATTATTTTTAATAGATTTATACATTTTCTTTTTCTACACTCCTAAAATCGAAAATCATTTTTTCAAAAATTGGTTTGCGTTACAAATTTAAAAAAAAATAGTTCCGCTAAAGTGTTTTACTTTAAAAAATTTTTTTTTTTATCTAAAACAATAAAATACACAAATGATATTTTCGTAATATGCCAGTGAATGTTGAAACTAAAATAGCTAAAAGTTGGAATCGTTTTTCAAACTAAAGCAAATGTTTTTTTTAATGTAAGAAAAACCCTACTTGATCAATTTATATATTTAAAAAATAATTTATCTTTTTCTTTTTTTTTTTACGACCTAACCCAGTGTAGTTTACCCCTTAAAAAGAAATCAAAATCTCTTTTTTTTTTTTTTTTGCTAATATGTTTCAAAGAGAAGTTGTATTACACATTGTATTCTTTGGCGGCCATCTTCTTTACGCGCGTGCGCGCGCCATAAACAAATCTACTCATCTATGACTGGACACTGCACGCGCGTAAAAAAGATGGCCTCCAAAGAATACAATGCATAATACAACTTTTTATATCTCGATAACTACTTATTTCTGCAAACTTTCAATGCGATTTTCGTATTCAGCATAGTCGAAAACCATTAAAAGTTGTCATTTAAAAGAAAATTGTGGAGGTGGACCTAATCTGAAAATTTACCCAAATATGCTTTGAAAAAATCTCACTGTTAAATATTACTCCCTGATATTTTTAAGTCTGTTAACACACAAAAAAAAACTAGGATGGACCTGTGTACAATGCACACTCCCTCCTTGTATATTTTTTTCCTTTTCGTTCTTTTAAAATTTTTTCAATGGAACAATGAAGGATTTTTCATTTCATTTAAGGACAATAATGTTAAGACCTTTATTATCCAATGTATTCTGTATTGTGGTCACCATGTTTGTTTTCATGTGTGTGCGCATTCAATTTTTGTGCATTTATACATTAATTCTATTTACTCACAATTCCATAGCTAGCCACAACACATACTGACCCAACGGGTTACGGATAGTCTAGTTCATACATTAATAAATAATGAAAATTCTTCCCATTATATAATATAATAACAAAAATAATGCATTTTTTTTTTTTACTCACGTTCACCCCTAACAAGGCACACATCGCCACTTGGACGTAAGGGACTACTATTTGGGACCATGCCTAAGAAAGATTAACAAGATGTTGGTTTACATTACATTTAAACTTCTGCATATCAGTACAGTCAGGAAAGCAGGTAGCAGGAAGGGAATTCCAAAGTCTAGGCGTTCGAGGGAAGAAACTATTAGAGTAGAAAGCTTTCTGGCATTTAGGGACCTCAACAGTGAAGGGGTGAGATTTTGTTGCTAATGGAGTTTGTTGGGGATATGTACATCGAGCAGGCAAAATTGCAGCAAGTTCATCAGAGCACATTCCATTAAAATATTTTTGAAACAGGCACAGAGATGCAACATTATGGCGATGAGACAGGGGTTGGAGCTTAATTGACAAGAGGGAGAGGCTAGTGCCTAGATGTAGCAACAATACTCCATGCATCGGCGAATGGAGCCCTTGTAGAGGTACAGGATACTCTCAGGCATGAGTAGTCTTCCAGCTCGATAGAGGGAACCCACCTTCTTTGTAGCAGCCTTTGCAATGTCCTCTGTGTATTTGTTCCAGTTCATATTGCCTGCAAATATTAAGCTGAGGAGTTTGAAAGTAGAATTCTCAGGTAGGGTGTTATTTGTCATGGATATAGGGGGGTTGAGAGGCATCTTGTAATTGTTAGTTTTACTAGCATCAAATGTTACCATCCATTTACGGCCACATTTCACTATGGTCTGGAGGTCATTTTCTAACAATTCTGCCATTGTCTTAGATTTATGTACATCTGTTCTTCCCTCATACATGTTATAGAGCGTTGTATCATTAGTAAATTTACCCATCTCAGACACAATATTATCAGGGAGATCGTTTATGAATATCAGGAATAATAGTGGTCCAAGGATCGACATCTGAGGCGCTCCCACATTAATGTTATACTGCTTGGATGAACGCCCATCAATGACAATCTGGATTGTCCTATTGTCTATTGGACTGCAAATGTTTTAAATTAAAGATATAAAAAAATTTTTTGCTAACCAAATCAAGCTGTGGACCACCAAAATTCTTGTGTGGTCCACATGAATCATGTTAAACATCATTGGCCTAAATAACAAAATAAGAAAAGCTAATGTTACGAGGCTGACGAAAGTAAAACTTTCTAATTCCGGTGAAATAGTATTTTGTTTGGTTGGAGATCATTTTTTGTTGTTGATAAATTTGTCTTGAAAGAGCTGACTGTGGAGGGCAAGTTCATGGATCGTAATTGTTTGATTCTCGTGTTTTTTATGATGAATACGTTGATGGTTTGTTGGAGTTCTGTTTGTGATGTTATTAAATCGGTGTTGAGGGAGAGAACTACTGGAGTAAATAATTTTTTTGCCTTTGAAACGATTATATGCCAGATTTTATTGCTTAATTCATTCATGGAACTGATATGATTTATAAATTGATTTCAGTTTACTCCTTTTATCTTCCTCCCTTTGTATTTTTATAGAAAGAAAGGAAGAAAGAGAGAAAAGAAGAGGATAGTAACAGATTGATATAGATATGGATAAGTATAAGCAAACTACCTTTCTCTATTTCCTATATTTATATATTTCTCATGTTTTTCCTTATAAAAGAAATGGATTCCATATTGTTCATTGCTAAAGTGTTTTTTATTCAATACGTCTGGCTGTCCTCATAAAAATTTTCAGACGATATAGGGTTTGAATTTGTCCGAATAGTCTTGAAACAATTGTAACTAACGATGAAATTTTTTTTTTTTTTTTTTTTTTTTTTTTACAAAGGCATCACCACATTATCAAGGCCCAGAGGCCACTCAAGGATAAGGGTTAAAGAGTGTACAGTAGAAGTTGGTCAATATAGTAATCATTAGTAATGAAAATTTGGTAAATTTAATAACTTATATGGAACGGCTCATCAAGAACTTATTTACTTTAAACTTGAACAAAACCATATTGTAGTCAGCCGGAAAGCAGGAAAACGGAAGACAATTCCACAGGCGTGCAGTTCTAAGAAAGAAGCTTTGTTCATGGAATCTACGTTTAGGTTTAGGCACAGATAAAGAGTGGGGGAAATTATTGATAGTGTTTACAGCTAGACGAGTGTTTCTTGTGAAAGTTCCATGAAAATAACGATACATCAGAGACAAACTCGCAACATCTCTTCTGTGAGATAGAGGTTGCAAGGAGGAGAAAAGGACATCTCCTACGAGGCTACGAAGTCTATTTTGAACTCTATCAAGGCAGGACAAGTTCTTTCTAGCAGCTCCTGCCCAGATGTGGCAACAGTATTCCATCCTTGGACGTACCTGGCTCTTATATAGATAGAGAATAGCATCAGCAGTGAGATATCTACTGGATCGATAGAAAGATCCCACCATTTTTCCAGCGGCCTTGGCAACAGATTTGATATACGTGTTCCATTTAAGATCAGGAGTAATGGTCAAGCCCAGAAGCTTGTCAAAACTTGAGGCCTCCTGAAGACGAGAGCCATTCATTTCAATTGATGACAAATGTGGATTAGAATGTTGATGATGTAAAGAGAGAAGCTTGGTTTTAGATGCATTAAAAGTAACCAGCCACTCCTTTCCCCATTGTACTACGTGCTCAAGATCAGAGGAGAGAGAATTGGAGAGAACTTGCTCGTTTACTGTCTTAGATGTGGTACCATAAATGGTAGTGTCGTCAGCATAAATGTCTACAAATGATGTAAGGATATGATTTGGAAGATCATTAATGTAGATCAGGAAAAGAGTTGGGCCCAGGATGGATCCCTGAGGGACACCGGCATTAATATTGTGAGCTTCTGATTTTTGCCCCTCAACTACTACTCTTATGAATCTATCAGAAAGAAATGATTTAATAATTGAGAAGACTTTTCCAGCTATACCATAGCTAGCGATCTTATGAAGTAAACCTTTATGCCATACCCTATCAAAGGCTTTAGATATGTCAAGAGCAATTGCCCTAGAAAGATTGCCACCGTCGAGAGATTTGCTAATCCTATGCGATATAACTGTAAGGACATCTGCTGTGGATCTAGCAGAACGGAAACCATATTGAGTGTCACTAAGAAGGTTATTTTTGTTGAGATGTTTGATTACTTCTGTATTTAATACAGATTCTAGCAACTTACTCATGACGCACAGGAGACTTATTGGCCTGTACTGAGAGGGGGATGAGCGATCACCTGAATTCTTAAATACAGGGCATACTGATGAGATTTTCCAGGGAGATGGGAAACTATTCTCCTTAAGACAACGTTTAAACAGTTTTGTAAGTATGGGCGCTAGTTCAGGTTGAAGTTTTTTGAGTACTATAATTGGAATACCATCAGGGCCAGTTGCTTTACTGGAATCAAGGTTTTTGATTAGCTTGGCAACATCACGTACAGATATACGTATATCACATAGCGTGTTTTCTGATACAAGAGGAAATATTGGGGGTTGGCGGTCTTGGTCGCAAAGGGTAGAATTAGCTGCAAAGTTCTTGACAAAGAGTTTGGCTTTGTCTGATGCTGACGAGATTACCTCAGATCCATTGATAATAGTTGGGATGGAGCACACGCTTCTGTTCAGGATTCTGTTTGCTATTTGCCAAAACTGGTGGGAACCAAGCCGCTGCTCAGCTACTTTGGACTTAACAGATTGAGCATACAACTCTCTTGCGTTCCTTATTACTTTCTTACAATGGTTGCTGGCAGTCCTGAAAACGGCTTTAGTTTCCATACATCTATTACGTTTGAAGCAGTGGAAAAAGTGATTTCTGTGCGCAATGGCAGCAGCACATTCTGGAGAGAACCATGGCTGGCTATTTGTTGCTATCAGTCTATTCCTTGATGTCTTGATTTTGTTAAAACAATATACACTCCCTCCCCACATATATATATATATATATATATATATATATATATATATATATATATATATATATGTTATTTTATTTGTTTTTGTTTTTGCGATACGTTTTGAATGAATTCAATTATTTATATGAAAGTGCATTTTTACCTAAATGCGAGTTGGGAATAATTTTCCCTTCTCTTTCTCTGTCTCTCTCTGTCTGTCTGTCTGTCTGTCTGTCTGTCTGTCTCTCTCTCTCTCTCTCTCTCTCTCTCTCTCTCTATATATATATATATATATATATATATATATATATATATATTAGTAAAAATCAAATCACCGAAAGATTTATTTGGATGAGAAAGTTCAAATTTTAGTTCCTATCTTCAAGTGTGATGTTCTCCATTTGTTCAACCTTCAACTCTGTTCCAACGATTCCAGTACACAGTATAGAATAAAAGATAGTAGAGACGGGACAAAGGGTTAGTGTCTCATGGTAGGAAAAAGTACATGTGTGAAGTGCACGTGGGAGCAAGTTTTGATGATAACTATGTTGTGACTAAGTACGGACGGAAACTGAATGAAAACAAGTGAAGCATTGCATGGTCCCCCATGAGTGCACAGTGAACGAGGCATAAAAAAATGACTAAGTTCAGCATCCCCCCCCCATCAGCTCCAAAATCTCCAGGGGACGTCAAATCCTGGTGAAAATGAACAAATGGTGCAGTTTTAGGCCTTAACATATGTACATTTGAGTTCTGCACCATGCAAAAAAAGAAATGACTAAGTCCATCATTTGCGCCCCCCCCCCCCCACTTAGCTCCAAAAGTCCCCATGGCCTTAACATATTTCAATTTGAGTTCGGCACCTTGCAAAACTGCTAAATAGACATACACAGAAAATTTTAGACCAATATGATAAAATAGTCTCAAAAATGGAGTGGTTTTATTAACCTTAAAAGAGTCCCTGGCGCACACCCAAGAGTTATCACGAAGTATAAACAAACAAAATTATATAGAAATCAGTTAGTTGCAATTTTTCAGAAAGTTTTATACAAATCTAAGGCATCATTTTTTTAATAAGCACAAAAGTGTCAATTTTAGCCATTTTAACCCGAAAGGCATCCCTAGGGGGCCCTGGAAAATCCGTTCTGTTACTTTTTTACTCATATCATGTTTAATGTTTGTAAAAAAATTCAAAAAATTCTGAGGCATAGTTATTGAGAAAAGTGCGGACAGATGAACAAACGAACGAACAAACAAGGGTGAATTTACAGGTCCACCTTCCTTTTGTCGGCGGACCAACAAGAGTCACTACACTTTCACCTGTAGACTTGTTTGGATATACTATAAGCAAAGGCTCAGTAAAATCTGACTCCAACAGTCTCAAGGGATAAACTTGCCTGTCCCTCAAGACCTTCCTTCTCTTCGACGAGCTATGGGAATGTTTTTCCACTATTTTAGCTACTATTGCCAACTTTCCCCTCACTAAGGAACAAACAGATGCTTTTAGATACTTGAAGAAAGAAATTTCTAAGTCGTCTGTTGTAGTCAAAAACTCATCTCTTCCTTTTCAGATCAAAAACGATGCTTCAGAACATGCAATCACTGCCTCTTTGACCCAGAACTCCAAGCCTGTGACCTTCTTTTCAAGAACTGTAACCTTTGCCAAAATGTTGATATTTTCAGATTGCTTCTACAATTGTGGAGGCCTCTTTTTCATCTGCATAGTGCTTTTGTCAGGAATAGGCCACTTCAATGCACCGGTTGGATCACTACTAGTAACCGCAAATACTGCTGAACAAACTGCTCCAATTCATTGATCTCCTCACACATAGCCTCAGTTATGTTGTGTATTTCACCCCAGAGGATTTGCACCTGGGAGATCAAACATATCAATCTTCCTCTATTCTGAGCTATTTTGAGTCACTACTAGTGATGGGACGATTCTAATATCTTTCCAAATTCCGATACAATTACTGATTCCGATTCTGATTCTTTATAAATCTCTAAATATTTAACTATAAAAAGTGAGTATCTTGTCCCGATTACTGTAAAAATACATCTTAAATATGCATATGTTTTCGCAAACATAAAAACACAATTGGTGATCCATCTATTTTAGTTTTACTGGAAGTTTAAATCAGTAAATATTTATTATTTTATTATTACTTCAACAATGGAAGATGTTTCTTAAACCAAAATAAAATAAAAAAGATAATTTAAGGAATCGGTTTAGGCATTGGAAATATGCTAAAATTTTTCTGATTCCAATACCGATTCCGATACCTCAAAAAGCTCTGATTTTTCCAATTCCCGATTCCGATTCTGATTAATCGGCCCAACACTAGTCACTACAGACATGTTCTCATCAACTAATTTCTGCTGGATTCCCATAAGATCTGCTAAATTTTCCAGAATCATTTTCATATCTCCTTCCGAGACGGTTCTGAGCAGGGCACTGAGAACCTTCCCAACCATGTGTCCTTTTATGCTTAGTCTGCAATAGGTTCATACAGGATTACTTTTCTCTACTCACCCTAATCCAACGCTCCTGTTTCCTGCTCCTATGAGTGAAACAATTAGAAGTAATCTATCCCAACCATTATCAGTGGACCAGAGGTTATCTCGTCAGCATCAGACAAGGCCAAACTATTTGCAAAGAACTTTGCAGCTAATTCTACCCTATGCGACGAAGGCCATCAACTCCCCATATTTCCTCCTATAACACAGAACAAGCTAGGTAACATACAAATATCCGTGCATGAGGTCGCCAAGCTAATAAAAAACCTAGATTCCAGTAAAGCAACTGGCCCTGATGGCATCCCAATTATAGTGTTAAAAAAGCTTCAACCAGAACTTGCTCCCATACTTACGAAACTATTTAAGCGCTGCCTTAAGGAGAAGTGCTTTCCGACCCCCTGGAAGACCTCCTCAGTTTGCCCTGTATTTAAGAATTCAGGTGATAAGTCATCTCCCTCTCAATACAGACCAATAAGTCTTCTCTGTGTTATGAGTAAGTTACTTGAATCAATATTAAATAGAGAAATAGTAAACCACCTCAGCAGGAATAACCTTCTTAGTGACACACAATATGGTTTCCGCTCTGCAAGATCTACCGCAGATGTGCTGACGGTTATATCCCACAGGATTAGTGAATCTCTTGACAAAGGCTTCCTTTCTAGGGCAATTGCTCTCGACATATCAAAGGCCTTTGACAAAGTATGGCATAAGGGTCTACTTCACAAGATTTCCAGCTACGGTATAACTGGAAATGTTTTCTCAATCATTAAATCATTTCTCTCTGATAGGCTCATAAGAGTAGTGGTAGATGGACAAAAATCGGAGGCCTGCAATATAAATGCTGGAGTCCCTCAGGGGTCAATCCTGGGCCCAACTCTCTTCCTGATCTACATCAATGACCTCCCTAAACACATACTTAAATCATTCGTTGACATCTATGCTGATGACACGACCATCTACGGCAACACATCAAAGGCTGTAAATGACAAAGTTCTCTCGGATTCTCTCTCCTCTGATCTCGAGCGCGTGGTTCAGTGGGGGAAGATGTGGCTAGTTACCTTTAATGCATCCAAAACCAAACTCCTATCCATACATCATCAACGCTCTGATCCCCAGCTGGCATCAATTGTGATGGATGGCTCTCGTCTGGGTGAGGCCCCGTGTTTTGACAAGCTTCTGGGTTTGACCTTTACTCCTGATCTGAAATGGAACACGTACATCAAGTCTGTGGCCAAGGTCGCAGGAAAGATGGTGGGATCCTTCTACCGCTCCAGAAGATATCTCACTACTGATGCAATTCTCTATCTATATAAAAGCCAAGTACGGCCAAGGATGGAATACTGTTGCCATATCTGGGCAGGAGCTGCCAAAAACAGCCTATCATGCCTTGACAGAGTACAAAATAGACTTCGTGGTTTAGTGGGGGATGCCCTTTTCTCTACCCTGCAACCCCTCTCCCACAGAAGAGACGTTGCGAGCCTATCCTTGTTTTATCGTTATTTTCATGGCAGGTGCTCGTCTAAACTCCAATCCCTGGTCTCCCCTCGCCAATCTTTCACGAAAAACACTCGTCTAGCTGAATCCACTGTGAAAAATTTCCCCCACTCTATATCTGTGCCTAAATCAAAACGCGGATTTCATGAGCAAAGCTTCTTTCTTAGAACTGCACGCCTGTGGAACTCTGTTCCGTCTGCCTGCTTCCCTCCGGACTACAACTTGGATGTCTTCAAGTCTAATGTTAACAAATTCCTAATGAACCGCCCCCCTAATTAAACACTTCATAAAATCTCCTCACTAACGTGATGTACTTACAATAACCCTTATCCCTGAGTGGCTTCCGGGCCTTGATAAGTGGTGATCACTGTGTAAAAAAAAAAAAAAAAAAAAAAAAAAAAAAATCTCCTCTCTTTAAATATCTCTTTTCTACCTGCCATCCACCCTGACGTCGTCTCTCAGCCATTTAGTCCTTCTTAGTCGATATTTTCGCCACTCATAAACATCCTTAGCTAACCTCTTTCTGACCGTTGTCCTCAGGGATTCACAGCTTGGATTTCAGCTAACAGTCTTTCTACCCGGCACATACTCAAAACAACTATTTTATCCGTGGGCTTGATTTTTTATAACTTTTGTGAAAAATAAATTGCAATTCTCTCGGTGCACTTTTCCAAATGTATACTAGCACCTCTAATCACCTCAAATCCTTTGTAGGGCCCTAGAATATTATCATGCAAGTATGACACTATGGACGTCTCTCACCAAGACCCAAGATCCCAACAAGGGAAGGAAATGATTCATTCACAGAGCAAAAACATAGGAAGTGAGATTAGTAAAAAGACGATGGAGGGCAGCAAGATCTTTTTTGAACTCTTGAGACAAGAAGACGCCTCCTGTCGATGGTCAGTTGCCAAATAATCAGCCACTGATATCAAACTGGACAAGTTAAGATGTAGTTATTTTCCTATGAATCAGGTGTTAATGTGGTAAATAAGACAAAAGACTGGAGAGAGTATTTCCGATTTTAAGTCAATAAATTTAGGAGTCAGAGAGTTGGTTTGGGGGCAGTTTTCAGTTTGAGACAGTTTATGACAGTCTACGGGCTCGGGACAAATTGAGAAAAGTTTTAATAGACCAAGATGAGCTGACGTCAACTGACCAACAGTGATGAACTCAGTAGAAAACAAAGATGTGGACGTTAGCATTTCAATGGCCGCTGCCATAATAATAACACGCACACACACACACACACACACACACACACACACACACACACACACACACACACACACACACACACACACACACACACACAGTATCAGAAAAATACACAAAGTATCAGAGTTGTGTTTTCTCTTGTGACTTTGTGTATTTTATTTTTATACTTGTAAGCCAGTGTTTGCACTCTCTGCAATCACTAATGTGAGAGACGCCAACACAACCAAAACAGGAAGAACTAGATGTAGACATGAAGATGAATAGAAAGCCACAGCAGGGCCGCTGTGAAAAAGGTAGGCTCTCTCTACCGTGCTAGAAAACTACTGACACCTGAAAGTATCCTGTACCTCTATAAGGCCACCATTCGCCCATGTATGGAGTATTGTTGTCACATTTGGGCTGGTGCATCTGCTGCTAGTCTCTCACTCCTAGACGAGGTTCAAAAGAGAGTCGCCAATCTGATAGGCCCTGAACTGGCATCTAAGCTTCAGCCTCTGTCCCATCGACGAAACATTACATCCCTCTACCTGTTCTACAAGTATTTTAATGGTGAATGCTCTGACGAACTGCAGACACTTGTGCCTCCACGACGTAGACACCCTCGACAAACCCGACAAGCAGCTAAATCCCACCCCCACACAGTAGAGATCCCTAGATGTAAAAGATCTTTCTACTCCAGTAGTTTCTTTCCCAGAACTGCTAGACTCTGGAATTCCATTCCAGGTCCCTGCTTCCCTAACTGTACTGACATGCAGAAGTTCAAGTGTAACGTGAACCGACATCTTGCTGCCCAAATCCCAACATAGTGCCCCAGCAGTTGCTGCCCCTGATAGTAGCCCCCTACATCAAAGTGGCAATGTGCCTTGTTAGTGGTGAAAATGTAATAAATAAAAAAATAAATAGAATAAAAAATAATTCTATTCTTTATATGCAATTATCTATATATTTATAAAAGTGAGAATGTGTGTGTGTGTGAGAGAAAGGTCAACTCTCAACCTATATACTCAAAGAATGTTTCATCTACAGACTTGAAATTTGGTATAAAGAGTATTCAGATACGTGGAAAACTTTTTGATCCGTTTTCATCCGGTAAAAAGGGCTGTTAAGGGATCAAAATTGAAAAATTGCTATTGGAGGGGCATCGGATTTTTCACAATTGCGCATGCACAAATCGTTCATATGTAAACTTCCTTGTGTTAAGAATAATTAGATTTGAAAACCCTTTTTAAAGATCCTGGCAAGCTGGCCTAATGGTTATCATACTTGACTCAGTGTCTGTAGGTTTTGGTTTCCGTCTCAGCTCGAGTATTTTTGTTTTTACTTACAAGAAGTGAACTGTTTAGAAAAAACATTACTCGCATGAACATGTCTCAGTTTCTTCCTGTTTTCTTTTTACTTAATTTTTTTTTAAAGGAATAAAACGTTACATTTAATATCGTGCAACGTCGGGTACATCTGCTAGTAATCAAATAACCTTCCATGAGAAGAAAAAGCAGTATTCATATTATTTGGATTATTCAAACTGTTATTTTCACGTTTTGGTCGATGTAATCTAAGATCTTCTTCAAGTGTATCTTATCAAACTCCGGAATCTACACGGAATTTGGAGCGACATTTCCTCTTCTTTTTTTTTTTAAAATCAAGCTGAAGTTACGTCAGTCATATTTGCATATAAACCGATAATACATATACTCAAAGTTTTTTTATTTATACTAACGTTCATCTCTAACACGGCATATTGCCATTTATACGTAAGGGGCTATAATTTGGAACCATGCCTAGGAAAGATTAACAATATGTTGGTTTACTGATTTATTTGACACAAGGAGCCCCCTTAGGTTAACGAGGCACTTAGCTATTCGAAACTACTTCCATTGTTTTCCCCATAAGATTATATATATATATATATATATATATATATATATATATATATATATATATGTGTGTGTGTGTGTGTGTGTGTGTATTTATATATATGTGTGCGTGTGTATTTATATATGTGTGTGTGTGTATATATATATATATGTATGTATATGTATGTATGTATGTATATATATATATATATATATATATATATATATGTATGTGCATTTTATCAAAGTTGTATAAGTTGGATATGGTTTGTTTTTGCATTGCAAGCGCCTTCGACTGGAACATTATCGTCATCCACAGGCAGATTATGTCATTTAAGTTCTTAAAATTACGTCTTTCGTTTTTTTAAATACGTAATTTAAAAAAAACCGAATGACGTAATTTGCCTGCGGATGACGGAAATGTTCCAGTCGAAAGCGGTCGCTATGCAAAAACAAACATATGGATTCAACTTATACAACTCTGATAAAAATATAAAAAGAAAAAATTTCGAGACTAGAAAAGGTAAATAATAGAATAATCAAGCAAAAAAAAAAAAATCTGTGCTTTTTAATAACATCAACCTCAACGAAAACGTACTGCCTAAATATACGTATAGGTAGTTGCCTGTCTAGCCGCACTGATGAGCTGTGAAACAGCGAAACAGTACTGTATGTGGATGACTATAATGCTCCTCACCTTGAGTTGAGCATATTGAGAAGTGAAACACGAATTACCATTAGCATATAAGCGACGCTCTTTGTGTAAACAAATCGAGCGGAGGTATTTCAGACGATATCAAAACATCGTTAAACTCACTACTCGTTCAAGCAATAGCGTAATGGTTAGGAGCCTTGACTGCCGTACAAACGGTCGGGTTTCAATCCTGGCTTGAGGTAGTTGCCTGTCTAGCCGCACTGATGAGCTGTGAAACAGCGAAACAGTACTGTATGTGGATGACTATATATATATATATATATATATATATATATATATATATATATATATATACACGAGGGGCGTGCAATAAGTAATGCCCCTGACCCACTTCCAGTTGTCTGATCTAGCTGAAATTTTCCATGTGCAATGATTTATATCTCTCCGGGTTATGTGGCAAATTACAGCTCTGAACTAATTGTGGTTTCTCTTTTACAGGTGTTTGAACTGAGTCTGTTGAATGTCGAGCAGTGATCCGGTTTTTGTATTTGAAAGGACGCACACCACAGGAGACTTTTGATGAAATGAAAGAAACTTATGGTGATAATGCCCCATCATATGACTTTGTAAAACGGTGGCATCGTGAATTCAAACATAGCCGGAAGTCTGTGGAAACAGCTCCCAGACCTGGTCGCCCCTCTTCTGCCATTGATGAGGCATCTGTCCGTCAAGTTGAGGCTGCTATTTTGGAAGATCGGCACATTACTATTCGCCAATTAGCCCAAGATGTCAAGATTAGTACAGGGTCTGTGGAAACTGTCATTCATGACCATTTGCATATGTATAAGGTGTCTGCCAGATGGATTCCCAGGTTGCTCACACCATTCCAGAAGCGAGAACGCGTCGAGTGCTTGAGGATGAATTTGGAGATGTGCCCAGAAGATGAGTCAAAGTTTTTCAAAAGACTGATTACACAGGATGAAACTTGGGTCCATCACTATGATCCAGAGACCAAAGCCCAGTCAATGCAGTGGAAGCACTTGGACTCACCACCTCCAAAGAAGGCAAGGGTGCAGCCCTCCGCTGGCAAGGTAATGCTCACAGTCTTCTGGGACCAGGACGGAGTAGTGATGACAGATTTCCATGCAAAGGGTACCACAATTACAGGAGCCTATTATGCTTCACTTTTGAGGAAATTAAGGAAAGCTATCAAAATCAAGAGGCAGGGCAAGATCAGCAAAGCTTCCCTCCTCCTGCAGGACAATGCTTCAGTCCACGCCAGATCAGAAGCACGGGCGTATGGTTATGAAATCCGCCCCCATCCTCCCTACTCTCCTGAACTTGCACTCTCTGACTTTCACTTCTTCCTAGCCATGAAGTTGTTTTTGAAAGGAAAGCGTTTCCCAGATAATGCAGCCTTGATTTCTGAAGCCACGTTGTGGTTGGAGGTCCAACCTGGGGTGTTCTACAAAAACAGTCTCCAGAGTTGCATCAAACGATGGGAGAAATACATAACTCTGTGTGGTTCGTATGTAGAGAAAGACTAATAACTGTGTTAAGTGTCGTTGCTCTACTGCTTTGGGAAGTAGGTCAGGGGCATTACTTATTGCGCGCCCCTTGTATATATATATATATATATATATATATATATATATATATATATATATATATATATATATAAAGTGGCCTGGCACGACCACGGGGGAGACAACCAAGCAAAAAAAAAAAAACATGAAGCAAAATTAATCCAAAATCAGCAAAACTGAAACTAGCTTGCCAGGACACTATATATACAAATGTAAGCAAAGTTGGTCATATTTAAATGATTTGGAAATTTAGGTTCTTTTTTACCAATTGTCATAAACTTTTAACAATAGAATAGCATTATAATCTTCAAAAAAGCCTGCAAATTTTCATATTTTGTCTGATAGAACTAAAGATTCAATTTGGCTATGAGTATAGATATATTAGATATCCATATATGTATATATATATATATATATATATATATATAATAAATTCCACAGCCAAACAACGTCTCAGCCCACAAGAGCCATGACAGTCAATGAACCGTAAGTCCAAGACTTGAGTTTCTGCTCTCATTTGGGCTCATCAGTTAGACACATCCGAACTCAGGATTCAAAACCTGAGTCTCTTGCATGCGAGGCAAGCACTCTACCAACTGAGCAAACGCCCCACACACAAAATTTATATTAACCAACACAGATCAAGCAAACCGCACCGAAATCCGCCTGTGAAATGAACCTACTTCGTCTCAACAAGGGACGCAGTCATCCAATCAGCTAATAACCTGAAGCCGATGTCTCAGAAGTAGGAGTTTTAACTCGAAAGGACGATGCCATCCAGCAATGCTAACCAAGCGAGCAACTTATGATAGGATTTTCAGAATGTGAGAGATTGTATATAATAAATTCCACAGCCAAACAACGTCGCAGCCCACAAGAGCCAAATGAGGGCGAAACTCGAGTCTTGGACTTCCGGTTCGTTGACTGTCATAGCTATTCTGGTCAATAGTCGCTAAGATTTCGATTTTATAAAATTGCCAAAAAATGGTGGTATATCTATATATGGATATATATATATATATATATATATTCATAACCAAATTGAATATTGAAATGCTGATATCTTTGGATCTATGGGACAAAACTACATGAAAATTTGCAGACTTTTTGAAGATTATAATACTATTCTATGGTTAAAATTTTTTGACAATTGGTAAAAAAGAACTTATATTTTCCAACCAATAAAATATTCCCTAATTTGCCTGCATTTGTATATATAGTGTCCTGGCAAGTAGCTTTGGTTTTGCTGCTTTGGTCGTCTCCCCTACATTTGTCGGTTTTGCTACTTCGCTTGTCTCCCCTATGGCCTTGCTAAGCCACTGATAAAAGTGAGAATGTGTGTGTATGAGGACATTTATCAACCTATACACTGAACAAATTTTTTATCTACAGACTTGAAATTTGGTATATAGAGTATTCAGACATGTGGAAAACTTTTTAATCTGTATTCATCCAAAAAAAAGGGCTGCTAAGGGGTCAAAATTGAAAACTAACTATATGGGAGCCAATCGGATTTTTATCTGTTTTCGACTGTTTCACGACTGCACATGCATGTCCTGAAATATGACAGCTTTCTTATGTTAATTATGAGTTGGTTTGAAAACTGTATTTATTGTCATGTCAAGCTGGTGTAATGGTTATCGTACTTATTGTACTCACTGTCTTTAAGTTTTGGTTCTGATCTCAGCTTGAGTATTTTTTCTCCTTCTAGAAGTGAAAATTTATGCATATGTCTCAGTTTTTTTTGTTTTATTTTATTTTATTGTTTTTTAAAGTAATTTTTTTTTTACATGGAATTCACCACTTATCAAAGCCCAGAGGCCACTCGGGGATAAGGGTTATTGCATGTACAGAAATCAACGGGACAATATCGTAGTAATCGTTAGTAATGGAGATCTGATAAAGTGTTACTTAAGGGGGCGGTTTATCAGGAACTTGTTTATGTTGGACTTGAAGACATCCAAGTTGTAGTCAGGTGGGAAACAGGCAAACGGAAGAGAGTTCCACAGGCGTGTACTTCTAAGAAAGAAGCTTTGTTCATGGAATCTACGTTTTGATTTAGGCACAGATAAAGAGTGGGGAAAATTACTGATACTAGTTTCAGCTAGATGGGTGTTTTTCGTGAAAGATTGGCGAGAGGGGGGACCAGAGATTGAAGCTCAGACGAACACTTCCCATGGAAATAATGATAAAACAACGCCAGGCTCACAACATCTCTTCTGTAGGAGAGAGGTTGCAGTTACATTACGTTATTTCTGTTTATTATTAATAAGAAATCTGCATTAATTAAAATATAATATTTATGCATATTTTATGACCGAGCAACACTGGGCGGCCTGCTTATACATATATATGTGTGTGTGTGTGTGCATGTGTCTGTGTGCATTTGGATTCTTAATCCGGCAGGGGATGTGATGCATCTAGTGTGTTAGGTATAAGTTAATGTTAAGTTCATGCTTGCATGCCTTCTCGCTTTCAACTAACACCGCTGACTAACCTCGTGGTGAAAAGAGAGTAGCTATGCATAAGTCTTCCCTGCCAATATATAGCCTCTCCATCATCAAGACTCCTACAGTGCATCTATGTGCGGCCCTAGGCTAAACTTGTAAGAGATCTTGGAGTAGTAGGAGACCCCAGAGGTAGTGCGTTATGGCCCACTGATGTGTGGACATGCCCTGGTACACTACCAACCCCTACTGTCTTGTGGGTGCCCTTGGTTGGGTGAAGACTAGGGGAACCAACCTCAAAATCAAACACCACTGCCTTGTGGGCCATATCACAGCAAAAGGCAAAGAGATGGGAACTGACTTCAAATCCTACTGCTGCCTTGCACTTTTCCTTAAAAGGCTATGGAACCTCATCCAGAAAGAAAAGGCATAGTAGCGGACATGATTGGACAACTGTTTATATCACTGAGATTACTTTCGGCTAGAAGCTGCGGCCTCCTCTGCTGCCAGTCGTCGCAGGTTTGCTCCACTGGACATGAGCATTGGAGGTTCAGAGGGTGTCTATATGATGCGCAACAGATGCTTCATCTAAACTGCGCAAGCAAGTTTGGAGCCAAGGTGGGAAGTCTTGTGGCGGTGGAGTGAGACTACGCCAACACTAAGGGATAAAGCATTGAGGCCTCCAACTAGTCATCACTGACGGACTGCATGATGATGAGGATGATTTATATATATTACGATAGAAAAATGCGAGTATGAAAAGTAAAATGGTTAAGCTTAAACATGGAAAAGTAAAGGACTGGTTCTTAAAACTGGAAAAGAAAAGGACAAGATATTCTAGTAAAAAATATAATAAATTTATGACATAAAATATTGCAGCATTAAGAATTGATTATATAATGTTATAAATTGAATTTAAAAAATTCTTAATGCCGCAATATTTTAAGTTATAAATTTATTATATTTTTTACTAGAATATCTTGTCCTTTTCTAGTCCAGTTTTCACAACTAATCCTTTACTTTTCCATGTTTAAGCTGAACCATATTACTTTTCATGATCACATTTTTCAATTCTAATCCATGATTTTTCTAGGCTTCAGTAAATTCACTTGTTCTTTGTTTAATTTCTGTCTTATTTTTTTTGTCCCCATAAATATAACGTACACATATGTAATAACAGTGTATGGCACTCGTCTGCTTTCAATAAAATCCTCCCAGTTATCTCCCTTTCATTCTTTCATTCTCTGTTTCGCTTGTTATTTCTCTTTTCGCAACAGCAGTAAATTGGTAGCAATACTAGTCGCTGAAGTAACATGGTTGCTATAGAAACCAGTCATAAAAAACGTCGCTTACCTCCTTACATTTTTTAAGATTTTGAACACCAATAAATTCATAATACTTAAGGAAAATTGCAAAAATCTTTTCACAATTTAGCTGAGAAGGTGATCTATAAACTGTAATAATTGTTTGAAATTTAGTCGAAAAATGAGTGAGCGGTGAAGCTTTAAAGCAGTTCTAATTGACTAAAATTGCCACTTAATGATATATTCAAGCACTACCATGTTTGAATTATATATATATATATATATATATATATATATATATATATATATATATATATATATAATAATAAAAAGCTGATCGTCTGTGTGTGTGTGTCTGGTCACGAATAGGCTCCTATATGGTTGACTATTATAGAAAACTGATCACATATAATGATAAAAAATGTATGAAGACACAAGAATGGGTATATTTGACTGGCATAATGATGATTCATAAAAATTGTGGGGTCTGCGTACGTGCCTGGTCCACAAAGTATGGAAATAAAAGATTTAAAAATTAAAAAAAACGTTTACAAGTGTTTTTGATATAGATGTACATAATAATACTTTGATAAGTATGTTTTAACAGGGATGGTATAATAAAATTGTGGGAGCTGAGTTCGCGCCTGGCTTCCATAGAATGGAAATAGGCACAAACTTTAATAAAGACTTTTCATATCTATCTGCGTAAGTATACTTTGATAATTCTGTTTCAGTTTGAAGAAATATAGTATAATAAAATTATGGGTTGTTCGTTCGCGCTTGACCTCCATAGAATGGAAATATGTCACAAAGTTTAACAAGGTTTTTTTTTATAGATCCACAGAATATTGTGATAAGTGTTTCAGTGTGAACAGGTATGTTATAATAAATGATGGGGTTTATCTATTTTATTTTTACTTTCATCATATTTTGCTTTGGTTTTTATACCCCGAAATTCGAAGCTATCTCTTTACAACCCTTCCTTTTCATAACCTATCATACTTTCATAAATCAGAGTCCATTTTTTGTAGGCTGTTTTGGAACCCAGTCAACGACGGGTACTTTTGCTAGTATATATATATAAATATATATATATTTTTTTTTTTTCACAGTGATCACCACTTATCAAGGCCCGGAAGCCACTCAGGGATAAGGGTTATTGCAAGTACATTACGTTAGTGTGGAGATTTGATGAAGTGTTTACTTAAGGGGGCGGTTCATTAAGAATTTGTTAACATTGGACTTGAAGACATCCAAGTTGTAGTCCGGTGGGAAGCAGGCAGACGGAACAGAGTTTCACAGGCGTGCAGTTCTAAGAAAGAAGCTCTGTTCATGGAATTCGCGTTTTGATTTAGGCACAGATATAGAGTGGGGGAAATTTTTCACAGTGGATTCAGCTAGACGGGTGTTTTTCGTGAAAGATTGGCGAGGGGGGAACAGAGATTGGAGCTCAGACGAGCACCTGCCATGGAAATAACGATAAAACAAGGATAGGCTTGCAACGTCTCTTCTGTGGGAGGGAGGTTGCAGGGTAGAGAAAAGGGCATACCCCACTAAGCCACAAAGTCTATTTTGTACTCTGTCAAGGCAGGATAGGCTGTTTTTAGCAGCTCCTGCCCAGATATGGAAGCAGTATTCCATCATTGTGCGTACTTGGCTTTTATATAGATAGAGAATTGCATCAGTAGTGAGATATCTTCTGGAGCGGTAAAAGGATCCCACCATCTTTCCAGCGACCTTGGAAACAGACCTGATGTACGTGTTCCATTTCAGATCAGGAGTAAAAGTCAAACCCAGAAGCTTGTCAAAACACGGGCCTCATCCAGACGAGAGCCATCCATCACAATTGATGCCAGATGGGGATCAGAGCGTTGATGATGTAAGGATAGGAGTTTGGTTTTGGATGCATTAAAGGTAACTAGCCACATCTTTCCCCAGTGAACCACGCGCTCGAGATCAGAGGAGAGAGAATCAGAGAGAACTTTGTCATTTACAGCCTTTGATGTGTTGCCGTAGATGGTTGTGTCATCAGCATAGATGTCAACGAATGATTTAAGTATGTGTTTAGGGAAGTCATTGATGTAGATCAGGAAGAGAGTTGGGCCCAGGATTGACCCTTGAGGGACTCCAGCATTTATATTGCGGGCCTCCGATTTTTGTCCATCTACCACTACTCTTATGAGCCTATCGGAGAGAAATAATTTAATGATTGAGAAAACATTTCCAGTTATACCGTAGCTGGAAATCTTGTGAAGTAGACCCTTTTGCCATACCTTGTCGAAGGCCTTTGATATGTCAAGAGCAATTGCCCTAGAAAGGAAGCCTTTGTCAAGAGATTCACTAATCCTGTGGGATATAACTGTCAGCACATCTGTGGTAGATGTTGCAGAGCGGAAACCATATTGTGTGTCACTAAGAAGGTTATTACTGCTGAGGTTGTTGACTATTTCTCTATTTAATATGGATTCCAGCAACTTACTCATAACACACAGGAGACATATTGGTCTGTACTGAGAGGGAGATGACTTATCACCTGAATTCTTAAATACAGGTCAAACTGATGAGGTCTTCCAGGGAGTCGGAAAGCACTTCTCCTTAAGGCAGCGCTTAAATAGTTTCGTAAGTATGGGAGCAAGTTCTGGTTGAAGCCTTTTTAACATTATAATTGGGATGCCATCAGGGCCAGTTGCTTTACTGGAATCTAGGTTCTTGATTAGCTTGGCGACCTCATGCACGGATATTTGTATGTTACCTAGCTTGTTCTGTGTTATAGGAGGAAATATGGGGAGTTGATGGCCTTCGTCGCATAGGGTAGAATTAGCTGCAAAGTTCTTTGCAAATAGTTTGGCCTTGTTTGACGCTGACGAGATGACCTCTGGTCCATTGATAATGGTTGGGATAGAACGCACACTTCTGTTCAGGATCCTATTTGTTATTTGCCAAAACTGATGGGAACCAAGCCGCTGATCAGCTACCTTGGATTTAACAGACTGGACATATAGCTCTTTTGCATTTTTTATTACTCTTTTACAGTGGTTGCTGACAGTCCTGAAAGCAGCTTCAGTCTCAGTGCATCTATTACGTTGGTAGCTATGGAAAATGTGATTTCTGTGCGCGATAGCAGCAGCTCATTCTGGGGAAAACCATGGCTGGCTGTTAGGTTTTTGTTGGAATTTTTTAGATGGTATGAATTGGTCTATGCCTACAATTAACCATTCGGTCACATCTGATACTATAGAGGACACTTCCTTTTTAAACATGGAGTGCAGAGGTAAATCAGATATGAATGTACGGAAGTTATCCCAGTCAGCCATAGAGTATCGGTATACAGTACGGTGGAGGGGTACGTCTGAGGGCTTCTTACATTTCGTTTTTATCTCAACTGATACGACGGAGTGGTCAGAGGATCCTAGAGGAGAATGAACAGAACATGAACATAGCTCAGGGGAAGTTGAGAGAAAAAGGTCTAGGAGGCTTGCATATTGACCGGGTGTATCGGGCACACGGGTGGGTTCGCGAACAATCTGAGTGAGGTCATAAGCAATGGCAAAATCATGACAAAACCTCCCCTCATCATCTGTCTTATTTGAATGGGTCAGCCATTCCACGTTATGGACGTTGAAGTCACCACAGATGTGGATGTTAGCCGAGGGATGTGAAGACAGTATGTGGTCTATTTTCTCAGATATGCTCTTAAAGATAGTAACTCCGCTGTTGTGGGGCCTATAGAGGGCAAATATAAATGCAGTGGTGTTAGCAAGTGCAGCCCTGAAGCACATATAGGGTAAATTAGGATCTTCTCTGGAGGTATCCCTGCCACACGGGAAGCCATCCTTAATGTAGGCACATATTTCATGCCCATAGCGATCTTGGGTGTCAGATTTAGCTGTTAAATTACAGTATCCGTTAATTATGAACTCATCTAGGGAAGTGGTCGGCCCTATTCCAGTTTCACTTAGAAATAATATGTTCGGTTTCGTCTCCTGTAATTGGGTTTCAACCTCTGGAAGGTTGGAACGTAGACCCCTGATGTTGGAGAAGGAGACCTGGTAGTAGGGGTCTACGTTGGAAGATGGGGTTCTAGGTTAAATCGGGTTTTTATTCTGGAGATATTTCATGTTGAGGTTTTGGGATTTATGGAATAGGTCGGCATACTTGGTTAGAGCAGTACAGAGAGGGAAAGTAAGAGAGAAAAAGACAGGAAAAAATTTTTTTTTTTGTAGCACACGAAAAGGTAAAGCTGTAACAATGTAACAATTACCCACTAGTATGGCATCGAGAGGCCCCACCAGAGACTACTGCATGGTCCAGATCCACTCACCAAATGGCAATACAGTAGTCCCAGTACTTTGCGCCTGCTGATAGGACAGCCTCCTTAGTGGTTAATCCAAGGTTCGGGTCCCTGACTATCAGGCGGATAATGTCAGCCCAGACAAAACGTTTTCCAGCACCCTTACTAGTGACATGGCCACAAGGACAGACAGAGACAGAAAAATTTCCGACATCGCAGACTACTGGTCACCAAGTACTACCGACCTTTAAGCAGCTTTTTCTTCACCCTTTGTCAGAAAAATCACAAAATAGGAGAAGCAAGAGTTACTGGAGCTGCCGATAACACATCCACTGTATTATCTACTCTCAATTTAAAAAAAAAAAGAAGGGGGAGGAGGGGAATGGGTACAAGTGACTTATTTATATCTAAGTAGTAAGTCTGGTGCTAAGTTAACAATTCAGGACACTTTTGATGATAATCTCCCCTCCCATATTAATGGGTGGATGTTTGTCATTATCTATCGAGTTTGAATAATTAGAGTTTCACATTATAATTAATTAAAATCCAATAATTAACTATTATCAATTTGTAAAGTCGGCTTAATATTAATTTACATTCGAGTTTAGATAATTATTCAAGGTTTTACTTTAGGAGGTTCGTTTTCATGAGTAACTGTTTCTTTGCACTGTATTATATTTCGAATGTACTTGAACATAAGGCTTACTATATTAGATGGTTTGATTGGCCAGCAAGAAAGCAAGCATTTTCAATAAAGGCAAGCTTGCAGTAATAGTATATATTAAGTATACTACTTAAATAAAGTCCTAAGTTTATCTACTCTAATAGAGAATAATTTCCAGCATTTTTTTCTTTTTTTATCGTTAGTTTCCGGTATTTTGTTTGTTTTTATCGTTTACTTTGTAGCTTGGTCGAGTGCCTATCTATTTATAGAATAAAAGTCGTTACGTTCGGATGTGTAAAATATTTAATTTACATTTTTTTTATTTTTTTTTTCATAAAGTCCTAAGTTTATCTACTCTAATAGAGAATAATTTCCGGCATTTTTTTTATCGTTACTTTCCGGTATTTTGTTTGTTTTTATCGTTTACTTTGTAGCATGGGGGGTGACGGATAAGACAGGGAATACAGACAAAATACATAAATAAAACAAGAAAAACAATTTAAAAAAAAGGTAACATAAAAAACATTTAGGATTAGTTTTACAAAAATACTTAACGTGTTTGCCCTAGTGTTCCGTCCGCCGTCTTTTTGTCAACTGGTAGCTGGCATATCATCATGTCTTTCTAGAGCGTAAGAAGATTTCTATTTCCGGATAACTTGGTCGAGTGCCTATCTATTTATAGAATAAAAGTCGTTACGTTCGGATGTGTAAAATATTTAATTTACATTTTTTTTTTCATAAAGTCCTAAGTTTATCTACTCTAATAGAGAATAATTTCCGGCATTTTTTTTATCGTTAGTTTCTGACATTTTGTTTGTTTTTATCGTTTACTTTGTAGCATGGGGGGTGACGGATAAGACAGGAGAATACAGACAAAATACATAAATAAAACAAGAAAAACAAGTTTATAAACAAGGTAACATAAAAAACATTTAGGATTAGTTTTAAAAAAATACTTAACGTTTTTGCCATAGAGTTCCGTCCGCCGTCTTTTTGTCAACTGGTAGCTGGCATATCGTCATGTCTTTCTAGAGCGTAAGAAGATTTCTATTTCCGGATAACTTGGTCGAGTGCCTATCTATTTATAGAATAAAAGTCGTTACGTTCGGATGTGTAAAATATTTAATTTACATTTTTTTTTGTTAAAAAAGTTCTAACTTAAAAAATATTTTATTATAAAGTCCTAAGTTTATCTACTCTAATAGAGAATATATATATATATATATATATATATATATATATATATATATATATATATAGTTGCCAGTCTAGCCGCACTGATGAGCTGTGAAACAGCGAAACAGTACTGCATGTAGATGACTATATATATATATGTATATATATAAATGTAAAAATTGAAGTCAAATTCTGTAGACTATATATATATATATATATATATATATATATATATATATATATATAAATGTAAAAATTGAAGTTAAATTCTGTAGACTATATACATATATAAACATATTCAAGTTAAGGATTTGTTGTTTGAAACTAGGAATATATGGAAAAGAATTATATATATTTCTTTAATCCATGGATGTTCAATACTGACTCATATCATCAGAGGAAATGAAATGCAATTAGCAAAATTATCAATTGTGAATAAACATATATATTGCTCGTCAGCACATATACTGAAAAAGTTATTTAAAAATCTTATACTGTGCTCTATTTTTTATTATATATTGAGTTTTACCTTTTTGGTTAGGATCGTCTTGAAAATATTATCTTACCGTAATATTTAGTAAGACAATAACTCAATTTACTCTCTCACAGACACACACACACACACACACACACACACACACACGCATATATATATATATATATATATATATATATATATATATATATATATATATAGTCATCCACATACAGTACTGTGTTGCTGTTTCACAGCTCATCAGTGCGGCTAGACAAGCAACTACCTCAAGCCAGAATCGAAACCCAACCGCCCACATGACAGTCGGAGCTTCTAACCGTTGCGCTATTCGATTACTGGTATGCGGGCAGTGAATAAACAATGTTTTGACATTGTCCAAATACCTAAGCTCAATTTGTTTACCTAAAGAGCATCACTTCACACGCGAATGGTATATATATATATATATATATATATATATATATATATATATATATATATATATATATATATATGAGAAAGAAAATTAAAACTGTAAGTTGAACTTTGAAATCAAAATTTATTGTTCCACTGAATACTCAAAAAAAAAAAAAAAAAATTACAAAGTCCTTATTTCGTGGAGTTTCAAAAAATGCTATTCTTGTTATTCTTCTCACAAGAGGACAAAGAAATCAGCAAATTATATTTGTAGCAATGCAAGAATTTTCTAGTTAAGGCATTAAGTGAAACCGCAATTTGACCCGAAATGCAAAATAGTTCTTTAGATAGAATGGAGCCAGAAATAAGTCCAGCGTGACGATGCATATAATCTGATCGGAAAGCCTTCAAAACAGCTTAAATAATGAAAATTGTTTTTTTCCAGACAGGGCAGTAGCCCAAAGATAAGTCTGTCCCCAGTCAAATAGGACCTAATAGTAAACTGAGAGAAAACCTTTATCATCGGCTTAATTTCTAATTAAGCCGATGATGAAGGTTCTCATACTGAATAAAAAGAATAGCATTCTTTGAAACTCCACGGAATAAGGATTTTGTAAATTGTTTTTTGGAATATTCAGTCGAACAATAAATTTTGATTGTAAAGTTCAACTTACAGTTTTAATTTTCTTTCTCTTGTAATATGCTCTGCTCTCTATTGCGTATTGAGCTTTTTAAAATTCGGTTGGGATTAACTTTTCTAGATATAAATACTGTTATTTATATTAGTTTGAAGTTTACCATTGCGTATATCAGGTAAACATTGTTTTCAATAATATATATATATATATATATATATATATATATATATATATTTGTTAAATTATAATTAGCAAGCCCCTTAAAGATGGGCACTATTGGCGGAATAATAACTAAAAAGTAGTCAACTAGCGTTAATGCAATGTTCACGACTTCCGCTCGTTCGAACTCTATAGATTGTCTAGTTTATTCGCCAGAATTCGGTATTTAATAATTTTTAATTCCCTTCATTCCTGTGGTAATTGTTTGGTGGCCCTGAGAGAAAAGGCTTAGCGAATGGCTTCGAATCTCATGACCTGCAGGAATTGTCACCCACTACACTGATGATTGTATAAGCATGAAAGAACTGTTTATGTATATATATATATATATATATATATATATATATATATATATATATATATATATATATATATATATATATATATATATATATATATACATAAACAGAATATATATATATGTAGAGAGAGAGAGAGAGAGAGAGAGAGAGAGAGAGAGAGAGAGAGAAGAAAATGTATACTACTACTACTACTACTACTACTACTACTCGATACGTAATCCATGTCAACAACCAGTGAGACTCTACCATGTCGAAACTATTGGTTATGATTCGTGATGCTAAACATACCTATCCGTGTTTTTCTACGATTATCTAATGTAACAATATCGTTATGTCTCGGCAATCACTTAGGCGCCCTGCAAAGCACTCGCTTATTTCTGATGCCAAATAAACATATAAGCGACTGAGTGGGGCTTTAACTGTTGAAGGACATTCTAGTTATATTTGATACGAGTAAACACAGTTCTAACGTCGCATATGTGTTCGTGACGTGCGCCTACTTCGAAATCGCAATAAAAAAAATACACATTCGCAACCAAATGCGCCTAATAATGTTTAAGTCTATTCGGACTACTGTTCTCATCTTGAATGTTATTCTGGAAATATGTCGGCCGATGTAACCTCCGATCTTCTTCATGTGCATCTTGTCGAACTTGGGAGTCTTTATTCCGAATTATGGCATCTGTACGGATACATAGACGCGTGGCTCAATGGATAAAGGTGATAAGTTAAATCGTACTAAGTGAGAGTTTTCTAGAGGTTGGAGGTTCCATCCTTAATACAAGCGGCACTAAGGATACAATTAAAAGTTATTTAAATCTTCTACCTTGTCATGGCTAACAGGATGAGAACAAACTGTCCCTTTGAATTAAATAAAGGGTTATTTTCGAAGTTCTGTACTGAGGTACACACAAAGATTACTGAGTTCGAAAGTGACATATTAAGAATGTCTGTCAAAATGTGCGAATAACATTTAGAATGAGAATAGTCCAAAAAATTCAAATAGTACGAACATCTTATAATAATCTTTCTGTTAAAATTATATACTCCATGAAATCCGTGTTAGATTCATAGTTGACTTGAAAATCTATCGTCGGATGACTAGTACGTTCTGTTATTTTAAAATTGAGTGGCTATAATCTTTATCATATTGAACACATTGTCATTGATAATCCGTTTTTGATCCGGTATCTAATAGCTTGTTGTAGAGTTATAATAATAGACTGAATCCGAAAACGGCTACATTTTTATTGTATTTGTATATTTTTTAAATAAGTTACGTGGCAATCACACCACAACATCCAAGATCTAATGGCCAAGCAAAACGCTTTGAAGATACGAGGTACATTCAATAAGTTCCCAGACTTTTTTTCGTATCGGCACTTTTATTGATAGTACACACATGAAACTCCAGTTCCCTTCAAAGTAATCTCCTCTGGCTTCAATGCACTTGTTGTACCGTTCCAACAACTTTTGGAAAGCCTCATTGAAGTTCTATTGTATGACCGTGTCACAGCTTCAGTTGTCTTATAACGACAGTCTCTAAGGTTTTCATTGTGCTTGAGGAATAACCCAAAGTCACAGGGAGCAAGGTCCGGATTATAGAGAGAGCCAGGAACTGTCTTGATGCGCATCTTAGTCAAATAGTCTGTAATGTTCTCTGAGCACCCTTGGGACAAACTTCGCGCAAATCTTCCGCATCTTCAGTTCCTCGCAAATAATTGTGGGTACAGTTCCCACACTGACATCAAACTGTGCACTTATTGTCTTTCTAGACACACAATGGTCTTTATCGATGAAATTCTTTATTTGGCCGATCAACTTTGGTTGTCTGACTTTCTTACCCCTCCCGTATCTCTCATAATCCCTCACAGACTTTCTGCCTTCCTTGAATCTCTTATGTCACTGAAGAGCTGATGCTGGATTCATGATAGTTGGTCCAAAAGCTGTTTGAAGCATTCTATACGTTTCTGTGACATTTTTCCAAGTTTAAAACAGAATTTTATTGCATATCAATCTTCTAATGTGTCCTCACGTCAAGATTGCAGTTTTAAAATTCACCAGCTGTGACAATCAGGCTTTAGTAGGGTGTATTCTAACTCAGTTGTAGCTGTTCATTTGAAATGATAAAAATTAGTTAGTCATCTCATAATATGTATAACATACTGAATTTTCAAGAGTTTACGACAATTTTAAATGCCTGTACAAAAAAGTCTGGAAAATTATTTAATGCACCTCGTACGCTTAAACAAGCTTAATAAAATCAAACAAAAGTTCAAATGAAGACGAATTGTTACAGCAGTTTCTCAGACTGCATCAAATAACTCCAAGCTCCAGTACAAATTCAGGAATATTATTAAGCCGAACTTCTGATCGCAAGAAAGATTCGATCGATATTTGATAAAATGATGCCTAAATCGATCTATCCATTTCAAGAATAATGGACTAACCATCGATGTAGCGATTCGTGGCAGTTATGACCCCAAAATTATGACGTGTACTTCGGTAAGATACGTTTGCTAAGACATTTTGTTTATTAGACCACTGTGTTTGTCTTGATTGTTACCGACCGCAAGGCTTCAACACTAACAAAGTCAAAAAGTAAAACAAAATTTTGCTGGAAAGAAGGTGTTATTGATAAACGAATTTGGGGACTTATATATATCATTAAAAATGAGCCATATTAAACAGCACTATAACCAAATTAAAAAATCAAAATCAATCGTAAATAAGAACTTATGAAGATAAGTTATGATTTCTTTGATGTTCAACTAGTAAATTCATAGGCAAACTTGAAAAAAAATTCTAACTTTGGATATTAACAAAAAAAAAAAAAAAAAAAAAAGAAACAACAACAAAAGTATGACTTTTGGAGGAAAATTAAAATTCAATAGGGATATATTTTATGTGATAACACCTTTTGCAGCAATCATGAAAAAAAAATTGTATTCATATACAACCATCTGCTCCTTGCTCGATAGCAATCGCCAACCCCAACACTGTTGGTCTTCTCTTTCATTTTTTTCTTCTGCACATGTTGTCGTCTCTCACATTTACGACGGCTGCCAAGAAAGCGCGCAGTGGCTCATAAATATAAAAAATAAAACAACCCAAAACACAGAAAACACAAATTCCGAAAAATTCTGTAGATATCAATTAGGCCCTGTGTGCGTGCGCCACATCCTGACGGAAAACGACCCTCTAACCACATTTTAGTCATCCGTCGTAGCCGACTTGTAGACGGTTGACATGATCTCATCTCAATCTGCCTGCAACTGTCCCAAACTGGAAACTGTCCTCAATTGTTGCAAACTCAATACTGTCCGTAAACTAACTCTAAATATAATGACTTCTATATCCGGCCGGCCACTGCCACACTTTAATTACGATACCTTTATGTGCCTTAGTGAACCCCCATTGTCTTTCTAATGACCTAATTTTCTATACATTTGTTCTACTGTTCAACTATTTTCTATTTTTTTCACTTCCCAACACTTTTGGAGGGATATCCATAGTATCACATTTGTATTTATTATTGCAATCTTATTTGTAAGCGCGAGAATAAAAAGACATACATTTTTTAAAAATTAAAATCCATGTTTAATTTTAGAAGCGTTTCCGATGTGTAGCTAATCTGTAGAAGTTCTGAGATAAAGAACAGAGTTTTCAGCTGGTATCTAATCTGCATAATTCTTGAATTGCAAAAGTTTCGCAGATGAAGAGCAAGATTCCTTCTCGTATGGACACGAAACATTATGTGTGGGAATTCTAAAATATCCAGTATGGTTTCGCGAGTGATTCAGGTTTCTGATTAGCAGAACATAGCTCTATTTGATTAGTCAATTCCCTTAGCCAGCGTCTATAAGTAGAACCTTCTAATATTCTTTAATCATATCCTCCTATTAGATAAAAAATATTGCAACATAGTTATTTCCTTATCTTTGCACAACTGTATTTATTTAATTAACGATTGAGGTACGATACAACAGATTTGCGACGAGTGAAACATTATATTGTGACATCCGAATGGCACCGAATTCCTTGGGTGAAAGCTAGTGTAATAGGGATGAACTACGATATGCGTGTTGAGACAAAAATGGCGACAATAAATCAAATCGGCGAAAAATCAATGCAGTTATCTGATGCACTTTGAGAAACTGCTTTAGGAATTGATCTTCATTTTCATTTTGGTTTGATTTTTTTAATGACCGGTTGAACTTATTTTCAAAGTGTTCTGCTTGGCCATTAGATCTTGGATGATATGGAGTGATTGTCATGTAAACTTATTTAAAACAATAAAAATGCAATAAATTTTAGTCATTTTTAGATCAATTCATTGATATCACTCTACAACAAGCTATTAGATACCGAATCAAAAAGACTTGAAAAACATCTTGAGAAATACTTTTCAAGAATTTTAGAAAAGTTCTCAAAAGGAACTGATTAATGTTACACTAATGCGTTATTTTAGGATCCTATTTGGTCAGCGCAAAAGGTTTTGCCGATTTAAAATCTCATCTTGAAAATTAAAGTTTTGAAATTTTTTTATTCATAACAATCATATTCATAACATAACAACATCTATTTTCTATAACTTGATTCCATCTGTTAAGAAGCTATAAATTTCTCGCTTTTAAAATTCTTTAGGTTTTGATGTGACATATGAATCCAACTCATGTTCAGTCTTTTCTCGTAATAAACGGTTTTGGAATCCTCGAAGTAAGTGATAATCAAGGGAGCTAGGACAAAAAATATGCAAAATCAGGTAAGATTTCCTAACCAAATTCTCCTAGGAAATATTTGGATAGTAGTGCGGCGTGAGGACGAGCATTATCATACGTTAGACTTGAAGACAACCATATTGTAGTCAGCTGGAAAGCAGGAAAATGGAAGACAGTTCCACAGGTGTGCAGTTCTAAGAAGAAAAAAAGCTTTGTTCATGGAATCCATGTTTAGGTTTAGGCACAGATAAAGAATGGGGGAAAATTATTGGTAGCGATTTCAGTTAGACGAGTGTTTATATGTTTTACACTGAAATAAGATAACTTCTAGTATGAAAATTAAAACAAGATCTCAAATAAGCAATCACAAAATATGACCCTGTCAAAATTCACACTAGATAACGTAATCGCTGCTGACGTAAGGCCTTTTAATATGCAATATGTATTGTGATTGTTTTCTTGTCCTAGCATTGTGTTAATCTAGTTTGATCAGAATAATCATTGATTTTTATGATCATGATGATCATCGCTATAATTTGCACGCGCCACCTTATTTAACAATGGCAATGATATCATATCGTATATAACGACCCTGCCTGTTATAGTAATAATTATTGTTGTTATTATCCATTACTTGCGGAATACCTGTTCCATGAGAAATATTCTGCAAGTTAATAATATATACAGACGGTTAATAAATCTACAGAAATCGACATTTTATGCATACACCTGTTATAGGTTCGTCTATATAGCAAGTGTATAACCGTTTTCTTTTGTCGTCTAACGTTCATGTAGTTACGTGTCTCTTCAATGTGCGTAACGTCTATATTTATGGTAGCTTCTCTATTGGTCATCTAATAATGTTATTGCGGAACCAACATAATACATTCAGTCAATAGGAACAACTTAAATGTCTTTCAAAATTAATTCTCATTATAGATGTAGTCAGATATATTCATGGCTACTTGGCGTTGCCTGGGTTCACTTAAGGTTCCGTTTAGACACACCTGCCATACTAAGGATATTGAACATTTTTCATTACTGTATATCAACTCTATCGTGGGCGACGTCGATACCTCCACAACAATTAAAAAAAAACTAAAAGGTACTGTAATCCTATTTAAAAATGGATAAAATCATGAAAATGTAATCGTCCTAAAAAGAAGTATCTAACAAACTCTCCACCAGATATAAGCTATTCTCAGGACATTGAGCACTTTTTGATAACTATATTCCAATTTACGCGAATTTCTTTAATGTTGTCTCAGTCTAGAAAGATTTCTGTACACAGTTTTTGCAACAGTTGTGTTATTTTACAGTCCGTAAATTTCATTTTTTTTTTTAAAAATAAAGCAAATTGAAAATAATTCAATTTTTAAAATAACAAAATAGAATAATTGTTTAACCAAAATAAACACTTTTATGTTTTACAATGACTAGCCTGGGTGCCCGGCATTGCCCGGGTGTTTGGAGGTGTGTGTTGAGCAAAAAAAAAAAGTGGTAGCAGGCAGACAGGCTCGAACCCGTACCGTGAAGGAGAAAAAGAACGTGAAAAATAAACGTGATGGCTTTGCTATTGCGTCCATTGCCAAACGGGAAATGATGGATGTTTAAATTAAGGCTAGTCAATCGAAAAGCGGGGATGATTTTCGAAAATATCGGCGAAAAAAGCGACCTCTCCCCGTAGAAAAGTGCTCAGTTTAGGGTGAAGGAATTAATGTTTTTAACCAATTATTTTCGATATTTGTCGTCCGAAGGGTCAAGCTTCAAAACGATACCGATCTCGTGAAAATACGTCGCCTCTATTGAAAGCTTTTGCGAAACATACATACATACACACATGCATACATACATTTAAACAGACGTGAGATTTATATTATAGACTAGTCTAGGGGCCGACGTTGCCTGGGTGTTTGGAAGTGTTTGTTGGGCAAAAATAAAAATGTTGTAGTAGGCAGACAGGCTCGAACTCGTGACGCGAAGGCGGAAAAGAAAGTGGAGGTGTGTGTAAAGGTGTTGGTTGAGAAAAAAAAGGGGAAATTGGGAGCGCAAAAAAAAAATAGGAGTAGTAAGCAGGCTCGAACCCGTAACGTGTCAGAGAAAAAATAGGCGAAGAAACTTCCTTACCGATGTGTCTACTGTTATTATGACGTCACAGGCAGTCGAAATAACGCCTTTTATACGACGTCGTGGGCGCGAAGGTTGAATGACTTGCAAAAAAATGTCAGCGAAAAAAAAACGACCCTCCCTGTAGAAAAGTGCCCAGTTGAGGGTGAAGGAATTAATGTTTTTGGCTAATTTTTCGACATTTGTCGTCCGAAGGATCAAGCTTTAAAATGATACCGATGTCGTGAAAATCCGTCGCCTTTATCGAAAGTGTTTGCTATACATACATACATACATACATACATACATACATGCATACATGATGGCAGCAAATTCGCTTTCGAACATTGCCATCACTCGATATAGCACAAAAAAAAAAGAAAAAAAAAGAAAGGTAACACGAAAACATCCAGTGATGCGCTACACGAATGCAGCTTTTAAGCCCTGCTAAACTCTGGCATTCCTTAGCACACATTGTACAGACATGTGCACCACTAGCAGCACGTTCTTGCTGTTCTTTTCCATGCAGGATCAAATGCCGTTTCAAACCGCCTGTCGTTTTGTACATCTGCCCGCAGTTTACACAGGTTAACTCTGGCAACTCAAGACTGCTTTGTGGCCCACTGCGCAGATGAGTAGACTGGTAACTCATCAGTCGAGCTCTGCTCAGACATATTCTTCCACACACCTCACACTCCAGACTAATTTGGCGCCCCCTCCCATCCACGGCTCCTTTCACTTTCCCTTTCCGGATATCACGCTTCAGCCGCTCATACTGGGTTTGATCCACCTCAAACTTTGCCCACACCTCCCCGCAAGGTTCTTCTCCATCCCCCGCGATCCAAAGCAAGACTCTCTCAGGTACTTTCATCAATCCCACATTTTTTTAAGGTGAATCTTAAACAATCCTTAAATCTCAATTTAGGCTTTTGAGTCAGACGTCTTCCCTCGGCGAGCTCGCCATAAAGGAGTTGTTTGGAAAGTTGACTGTCTAACATTCTCACCACATGTCCACTCCATCTCAGTCTATGCTTAATAACGTGAGCCTCAATGCTAAGGCATTGGGTCCGTTCAAGCACCTCCAGATCACTGACATACATCTGCCAACCCACACCTAAGATTCGCCGTAGGCACATCTGGTGAAACCGCTCGAGACGTCTCAAATGCTTCCTGTATGTTGTCCAAGTTTCACAATCATAGAGGAGTAGAGAACGCATGCGGCATAAACATTAATCTTACCGCAACGATGCCTCATCATCCAGGGCACCAGGCATACGCAGTGTGCTACCCAAGTATACAAACTTAGTGACAACCGCTACCATTGACCCACAGATATAAACTGATGGCTCATAGTATGGCATGCCCGGAGCAGGCTTATACATTAAGTTTTTTTTTCAGATTGATGGTCAGGCCCAATGCGCTGCAGGCAACCGCAAAAGCGTCCACAAGATGCTGCATATCAATCACCGTATGAGCCACCAGATCACAGTCATCCGCATAGAGCAAGTCACGAATCGTGTTGTTGAGTACCTTTGTACTTGCATTGAAGTGCCTAATGTTGAACAACCCCCCAGTAGTTCGGTAACGAATATAGACACAATCAGAGCACCCCCCCCAAATGCCACCCGAAAAACCATGGTGAAATACAACGCAAAAAGCGTGGATGCTGGAATGTCTCTCTGTTTAACACCATTTTCTACTGAGATAGGATCAGCCAATTTTTCGATATTTGTCGTCCGAAGGGCCAAGCTTTAAAATGATACCGATCTCGTGAAAATCCGTCGCCTCTGTTGAAAGTTTTTGCTATACATACATACATACATACATACATACATAAATTTAAACAGACAGGTGAGATTTATATTATAGAAGATTACTTATTAGTTATTGTGTTATCATAAAAAAATTACCTGTACTGGATGCGAACCTCAGCCCATAAGCGAACACTGTATTCATTAGTTCAACATCCGATCGACGTTATGATATTGCCAATTCATTGTATTCAAATTCAAGTAGGAATAACAGCATCCCCGCATGCATACACTGTAATTTTTTAGAAAACGGTCGAGTTAAACTTCGGGAATTAATTATCAAGTGGTTACGATGTAAAAAACAAAGTGATTTACATAACCCTCAACATAAGAAAAATTCCCCCACCTTTATCTGAATATATGGAGCGTTGGGGGGGACTTTAGTAACTGTATTTAAATGTAACACTTTCAATAAACAAGATAATTAAAAAAATGGATAAAAGCACGAAAATGTAATCGCCTAAAAAATAATTAACTGACCACCTCCGCACCAGATATTTCGGCAGAAGGGATACAAAGAGATGTTCTCAGGATAATGAGCATTTTTTGATGACTATAAATCAGTTTAAGTGAATTTCTTAAATGCTGTCTAGAAAAATTTCTCTCTACGGCCAGTTTACAGTCCGCAAATTTCACACTTAAAAAAAAAAGAAAAGATATCAAACAAACTAAAAATAATTCAATTTTTAAGATAACAAATAGAATTATTGTTTATCGAAATAAACGTTTTTATATTTTAAAAATAATTACTTATTATGTTATTAAAAGAAAAAAAAATTAAGCAGTTACGATGTAAAAAAATGTGATTTACGTTGCCCTCGAAAGTAGGAAAATATTTGTTTGGATTTAATTAACCGCCGATAAAAAAAAATGCCAAACAAATAATATAAAGTACAAAACAAAAATCTTAAATTTTTTTTTTTTTTTAACCCTGTTTAAATGCAAAAAAAAGAAAGTCCGCCATAAGGTGGGGTTGAATCTGAGAATTAATAGTTAAGAGCCAACATTCTAACCCGCTCGGTCAAAAGGACTACCACACATGGCGTAGCAAATTTTTGCATTTAACGCACGCAAGAGACGAATAAGGTTCACTCATGCGCAAATGTTAAAATTGTAACGAAGGATACGATTTTATGTGACCCCCATTAAATTTTGCAGTTATTAAGGTAGAAAAAAATTAATATTTTTTTTTCTGAATCTTCGATATTACCGTCCGAAGGATTAATGGTTCAGACAACACCATATTCAAGAATTTGAAAAACTCCCTAGTAAATATACCCGGTGAACCAAGTGCAAGAGAGATTCAAACAATTGCACTTAAAGGGGCGGTCAGAATCTTAAAAAAGATCTCTCGGCTGGAATATCTGGGTTTACAGGTGAATGTTTGGCATCCGGTAGAATGTTCCACCCCCAACTTGAACAAACGGATACTAAAAATGGAAATAAAAATAAAGCGAGAAAGAAAAAAAAAATCCGAAATTTAGAAACCATGAAAGACATTTACAGCGACAAAAATAAAATTAGTAAATATTAGTATGAAAGATATTTATGTCAATATGTCGATTAAACACAGGAACTGGCCAATAAACTAACATGACAAATTCAGCTAATTATGTAAAAATGCTCAAGTAATAACTGATATAATAATTTTTCATAAATGAAAGCTATGCTAATGTGTCTTTTATATACCCCCCCCCAAAAAAAAACCCTAAAAACATTCATAATGGATCAGTTCGTAATGGATCAGTTCGGTATGGATCGATCTGGAAACTTATTCAAAGTGAGGTGTATGGAGTCATTTGGGTTATGGAAGCTACCAATAAATATATTTTATAAAAACGTAAAGACAGCTTCAAAGATTACAAAAAATTCAAGAAAGGGGATTTAAATCAATTTTCCCCATATTTTTACATTCGAATCAAAACAAACATGCAATCCATTTTTAGACCCAAAAGATGACCGTATCCTTACATTTCAACCACTCGGGCCCACACGTAGTCTTGTACCGCCGCAAAAGGACAAACAAACAAGGAAGGACATAAAAATTACGAACGACTCAGCATTTTTTTTAGGTGAATACAAAAAGCATTTATTGCAGTAATTTCCAACAACACACTTCATTGTTTCAAAATATCACTCACGCGTCGAACACGTCTGTCAATACGCGCTTTCACGTTCATACGTGTCTTTTTCGTCGCTGACTTTCCACCTTTTTCGCGGCGCATTTTCTCTCCAGCCGCGTACGAATCAAAACACATCCGATCGCTTCATTTGCTCGACCACGTGCTATCTTTCTTTTCTACATGTTTTCTGACCCTTCTCGTGACGTCAGTGCATGCACACCTGCTTAATTTGCATATGCACACAGACGGCTGCTGCTGCTAATATTTTCACTAGTTAGCTATCATAGGCTGCTGCTGATTTTCTCACACGTGTCCATACGTACTGGTACAATAAGAGCGCATCGCTTCGTTACATTTACAAGTAAATAAATGATTGTAAAAAAATCTGGGCCTTTAAAAGATGGAGTTTTAGGTAAAACAGCCTATAATGTTTGAGTGTATATAATATTTTATATAAAAAAAGTAAAAATAGTGTTTGCCTGATAACCATGCAAGTTAGGATAGACTAGTTTGTTGAGATTAAAAATTGTTGGTGAGATAAATTTTTATATTGGAATAAACTAGAAGAGTCAATGTTTACATAAATTATATAAACAAATAGGTTTTGGAATAACAACAATTTAAAAAATAGCTTAACCTAAAAATATAACTTTAAGCTGACGTGTATCTTAGGTGGATACGTGGTCAGTGAGAGGTTTTTGTTCAGTCTAGTTTTTAGAGCCAACGAGAGAAAATGGGGTTTTCAAAATGACAGAGGAAGCGGGTCGGGGCACGGCTACCTAAAGAGCAAGCCAGTGAACATGACAGCGTGACGTCATAATCAGATCAAAATGTAGTTAAAGGCACGAAGGTGCCTAAAGTTTCCGGCGTTCAACCACGTGGCAATAAAAAAATATGTTTCGTTGCCTTATATTGTGGCTGTTGTAATTATATATTTTTTAAAATTCTCTTTCAGAGAAAAACAATTCTCCATTTAGATTATTATTACAATTATCATAATTGCACATTGGAATAATTTTAATCTAACAAAATATAACGGTAAGTGAACTTGTTTTCAAGCTTTTATTTCTATCCAATTTCATTTTATTTATTTTTTAAACTGCAAAACAAACAATTTTTTATATGAGAATATTTTTCAGTCCGTTCTTTTAATAATAAACAAAACTTTTCATTGAGTATTTCCAAATATTTAAAAGTTAGAAGCATTTTTCACGAATGCTTTTTGTTTATTTTATTTTGTTTTTGCTTATTTTATTTTGTTTTTTGTTTATCTTTTTTTTCAATCTAAAGCGCTCGATCAATTCAATATTTTAGCACTGGGCGTAATTTATTTATTTGAAATATATTTAAAACTTAAAAGTTTTGGTTTGTTTTACGTAATGTAAATATAGCATAACCTCGAAAATTTGATGTAGAAGTGACTTTAAGCCGACGTGTAACTTAGGAGAATACGTGGTCAATGAGAGTTTTAGTTCGTCTAGTTTTTAGAGCCACGAGAAAAGATGGGTTTTTCAAAACGACCGAGGAAACGGGTCGAGATAACAGATTTAGAGATGTAATTTAAAATGGTGGGTGTAACAAGTTGGAGATGAGACGATTCCGGAATGAAAACCTGTATGTATATATTATCAACGTTTCGGGTAAGTCTCTCTTTCTCAAAGAGGTTTAAAGTCTTTCTTGAAGTCAAATGATCCAAACATCTGAACTGGCCAACATGGAAACCGTTGGAAAAAGGTATGATCCCATTTGATGTTTTTACATTTCAACGTTTATAATGTACATCGATTTCAAAGACACTCATGAATAGACGATCACACGTATAACATTTCATAAAGAGACGTATTTAAACACTTATCCTTTTCCCACGACGATATAACATATGCCGTCTTTGTACCGTTTGTATACCCACGACTATACACCATATTGCGATTTGGTATCCGCAATATAAAATTTGCGCTGATTATTCAACCGAATTAAATAATTGTACAAAATCTAACAATTGCACATTACCTAGTCATTTCAAAGCTACAAGGAAAAGTATTGTGAAAACTTGAGTTATCGGATGCTTTCTTACAGATAAATGCACAGAATTGTTAATTATAAACGCACACAAAAGTTTTTACAGGTTTAATAGATTGCCTTCTAGGATGAACCTATTGACATGAATATTTCAACAAATTATGGACGCCATTTTGGGCGACTTTGATTTTGCAGTCGCTTATTTTGACATTTGAATAAGAAACGAAAAAAAGAAAAAACATGTCGAACATGTGAAAATATTATTTAGCCATTTATTTATTGCAGGCTTTTATCCTCGTCTTTTAGTGGTCGTTTTCACGACGTTTCGGCTAACTATTCCTCTGGTCTTCATCAGGTGGTTAACCGCGACAGGTTAGGAACACCGAATCTCCTAACTTGGCCGAAGTCATGAAAACAACAACTAGAATAGGAGGATAAATAATACAAATTTACTCATTCAACAAGAATTCCAATTAATTAAATAATAGACCATTCAGTACGAACCCCACAATGGAAGATCAGATAACAAATAAACGTGGATCAAAAATCCAAACTTGATCGTCCTTCGTGACCCGTTGAATCTCTACGGTTCCAGGTGAGCATTGTCTGAAGATAGCGGTTTCAATCCTACCAAAACCGACCAGAGTCTTAGTCGGCCAAAACGTGGTGAGACGACAACAACTATGGAAGGCAGTAATTGCTGAGGATGCAGTTAGGAGATTCAGCGTTCCTATCCCTTCACGGTTAACCACCTGAAGAACGCCAAAGGAATAGTGTGTCTAAATATGGTGAAACAACAACTGGAATATGAAGATAATTGTCTGCAATGAATGCACAAATAATACAAATTACTCATCTCAATAATAATTCCAATCAATTAAAAAATATTATTCAATAAAATTAGATGATATGAGTTTATAACTTAAGTATTGCACAAATGCTATTTTATTAACAAGAATTAAATAGTGGGGACACATTAACGAAGAGACGAGTACTAAATCCAGACTCAGTCGAATCTACCGGGGTAGTTTCAAAAGTAAAGCCTCCTTTTTTACCCTAAAAAGTTAAAGAACTATGAAGACTGGAGTGATACCATTAAAACGAGCGACATTTTGTCCTCAATCTATTTTTCTACATAGACACCACCATAGGAATTCAATGACGCATCTCTGCTTCTGACGCACGTTCATGACAGGGGTTGCTTACCTAGAGTCTCACACCGTCAATATCTACAGCAGAGAGATAAAACTTTCAGCTCATGAGTGCATAAGCGCAGTCATCATAACAATGCGATTTGAAATCCTTCCTGACTCATTCGGGCGGAATAAAAAGTAGGAGGCATTACTTAAACTTAACTCAGATCTGTTAATAATAAATCTTTAGACTTGGAGGAAAACTAGTGAGGCAAACAACGATAAAAACGAACAAAACGGCAAAAAACTGGTGAAAGTATAAAATATAAAGGCGAACAAAACATTAAAATAAAAACGTAGGTAATTACGACTACAAACAATCTCTGTGACACGAACTGAGTCGAACAGTGTTGATTAGTAATTTGCTGATTTCTGACAAAAAATTGCAAATTTATTTGCCGAAGTAGCTAGACAAAAAAAGAAAGAAAGAAAAAATTTTTTTTGACGTTTTTCCCCAGAGAATTTGGAAGATAGAATAAAATGTCTACCAAATTTGAATTGTAACCAAATATTAAACCAGTCTTAAGAAAACATCCTTTCCGAACTAGTTAATCAGATTGAAGATAAAATGTTGCATCCCTCTTCCTGTTTTTTTATGGTGGATGCTCCGACGAACTACTAGCCCTTGTACCTCCTCGACATAAATACCCCCGACAAACTCGACAAGCAGCAAAGCTCCACCCCTATACAATGTAGAGATCCCTAGATGTAAAAAAAAGCCTTCTACTCTAATAGTTTCTTCCCCAGAACTGTTAGACTTTACAATTCCTTTCTGGTTTCCTGCTTCCCCAGCTGTACTGGCATGCAGAAGTTCAAATGTAATGTGAACAGACATCTTGCTGCTAAACTCCCTACATAGTATCCCTGCAACTCATGTCTCTGACAGTAGCCTCCTACATCAAAGTGGCACTGTGCCTTATTTGGAGTGAAAATAAAATTTTTAAAAAGTCTGACTCATCATCATCGTCATCATCTCGTATGAATCATCGTCATCATCTCGTATGAATCCGAAGATTATATTGTTGGCATTGGTTTCAGATATTTTTCTAGTCAGAATTCTTTATAGAAAGATATCGGGTCCTTGCGGGAGGGGACATGTGAAGGTTGCCAACATCCTAAGTGAAAATGCTTTTTTGTGAAACGACCTGGATTCGAACTTGAGACTCCTAGGTCGTCAGTCCGTGTCGTTAAGCACTAGACCACTATCACCTCATAGTAACTTCTAATGACAATACGCCATCTTACTCCATGATAGCAGCAAAATTGATGTTTACAAGATGAAGTTTATGTTTGATAGATTATTGCAAACTCATTCAAAACCTGAATAATCAAATTGAAAAATTGAAACTTTTTAAATATTAAAAAAAAGCAAATAAATTTTAGCTTGGCCCAAAATTGTGTAGATCCGCATTGATTTCTCTGGTTTCACTGGATGGTTTCCTCTATCTGATTGTGGTAGACATTTTCTTAAAATGGCTACGAAATTTCAAGATGTGATAACTATTAGTTTTCGCATTAATTATTTGTCCGCTTTTATGGTTGTTGTGTCGAGCAAAGGAATGTTATTAATATCTAGTGAACCCAGTGAATTTTGTGAAACATTTTTTATGAAACAAATTATAATCGCTCCGTATCATTCAAGAACCAACGGACAGGCGTAACGTTTCATTGATACCTTAAAGAGAACTCTTAGGAAAGCAAAGGTATTCCTACTGAAAAGATCATGAAAGCTGCATGTTTATAGAATGACAGTGCTCCATTTTCCTTAATGGCAGCAGAGGTAATGTTTGCAACAAGGATGAAAGAAGTGTTTAATAGTCACACGGCTAAACTTATAGACTTAAATTTAACAACAATAACAATAAAATTTACCCAATAGAATAATAAGTAAAAATAAAATGTAACAATTGTGTTTACAATTAGTATTAATAATAATCTTTTCAGAGAGAGAGAGAGAAAGAGAGAGAGAGAGAGAGAGAGAGAGAGAGAGAGAGAGAGAGGGGGGGAAATTGAGTAGAAAATCTTAAATTTTATGAAATGTAATTACAGTAAATAATTAAATAAAACTTTTTCAAATTTGGATTTATCTTAAGTAGGACAGCCCCTGGAGTGAATATGGTATTGTGGTGACTGAAATTTTTATAATTAAGAGTAAGATAGACAATTTTAAGTGTTTGAGACCAAGAATGACCAACGATACCCATTATCCTCATACTTTTGAATGGCCTTGTGCCTAATTTGTTCATTATATTTTATATATTTTGTGCAAATAAATATTTCAAAGATTCTTCTTCTTCTTCTTCTTCTTCTTCTTCTTCTTATTATTATTATTAATTTTATGTGTTCTTTTAAAGCAATTACACTGAATAAACGGCAAGTGCTATTCTTTCTTAGTTTTATCAGCGCAAACTACAGATGAGAGAGAAAGAGAGAGAGAGACAGGCAAGCAGAGAAACAGATAGAGAGAGGGGAAAGAAAAGGAGAAAAGAAGCGAAAGAGAAAGAGAGAGAAATGGACAGCCACAGCGATTTATAAACAGACAGGAAACAAACAACAGTCAATTTAATCCTCCTCCCAAGCACGTCCATTCAGTAGCATGTTTTAAATCTGTTACTTAATTCCGACACACACTTAAAAATATACTGATAATCGACAGAAGTTACACTATTTTTAAGAAAGAGTATTGCGTTATTATATTAGATGGTTGGTGTGGACCATATCTAAAGATGCTACAGTCGTCCAAATGTAAGAGAGCCGCTAGCGCTTGTAGCAGCATCTGCAGCATCAGTAGCCATATAACACATATGCAAATGACCGAGCCAGTGCGCGAAGTGACGTCACAGCGAAAGAAGAAAAAAAGAAAAGGCAGGGAAAAACACGTGGATGGCAGGCGACAGCGAACAGACGTTGGCGGCAGAGGGCCAGAAAAAATGCGCGTGCCAACACGTGGCCCCGTAATGGTGTGAAAGACTTTTAAGGTCGCGTCGAAACGGCAAGATTTTGTGAACTACATGGCGAAATAAGCGATCTTTAAAACAAAGTACACTGCATTATTGGAAAGGTAATAAATGCCTTTAGTTAAAACTAAAAACTAAATAAATAAATAAATAAAAATAAAAACGAGTCGAATATCTTCCTTTTCTTTGTTTTCTTGCGACTGTCTCAGGCACAACGTTTTGAGTCCGAGTGCTAAAATGCAACGACACCGTTGAAGAAGAGTAACGACCACGTTATACAAAAATCAGCTCTACCAAGGCCAGACCACACCTCAAATCGACGGGACTTAAATAATTTTAAAGGAAGCGAGTTTCGTTACGCTAAATGGAAACCCCCATCTCCTCAACCAGAGTTCTCAATTCTACTGAGAACGCCCCTTTTTTTATTGTACATAATATATTTCATGTTTCTCTTGGATGACAGATTTATTGCAGACTTAAGCATCGGCGGCATCAGTGACTGGCTTTAAATCTTGCATAGCGCGTTGTATCTCTTTTGGAAAGCAAGGGATGTATCAAGAGGTACAAAATGCCTCAAGATTTGACAGGAGGATCGTTTTTTGTTTTTTAGAGAATTCTTTCTCGCAGATTGGTGGCTTAAATTGAGCTGAATGTTCAAATCTATTCCCAGAAGCAGACTTCCCTTATCATGGAACTAATATATCAAGCCGGTTATTACAATATTTACGCAACGAACAACAAAACTGACAAAAACATTACACATGAAACCTACACACGCAAATAAATGCAAAACACATTTTAATTGAGATTAATAGGTAATGTACTCTCAGAATATATATATATATATATATATATATATATATATATATATATATATATATATATATATATATATATATATATATATATATATATATATATATATATATATATATAAGCAGCCAAATAGCATAAGCATAACGAGTAGGAGTGCGGACTGTCGCCCATCTAGACGATCGGGTTTCAAGCCTGACTTGAGGTAGTTGCTAGTCGAGCCGCACTGATGAGCTGTGATACATCGAAACAGTACTGTATGTGGTTTTCTCTCTCTCTCTCTCTCTCTCTCTCTCTCTCTCTCTCTTTATATATATATATCTATAATATAAAGCTGAACGTAGTTGTGTGTGTCTGGTCACGAATAGGATCCTATATGGTTGACTATTATAGAAAATTGATCACATATAATGATAGAAGATGTATTGAGACACAGGAATGGGTATGTTTGATCTTGCATAATGATGATTCATAAAAATTGTGGGGTCTGCGTACGCGCCTAGTCAACAAAGTATGGAAATAAAAAATTTAAAAATTAAAAAAAAAACGTTTACAAGTGTTTTTGATATAGATGTACATAAGAATACTTTGATAAGTATGTTTTAACTTAAATAGGGATGGTATAATAAAATTGTGGGGTCTGCGTTCGCGCCTGGCCTCCATAGAATTGAAATAGGCACACACTTTAATAAAAACTTTTCATATCTATTTGCGTAAGTATACTTTGATAATTATGTTTCAGTTTAAAGAAATATGGTATAATAAAATTATGGGGTGTTCGTTCGCGCCTGACCTCCATAGAATGGAAATATGTCACAAAGTTTAACAAGGTTTTTTAATATAGATCCACAGAATATTGTGATAAGTTTTTCAGTGTAAACAGGTATGGTATAATAAATTATGGGGTTTATCTATTTTATTTTTACTTTCATCATATTTTGCTTTGGTTTTGATACACCGAAATTCGAAGCTATCTCTTTACAACCTTTCCTTTTCATAACCTATCATACTTTCATAAATCAGAGTCCATTTTTTATAGGCTGTTTTGGAACCCAGTCAACGACGGGTACTTTTGCTAGTATATATATATATATATATATATATATATATATATATATATATATATATATATATATATAGTCGTACTCTCCCTATCATTTGAAAATTTTAGAGACTCTTTTTATTAAGTCATTGAGACCTCTTTGCAAGCAAAAAGAAAATCTTCTAGGACTTAATTTAGTCTCTATGTAATATTTTCCCTCGTTTATTTCTGTTTCTTTTTGTTTTTTTTCCTTCTCCCACCATATTCATGACTTTTTTTGTTGTTTATTTTAAATCGCATTTTCCTTGATTTTGCTTTGATAAGTGAGGAAGAAAACCTGGTTAGCTAACCTTTATTTTCATTTTTTATTTTTTAAATTCATTATGCTTTTTGGTCTGTATTTAGCCGTTATAAAATTCTGTACCCCGCGGAAAATTTTCATGTATATATATATATATATATATATATATATATATATATATATATATATATATATATATATATATATGTATATATATAAATATATATATATATGTATATATATATATGTGTATGTATATATATGTATGTGTGTGCACACACACACACACACACACACACATATATATATATATATATATATATATATCTCAACGTCTGTATGTGTGTGTTTGTATACGAATACGCTCCTATACGGTTTACTATTATACTAAAGTGGCCACATACAACAATAAAAATATACTAAAGTCACCCCTAACACTCTCTATGTAAGCTCGCACCGTTTCACATACCAGATTTGGCAGTCCAGAGGCGTCCCTAATAAATAAGAGCCCTATGCACGCTCACCACCGAACTTGTCATTATAAAACCACCATCGAAAGGGGGAGGTTTTTACGGGTTACACCGCTCACTCACAACAACAGAGGTGGGGGCCCATGGGGGTCCCTGATAATGGAGAACCCTGATTAGTGTTCATACGTCAATTCATGTGTCAATAAAGATTCCTATTACTGCCCCCTCATGTTCGTTGTAGGGGGTTGCTTTGGTTTTGATGCCCCAATTGTTTGAAACTATCTCTTTTTACCCACACCCTCTTTTCATAACCTTTCCTATTTTCATAAATCAGAGTCCGTTTTTTGAAAGCTCTTTTTTTAAAACCAGTCAGCAACAGATACTTCTTTTAGTGTATATATATATATATATATATATATATATATATATATATATATATATATATATATTCTTCTTCTTCTTGCTCGTCCGTCGAAATCGACGATGACCAAGTTATCAATCAATTCGGCGTCAGGGGTTTGTGGGTCCTGAGATGGCTGATGAGGCCAATCCGTGCTCGGCAGACTCTTCCACACTCTGGACACGTGAAGGCGGTATCGGCAGGCTGTGAACCGGCAGCTCTCTCCTTCCTCCTCTTGCGCTTCTGCTGGTCGTGTGTCATGCGTTGATTCTCTGCCCTGTCGGCTCCTAGGCTGATAACGCAACGCCAGGCCGAACGTTTAGCAGCGCGACTCTCCAAGACTGGGGGCTGATGTCAAAGTCTTTTAGGGACGTTCTCAGACAGTCTTTATATCGTTTCTTTTGCCCCCCTGCATTCCGCTTTCCCTGGCTGAGTTCCCCATAGAAAAGTTGTTTGGGGATTCGGCTGTCGTGCATGCGATAGACATGGCCTGCCCACCGGAGCTGGGTTTTGCGGATTATGATGGTGATGGTATGGAGCCCCGCGCGCTTCAAGACTTCTGTGTCAGGAATTCTGTCTTGCCAGCGGATGTTGAGAAGATTACGGAGGCATCTGAGGTGGAAGCCATTCAACTGTTTTCATGTCTTTTATATGGCGTCCAAGTTTCGCAGGCGTAGAGTAGGGTTGTCAGGACGACCGCTCGGTATACTTTCAGTTTGGTTGCGAGTGTAATGCCTCTCCTCTTCCACACATTGTCTCTAAGTCTTCCAAATGCACTGCTCGCTGTGGAGATCCTATGGTTAACCTCAATGTCAATGTTGGCGGTGCGGGAGAGGGTGCTGCCAAGGTAGGTGAATTGCTCCACAGCATGGATCTTCTGTCCTTTGACAGTGATGCCGGGTTCATGGTATGCATCTCCTGGGGCGGGTTGGTACATAACTTCTGTCTTCTTTGTACTGATGGTGAGACCAAAGTTGTCACAACTGGTGGAAAATCCGTCCATTTGACGTTGCATCTCTATCTCATTTGGGGCATTAAGGGCACAGTCATTGGCAAAGAGAAGGTCTCTGATGATGGTTTCCCTCACTTTCGTGACTGCCTGCATTCGCCTAATGTTAAACAATTCCCCGTCACATCTGTACTTGATGACAATGCCAGAGTGACTGTCTTTGAAAGCGTCCTGGAGCATGGCAGAGAAAACCATGCTGAAGAGCGTCGGGGCTAAGACACAGCCCTGCTTGACCCCGTTGGTCACAGGGAAGGGTTCTGAGGGGTCGCCGTCATCCAGGACACGAGCGGTCATGCCCTCATGGAACTGCCTGACAATGGCGATGAACCTGTCTGGACAACCAAATTTTTTCATGATCCGCCAGAGGCCATTTCGGCAAACAGTGTCGAAGGCCTTGGTCAGGTCGACGAACGTGGTGTAGAGGCCCCGGTGCTGCTCGACACACTTCTCCTGCAGTTGGCGTGCAGCAAAGATCATATCAGTCGTCGCGCGGCCCGCTCGAAAGCCACACTGGCTTTCGGGAAGAAGACCATCTTCAAGGTGCACCAGCAGGCGGTTGAGAAGGACGCGGGCCAGGATTTTCCCGGTGATGGAAAGAAGGGATATCCCGCGGTGGTTGTCACATGACTGACGATTTCCCTTGCGTTTGTAAATGTGAACGATAGTAGCATCACGAAAATCTTGCGGTAATTCTTCACTCTCCCACATGGATTGGAAGAGTTCTGTTAGTCTTAAAAGCAGTGTAGGTCCACCAGCTTTGTATACTTCTGCTGGAATTGAGTCGGGGCCGGGGGCCTTCCCAGAGGAAAGTTGCTTGATGGCTTTGCTTACTTCCTCTGACGAGGGTGGGATGTCGAGCTCCTCGTTGATAGGCTCCTGGCGTAGTCGATCGATGGCTTCATCGTTGATGGAAGATGGTCGGTTTAGCACACTGTTAAAGTGCTCCGCCCATCTATCAAGGATCTGCTTTTTGTCATTCAAGACAGTTGTTCCATCGGAGCTAAGCAGGGGGGAGGAGCTAGAGGACTGGGGACCGCAGACAGCCCTCAGCGCATCGTAAAACTTCCTCATATCCTGGCTATCGGCATGCTCCTGGATCTCATCTGCTTTGGCGCTGAGCCAGGCATCCTGCATGGAGCGGAGTCTGACCTGCACCTTGCTGCGGATGTTGATGAAGGCAGCTTTCTTTGCAAAACACTTGGGGTCACTCTGATGTGCACGGAGAAGTTGGCGTTTCTCCTCCAGGAGGGGCTGAATCTCAGAGTAATTTTCATCAAACCAGTCCTGGTGCTTCTTTTGCTTGGGTCCAATGATTTCGAGAGCGATGGAGTAGGTGGAGTCTCTGAGGTGTGCCCACTGATCTTCAATAGTGTCCGAGATGGTGAGGGGGACAGATAGCTTGTCTTTGATTGCTTCCTGTAGCTCATGGATGACATCTGGACTTTTAAGTTTTTCCAGGTCAAGGCGCTTTGTGACTTTCTGGCCCTGAGGCCGCCTCTTGGGTTGGATGTAGAGGCACATTTTGGATATGATCAGGCGGTGGTCTGTCCAACAGTCGGCACCACACACAGCCTTGGTCAATCTTACGTCTCTCCTATCCCTTGCCCTGATGATGACGTAGTCAATCAGATGCCAGTGGTGGGAGCGTGGGTGCATCCACGACGTCTTGTTACGGGTGGGTAGGCGGAACATGGTGTTGGTGATGGAAAGGTCGTGTGCAGCGCAAAGGCTGAGCAGCCGTAGGCCGTTGCTATTGCACTTGCCCACTCCATGGTGGCCAAGGACCCGGTCCCAAGTGGAATGGTCCATGCCAACGCGGGCATTGAAGTCGCCGAAGACGATGAGCTTCTCTCTCTGCGGAGCAGCGGAGATGAGGCTTTCCAGATCTTCATAGAACTGGTCCTTGGTATCTTTGGGGTTAGTCATGGTTGGTGCGTAGGCGCTGATCAGTGTGGCGGTTCTTGCCTTGTTAAGCGGGAGTTGCATCTTCATCAGCCGGTCATTGATGCCGTCCGGGATGCTAACCAGTTTCCTCACGTGCTCAGTCTTGATGGCGAAGCCCACGCCAGCCTCTCTGCGCTCCTCGCCGCTGCGTCCACTCCAAAAAAAGGTGTAGCCGCCACCTGACTCTGTCAGTTGACCCTTGTCTGAGAGGCGAGTCTCACTGAGGGCTGCGATGTCTACCTTATAACGGGCAAGCTCCCTTGCTACGAGAGCAGTTCTTCTCTCGGGTCGGTCAGCTCTGGTGTTGTCGAGCAAAGTACGGACATTCCATGATGCTAAGGTAAGCACCAACCCTTTCTTTCTCATGTCTCGACCGCTGTGAGGGAAACCCCGCCAGCCGCGGTATGCTGGCCAGGGGTGATGGTGAAGCAGCTATGTTTAGGGCTCCTTTTATCGCCCCGTCCTCATGCCATGGAGGCGAGCAGAGTGATCCTGAAAAGGACTGCTCGGTCGGCCAGCCAGTTGCCTGCACTCCCTCGCTGCTTCGGTCGAGTGGAGTACGACCAGTTTCTGGGCCGCCTGTGTGCAGGTTTGCAGCTACAGCTCCCAGTGATTTCCACACCTGCTGCTTTGCCGCTCGCCCATCGCCACAGGGCTTGGTGTTGACGCAATGTTTGACACCCTGACTTGCGCTGGATTTGGATTATAGTGAGGGGGACTTGCGCTGCATCGGCCTCACTCTCTCGTCCTGGCCCGCCCAATTCCAACGGCAAGACATAGTCGAGACGGCTGGGGACGAACAAGGGTGCAGGAGCTGCCGGAGGGAGGCAAGTATGCCATCCAACCGCCTAAGGGGCTCCACTCCATCGTTTCTGTCGGGGTTGCTCCCCTAGCCTTATCCATTTCCATGGCTCTCACAAGGCAGTGAGGCCATTTGACCCATGGCTGGGATAGGGATTGGTAATGTGTCAGGGCATGTCCACACGTCGGTGGGCCGTAGCACAGTCCCTCTGGGACTCCCTACTGTTCCGAGATCCTCTACTGATTCAGCCTGGAGTCGCATGACAACCAGTTACCGTGTGTGACCACGAGGAGGCACAGCAGAGGTCTTGATGATGGAGAGGCTGTGTACTGACAGGAGAAGACTTACGCACTCGGCTTCTCGTTTCGCGCAAGGCTAGCCAGTGGTGGTTGCTGAGAGCGAGATGGTGCGTAAGCCAAGACGCTACCTTATAACTAACACACTTGCGCATCACATCACCCTGTGTGCATTGCACACACACACACACTCTCACATTCTGAAAATCCTATCATAAGTTGCTCGCTTGGTTAGCATTGCTGGATGGCATCGTCCTTTCGAGTTAAAACTCCTACTTGTGAGACATCAGCTTGAGGTTATTAGTTTGTTGGATGACCGCGTCCCTTGTTGAGACGAAGTAGGTTCATTTCACAGTCGGATTTCGGCGCGGTTTGCTTGATCTGTGTTGGTTAATTGAAATTCTTGTGTGCAGGGCGTTTGCTCAGTTGGTAGAGTACTTGCCTTGCATGCAAGAGGCTCGGGTTTCGAACCCTGAGTTCGGATGTGTCTAACTGATGAGCCCAAATGAGGGCGAAACTCGAGTCTTAGACTTCCGGTTCTTTGACTGTCATGGCTCCTGTGGGCTGCGACGTTGTTTGGCTATGGAATTTATTATATATATATATATATATATATATATATGTGTATATATATATATGTGTGTGTGTGTGTGTGTATGTATATATATACATACACACACACACACATATATATATATATACACATACATATATATATATGTGTATATATATATATAATAAATTCCACAGCCAAACAACGTCGCAGCCCACAAGAGCCATGACAGTCAAAGAACCGGAAGTCTAAGACTCGAGTTTCGCCCTCATTTGGGCTCATCAGGTAGACACATCCGAACTCAGGGTTCAAAACCCGAGCCTCTTGCATGCAAGGCAAGTACTCTACCAACTGAGCAAACGCTCTGCACACAAGAATTTCAATTAACCAACACAAATCAAGCAAACCGCGCCGAAATCCGACTGTGAAATGAACCTACTTCGTCTCAACACGGGACGCGGTCATCCAACAAACTAATAACCTCAAGCTGATGTCTCACAAGTAGGAGTTTTAACTCGAAAGGACGATGCCATCCAGCAATGCTAACCAAGCGAGCAACTTATGATAGGATTTTCAGAATGTGAGAGATTGTATATAATAAATTCCACAGTCAAACAACGTCGCAGCCCATATGTATATATGTATATGCGATCCTTTTTTCACTATAAAATTCCATTACAAATTGTTTATCAACATATGCCAATCAACAGCCCCTAACAGTGACCTGAAATTTCAACAATGGTTAACATTTGAACCGATACCAAAATATACGAATGGCTTTTTCTTCTTTTCTCTTCTTAACAAAAGCGGGAAGATTGTTTCATTTGGAAAACGTCAATAATGACGTCTTTGTTGCAAACTATAAACACAGATTTTTATTTCGTCGTTTACGAAATCTCTTTCAATCTTTCCGACCATTTAATGCTTATTAAGTATTTTCGGTTTCTTATTTTTTCATGGTTTTGTTTTCTTTTTTTTTATTCTATTATTTGTAATCAATTAATTTTTTTATTGAATTTACTAGTCAGTGCTCAATTCGTATTATTTGGATTCATCGGACTACTGCTCTCATCTTGACTGTGATTTTCACAACGTTTCGGTCGATGTAATTTACGACCTTCTTCAAGTGTATCTTGTCGAACTCGAGAATGTTTCTACCGAACTCGAGAATTTTACCGGAATTTCGAACGGAAGCCTTTAGTTACTTCACGGGAGTAGTATGCTCTTGTTCCGTCAGCCATTACTGGACAGAAGTTCTAAGTAATTCGCAATTGTATTTTTTGGTCTCCCACATTAAGAATTGAACCTTCAACCTTAAGGAGAGTATCACTTTTACAATTGATTTTTCCAAATACTCTAACCACTGTGCTACGAGCCCTTGCAAGTTCGAAAAGATAGACCTGAAGAAGGTCGGAGGTTACATCGACCGAAACGTTGTAGTCCAATGAATACAAATAATACGATAAAGATAAGAGAGACTGCTGCTGAAAGAAAAGACATCGTATATATTTTTTCCTTTTTTTCATAATTGTAAAAATGACATTTTTTCCTGCAATCAGAATTATTTAATAATTATCCATACAAACGAAAATCCAATATTACGTCATGAGTCAATTATTTGTCGTTTCAGAATTAACTTACAAATGAATGATATCAAATTAGAGTAATTTCTTTCAGCCGACAGCAAGCAAAACATAGCGCCCGTGAATCCGGCCCGCAGTACGTGTCTTCTCTGGAGACTTTGAGTTGTATATTTTGGATTTTTTTATTTTTTTTAATATTTTCCTATTTTTTGTTCTTTACTAGCAAGCCACCGTTGGGACAGGAAATACAGGCATCTCACATCAACGCCATCATCATAGAACTGACCGAGACTACGCTATTGAGCTTATGTGGGTGGAGACAATGCCAACACAGCGCAACCCCATCGTTGTGCGTTCCGTAGAATTTATGTTCTCTTTCGATTCTCTTCTCTTGGCCGTGATCATCGTGGTTTTCACATTGGCGAGTGTTAAGAGAAGCGCATGTGGGTTCACAAGTATAAAACAAAATAACTCCATCGTTTAGCATGTATTAGAGTCGGATGGATTTGGCGTGTGACACAATCTACTCTATCTGTCGAGGCTAGCTTTCTATTCGTTGTCAATTCATTTCGGCCGGTTCAATCTCTACCAGGAGCATGCAATCTGGTTCCTCGTGCGTCCAACGCTAGGCTCACACTCATTAATGACACAGTGGCTTTTATATAAAGATTTTCTAGAGTCAAATATCAAAGTGTCAGTTATGCGATATGGCTGTGACTTTTGAATCGCATAAACAATTCTGACATACAACTCGCATAAATTGACTTTGGATTATTTCTGTGCAAACATTTCTACTGTGTGAAAGGAATCTATTTTTAGAAATGAACTTAATTTAAAACTTCCAAACTTTCTGTGTTTTGTCGTGTCATAAACATTCACCCCCCTGCGTTTTTTTCTCCTCTGATCCATTTATAGTATCACCCCCCACCAAAAAAAAAAAAAAAAAAAAAAAAAAACAGGAGAAATTTTAACAACCTCACAAAAAAAGAATTTGAAACACTTTCAATATAAACATGCATTCAGCTATTTCACCTCACCTCCCAAAATGTATCAGGATGAATTTTAATCACCTTCCACAGAAGGATTTTTAAACACTTTCAAAATAAACAGGCGTTTTCCCATTTTCCTCTCCTATTCTTTCCAAAAAAAAGTCAAGATTTATCGGCGAACACGACGGCCTTCATCATGTTATATTGGTGCTTCCGTGATCAGGATGTGACCTTTGACCAAGGAGGCTTGGTCTTCACCATGGTATGATTGTTGTAACAGAACGTGTAGGAGTCCGTGTGAGAAAATCAGCAGCAGCCGAAGGATAGTTGGCTCATGAAAATATTAGCAGCAGCAACCATCAAAGCACGTATGTAAATTAGTAGGTGTGTACGCGCTTGCGTCACAAGAAAAGGAGCAAAAAATAGTCCACGCGGTCGAAGAAAGAAGCAAGTTGTGTGTCGGGGAAGATGGATGTGCAAATATGACGGCGAGAAAGCGTTGTCTAGCACCAGCATGAGATGGCGAGAACAGAGACTTTAAAAAAGCACATGTGTGTGCGAAATGACTTTGGAAAAATAATGAAATGCGTTGTTTTAGAAGAACCACAAATAAATGCATTTCATTTGTACACAAAAAAAAAAAAAAAAAAAAAAATGCCTATTCGGATTTTTATTTTTATTTATTTTTTTCTGTGTTATTTGTTTATGTCTTTGCGACAAAGTCTCAGACAACGTGCGGGTCTGAGCGACTGGAATTTAACGCCATTGTATGAATATAATTGAATGTTTTGTTTCAGAATTTTTGGATGAAGATTCACTACTTGTATCAATTATTTATTTACTACTTTGCTTATCTTGAATGTTCTTCTTATAAAATTTCGGCCGATGCGACCGCCGACCTTCTTCATGTGTATCTTACTGGACACGAAAATCTGGAAAAGAAAAATTGGTTATCATTACGATTATTGTTTCGATTTCACTTCCAGCTACTCCTTCATTTTTAATAAAATTTTTACCGTACATTCTGTTTTTTTTTTGTTTCTTTTGTTTATTTCATTTTTTATTTTTTACTCATGTACTTACAAAGCAAATCGCCACTTCGACGCCACTATTTGGAGTCATGTATCGGAAAGATTAACAAGATATTTGTTTATGTTATATTTAAACTTCTGCATATCAGTACAGCCAGGGAAGCGGGCAGAAGGAAGGGAATTTCAAGTCTAGCTGTTCGAGGGAAGAAACTATTAGAATAGAAAGCTTTATGGTATTTAGGGACATCAACAGTAAAGGGGTGAGATCATATTGCTAAGCGGGTTTGTCAGGGATATGTACGTCGAGAGGGTACAAGTGAAACAAGTTCGTTAGAACACATTCCATTAAAATATTTGTAAAACAGGCACAGTGATGCAACATTGCGGCGATGAGGCAGAGGCTGGTGCTTAGTTGATAAAGTGGGACCGATTAGATTGACAACTCTATTTTTGGACTTCATCTAAGAGGAAGAGGCTAGTGGTAGATGCACCAGCCCAGATGTGGCAACAACACTCCATGCATGGACGAATGGTGGCCTTGTAAAGGTACAGGATACTCTCAGGCATGAGAAGTTTTCTAGCTCGATAGAGGGAACCTACCTTCTTCTGTTTATTAAATTGTTAGGTAAAAGTACAGATTAGTTAAAACAAGCCCCCCCCCGTATTAATAATGTTTTTTTTCTAAATAATAACATAATCATTAAAAAAATTTTTGACACGAGGAACAACCAGAAGTGAAGTCGAAACAATAATCGTAAAAATAATCAATTTTCTTTGTTGAAAGTCAGAGGTTACATCGGCCGAAACGCTGTGAGAATAACACCCAAGATGAGAAACGCAGTTTGAATAATCCAAATAATAAAAATAAAATGAAGAATACTTGAGAAAACTCGTGTACATCAAATCTGGAATGTTTACATCTAGATATTTATTTGCTTCACCACGAAAGCAAAATGTGACACAAGGTCATTTTTAATGTGGGGAAAACCAGCTCCACAAAAAGGAATACTCTGGTAGAAAGCAAAATAAAATGGCCTTTGTATAGAAAGGAGGTTCGGTTTTTGAATCTCGACTTCGGATATGTCTAACTGATGAGTCCAAATGAGGGCGAAACTCGAGTCTTGAACTTCCGGTTTGTTGGCTGTCATATCTATGTAGATGTCGTTGCTAATCAGCTCTTACTCTATCATAAATACCAATGTGTGTTTATTTGCATATGTATATATAAAGGAATGTACGTTCTTCCATCTTACCATGGAGAAGTTAGCGTGTAAAAACTTGCCAGACAAAACAATGTCAAATGTTGAAGATAAGCATGGAAGGCAATAGCAAGTCCGACAAACCTCGCCGTCTGAATTCAGGAAGAAATATTTCACTTTTAATAAAACGTCAACGCTTTATGTTTTATTTTTCGTTATGTCATCACAAATGCTAATAATTTTTACTATTATATATAAAAAACTTTGTGTGTGTGTGTGTGTGTGTGTGTGTGAGAGAGAGAGAGAGAGAGAGAGAGAGAGAGAGAGAGAGAGTTCCTTACGAACTCTAAAACGGCTGAGCCGATTTTTATGAAATTTCACACGAAGGTACCTTATGTATCTGGCGGTGTTCTTAGCTAGGTTTCGTGTAAGAATGTCTTCGGTAAGTATCGATGATCGGAAAAAAGTCGGCGATTTTAACCAACGTTAACACCTTATACAGCCTAACATCACGTGCATTTGAGAAGTTTTATTATTACACAAGCCGAAAGGGCCGGCATATAAAATCAATAGTATGTTCTTTGATATGACAGGAGAACAATCAAAATGATTGTTTCTGCTTAAAGCACAATTAAACCATGATACTTGACTTTTTCATTTTAAACTTTAATTCAAGCTATTATATACAAAAAATAATTTTATAAAATCAGCACTAGGTTCTCTACAGTGTAATGTATGCTTACAATGTATTGTGGGCTAAGTCATTGTGGGGAGGCATGTGAAGCTTTCTCCCGGTGCACCACGATGGGTCCCCAACTAGAGCAATCAATCAATCGATTTCATTGAATAAAAGCAATTTCATCGATTTTGATGACAATAAAAATATGGCAGTATAAAACATTCGTTGATCCTCATTCAATCCCGAGCAACGTCGGGTCATCCTGTTAGCAATTTAGGAATAAAATAATTATTGGTTCAATTCTCTGATTTTATTTGAATATAAGTACGAACAATACCTAAACATATTTTCCCCCGTCATTTTTATGGAACTGTGTGTAAACCAGAACAAACTATCATTAGTATAATCGTACTGCAATTAAAGTAACTCGATGATCATTATAAATAATCGATGTTACTAGTATTAACAACTAGCAGGGAGACTCGATGTTGTTTGGGATAGAATGCATTTGCACTATGCTACTTAAACCATATTACTTGCGGACCAGTGGCGCAGTGGTTAGACTACTTGGAAAAATCAATTGTAAAAGTGATATTCTCCTGAAGGTTGAAGGTTCAATTTTCAGCGTGGGCAACCGAAAAATACAATTGCGAATTACTTATGACCTCTATCCAATCATGGCTGACGGAATGAGAACATGCTACTCCCGTGAAATAAATAAAAGGTTCCGTTCGAAATTCCGTCCAAATTCCCAAATTCGACAGATAAGATACGCCTGATGAAGGTAGAAGGTTACATCGACCAATCAAGATGAGAACAGTAGTTTGAAGAATCCAAATAATATGAAACGAAAAAAAAAAATGCTTTTTCACTTTGCTTATTAAACCATATTACTTCCTTTCGGGTGATTTTTATCCTCGGCCTCCAAAATCAACAGAGATTAGACCATTCCTGTAATGAACCGGTCTCTGTTGATTTTGCGGTGAGAGTAAAGTTCTGTGCAGTTCTACGAGGTCTACCCCCCAGGCCTCGCCTTCTCTCTTTGAGAAAAGGATTAGTTTATTGCTAATCGTCTGAGGCGCCCTCACCGGGGAATACCGATGGGGCTCCCCAGGAACTTTTTGCAGCTCGGAGTGCCCCTCATCGGGAGCGCTGACTTCTCAATCCCACTTTCTGAACCTGGTGTCACAGTTCTTGCAGTGGGAGAAAATTAAATACATGTTACATAATAGGGACCCTATCCCGGTAAATAGCGATTAAGTTAGCTCGTCTGACTTTAGGCGAGGGTCCCTCTTAGTGAATGTCAAGATACAGGATTGTACCAATTGAGGAAGCGGGAGATAACGCCCTAGACAAAACAGTCGAATGATATGAGGATATGGTGACGTCACGTTTTCGAGCAAGAGAAAGAAAGGGTCACATTAGTACATGTCAGAATATCCCAGATCTATGAAACAGAACCGCTTTAAGGCTTGAACGAAAGATGCGTGACAAGGTAGGGCAAAGGTCAAACTCCGTAGACAAAAGAGTAGAATGATATAAGGATATGACAAATGAGTAACGTTTTCGAGCGAGAGAAAAGTCTTCTAATCGGTTCTCTCAGAGAAGCCCTACGAATAAGATACGACTAGATGATGTAGAAACCGATAAGCTAAACCGAATGTTACCGAGGTCTGTCCGTCTGTGTCCCTCATTTTTAAGTTAGAAAACTATCTTAGAAAGAAAATAATTATTAGTTATTATTAGTCTCTCTCTCTGTAAGTAAATTATTTCCAATAAAACCTTGGAGAATTCAGCGAACGTCTCTGTGTGTTTTTCATGCATGAGTAAATTATTCGTGTTGTTAAACAGACGAAACGATCGACAACCACTTTTGCATATTGTGACTTTCAGATGGCGCCGGATGACTCGATGGATCAAAGAACCAAACAAGATTGGCTGCAGTATTTTAGAAGTTAAATATTATCAAATATGAAAAAATTTCAACAGAGAATAATTTTCCAAAATAAAATATAACAGTTAAAATTTAGATCATAAAATAAATGAGGGGGGGGGAATATTAGTTGCAAAAACAATAAACAATGTACATATTGTCTGTGCATTAAGGCAGTATTCATTTATTTAAACAACATTGTAAATATAACATTTTGCTACTTGATTATACGTTGTAAATCTTCTATAATATAAATCTCACCTGTCTGTTTAAATTTATGTATGTATGTATGTATGTATGTATGTAAGGTCATGTCATATGCTACTGGTACCACGTAACTCAGTACTACCTGCCTCATGGTCGGGTCACCGACGACTAAACTGGTTCCCCCACCAGACTTGTTTCGTGAGGAGGGCGGCTAGTCTCCCTGGAGGATTAAAAACAAGACCTTCCAAAGGGCGAATGAACTCTTTTTCTGGGTCAACGACCAACTAGCACCGTGTATATTTGTGTGTGTGTATATGTGTATTGGGGTAGAGAGGGCTCCCGTAAGCCGTGGTGAAGGCAACCTTTCTAGGAGAAGCAAATCTATGATTAAAAAAAACCATAAAGCGGGAGACCAGTACCCGCATTAAACTGGTCTGCAGTTTAATTTGTTGCTGGCTATCTTGCTCTTGCTTGTTGCTGGATCTCAACATTTTGAACCGAGAGAGAGACTTAGCTGTCGTACAAAGCTAAGACTCTGTAACATCATCTTTGTATAGATACTCCCTCAGGCATTTGGGCTCATGGATTTTAAATGTCTGAGGGAGTGGCACTCGTCTGACAAGACGTTGCAATCATTATGTCTTGCAAAACACTTTCGACAGAGGCGACAGATTTTCACGAGATCGATATACTTTTGAAGCTCGACTCTTCGGACAACAAATATCGAAAAATTGGCCAAAACATTAATTTCTTCATCCGCAACTGGGCATTTTTCTACAGGGAGGGGTCTATTTTTTCGCTGATATTTTCGAAGAATTATCCCTCTTTTCGATTGACTTAACTTAATTTAAACATTCGTCACTTTCGGTTTCGCGATGGGCGCAGCAGCAAAGACGTCATGTTTTTTTCACGTCCTTTTCCTCCTTCGCGGTACGGGTTCGAGCCTGCCTTCTTACTACCACTTTTTTTTTTTTGCTCAACATGCACCTCCAAACACCTGGGAAACGCCGGGCACCTAGGCTAGTCTATAATAAAGCAGAACAATGTTTGCTTAAATGAAAGAATACTGCCTAAATGCACACACACAATATATATACACTCATTAGCAAAAAAAAAAAAAAATGTGTCAAGAGTGAAAGAAGGAAGAAATCGATTTTTCAATATATTTCCATGAATTTTTGTTAATTTTAGCTGAAAATTTCTATTTTGCAGATCATTATTATTATAGCATATAATAATAAGTGGAAAAATGAATCCTAAAAATGTTAAGACCGCATCTTGGCGAGGATATAAAAAAAACACATTGCAAGATTAAGGCCGTCCAAGATGATTACAAGCAGATTTTTGATATTTTAAGAAAGGAAAATGTGAAAACATCTTTCTGTAGTGAAGCGAATTAGTCAAAGATTCGAAGGCGAACGCTTGGTAAAAGGGAAATCTGGATCTGGTCGCCCTGGAGCATCCACTTTGAAGGACGACCACATGCTTAAATTAACTGTTTTAAGGATAAAAAGAAAACTTATGTTGACCATAGCAAAGAATTCCAAACAGGGCCTGGAAATTCACTTTCTAGATATACAATATTTAGACGAATGAAAGAAATGGAATTTTCCTCTAAAAGGTGTGCAAAGAAGCCATTTTTATCTAAAAAGAACATTAATGAAAGAAATAGATTTTTCTCTTGTTATGGCAAGAACGATACAGACTGGTTCAGGAATGTTTTCTGGTTAGATGAATCAAGATCTTGTCTTGTTAGTGATGTTCCCGATGCTCCCGATGCTCCCGAACGGTGCAGTCGAAGAACTGGAGAAAGATTTTCGACAAATGGCATAAAAATGACAGTTAAACACGAGAATGGAGGGATAATGGTACGGGGGAACTTTTACTGCAGCAGGGGAACATATTAGATGTGAGAAGTCAATCAATGCAAAGGACTACATTCGAATATTAGAAACAGGACTGTTACCAAGTATCCAGAAGCTGAGAATATCCCAGAACATTATTTCTCAACATGATAATGCCCCTGCACACATTGCTAAAGTCACAAAAAATAGTTTTCTGATAATTCAATTGATGTGATATTTTGGCCAGGTGAAAGCCCCGATTTAAACCCAATCGAAAATATTTTGTCCATAATATCTCGTGCATTGGCCAGAAGAACTTTTGAGAACAATGACAAACTGTGAGAAGCTATGCAAAGCGAATGGGATAGCATCTCCTCTTAACAGTGGCCCACTTTGGTTGAGAGCATGTCTAAAAGGATTGATCTTTTAAAGAAATCAACAGGGAATACGACTCCATCCTAATCATATATTAAAGTAAATGTCTTGTTCTGTGTTATTAATCTCGTTTAAGTTTCCTTGTCCAATTGTTCTATATAACTTTTAGTGCAATAAAATGTATAAAATTTGTTTGGCCCATTTTCTTTTGCTCACGAGTATATATATATATATATATCATGATTTTCTTGGGGGTACAAAACTTTATTAAGGCAATCGTGAAGGGAAGACGTATTCCTTCGGAATTCATTTTATATTAAAAAAAAAGACCGAGGAGAAAAGGAAAATGAATAGCGACTAAAAACTAAAAGTAGGGAAATAGAAAAAAAAAAAAATCAAAACGAGTCAATTTACATGTTTCGCCCTCACTCATCAAAATTGGAATCGATGGATTTATTTTTTAGTAATTTGTTTTCCTTAATGATAAAATCTAAAAAAAAAAAAGAGACGGGAGCAAGAGCAATCGTATAGGGATGAATCTTAGAGGCTGATCACGTTTAAACCCAACAAGCAGTCCTTTTGCTTATAAAGGGAAGGCTTCCTAAGGCGAACGTGAAACAGTCTCCAAGACTTTTAGATGATATACGAAGTGAGCTCGACTCAATACGGAGAAAGAGTCGATGCTGAAGTTCGTCGCACAATCTCGGTATTTAACAAAGGGTTCCGTTATAGCGAATCCACATGTGTTGTTTACAGCGTCGGTAGGTAGGAATGTTCCATTCCTGATTTTGCTCGGTACATGTTGTTGTATGCGACTGACCAATTTTAAAGACGTGCGACCTACGTAGTCGGCACAGCAACCACATTTAAATGAATAAATGACATTACTAATATAATGGGGGGGATAGAACATCTTTTTCATTGGAAGCCATTAATGGTGTTGTATTATATACAACACGAACATTTGAAGCAAAATAACATCCTTCAACAGTTGAACTAATTTGTTTGATGAATTTTTCACTTACTTTCCCCAACCACGGCAATCGAATATAAACCGGACATTTATCCACCATATTGGGTTTTGTTCGCAAAGAATCTGCTCTTTTCCTTTTAATCGTGGTTTCAATTACATCTAAAGGATACCCATTATTGGACAACAACCGATCACATCGATTTTCCCAAATCTCAGTACCCTGTATATCAAATTTCGAGTCTGTAGTCTAAAAATTGACAGAGTTATTGAATAGGAAAATGTACACAGACAAACAGACAGACACACACAGAGACACGTTCACTTATATATATATAAACGTGTGTGTGTGTGTGTGTCTGTCTGTGTGTCTGTGTCCATTTCCCTACGCAATAACTGTCAATTTTTAGTCTACAGACTCGAAATTTGATATACAGTGTACTGAGATTTGGGGAAATCGATGTGATCGGTTTTCGACCAGAAATTTGGCTGTTAAGGGGTCAAAGTTCAGCAAACTGACCTTTGAGAACTCTACCAAACTCCTCCGACAATTTTGGGTCTAAACACTTGAAATTTTATATATAGATTCCTTTGATATGGATCTAACTTAATAACTTGATTTGAGCCCAAAACAATAAATGTTAAGGGGTCATAATAGGGGTCAAATTAAAAAAAAATTGACCGTTTTTTTTTTTTTTTTGCTCAGCACACACCTCCAAACACTCGGGCAACGCCGGGCCGAAATGCTAGTATATATATATATAATACATATATATATATATATATATATATATATATATATATATATATATATAATTTAATGTTTTTAATTTACTTTGAAAAACATCTTTACTCATCATACAATTACCTATTACAAAGCACATTTTTCTAGATACGTAACAGTCGTAACACTAACAGTGTTACGTGTGTGACGTCGTAACACACATATGCAATCTAACAGATGTTCTTCTATACATTAAGTTGCATCTTGGGACCCTTATTTATAATTGTGTCTTGCACACTTCCCACATAATGATACATCATCATCATCATGATGAAGACTAACTTCAACAAAGTTTTTTTCTTGCTTTCTGTTCGTTCACTTGACATGACTGCATTTTTCGTTATTTGTTTGTTGCGTTGTCAGAGAAGAAAAAGAGAAGGATTCTGCTTTCTAGGGGACTCCAACAAAAACCAAACCAAAAAAAAACAAAAACAAAAAAACAAATGAATTGAAGACCCCCTCCCCCAACTCTGAAAATAACAGTTTGCACGCATTACTCTCCTTCTCTCTCTGTAGTAAACAAAGAAGCAGTAAACCATAAGTGGGTTTAAGTGGCACCGACACCATAAACACTACTACTACTACTACTACTACTAGTAGCAGTAGTATTTCTCGTAGGAGTTGACGTAGTAATTACAACAAGAGCAGATATTTGTTATTTCACAGTAATAGTAGTGGTAGCCGTTTCTGAAGATGCATAGGGCCCGCCGCACCGCACCCCACCGCGCACCTGATCTGCTCCAGAAACTGAGGGCGAGATGCCAGTAGTAAGTGAATAGTAGCATTAATAATAATAATAATAATAATAATAATAATAATAATAATAATACCCCTCCGCTCTTTCTTTTCGTTAGTTGTAGTTTTGCTGGTCGTAGTAAAAAAAAAAAAAAAAAAAAAAAAAAAAAAAAAAAAAGAAAGAAAGTTTTGATTCTTGTTGCTGTAGTTATAGTCGTGATCCGCAGTAGTAACGGTAGTGGTAGTAGTAGTGGTGGCGTTCAGCCCTCTCCGGTGGCGGCGATGGTGGTGCGGAAAGAACTGGACCTCCTCAACTCTGCGAACGGTGGGTCCGGTGTCCGTCGCTTTTTGACCAGTCTGTCTGTCTGTCTGTCCGTCACGCTATTAAAAAGACAAAAAGAAGAAGAAGGAGAAGACAAAAGTTGAAACAAAGGAGAGCGAAAAGAAAAACAAAATAACACGCCAACAAGTATACACACACGCCGCACGGTAAAGATTACTGTCTTAGATGTAAAGAAAAGAAAAAAAAGAAAAAAGGGGGTCAATTTTTGACTAATACAAAAACACACACAAAACATTTTTTTTGTACAGAAAATGACTTAAACCTTGTGTAGACAAAACACGTAAACGCAATATAAGCACACACACACACACACACAATAAGATACAAGATCGAGCAAAAAAAAAAAAAGAAAAAAAAAGCGACTCCTTTCCAAATCCGTGTTAGCGAAAGTTAATGAAGAATTCTTCAATTCTTTTTTTTTTTTTTACTTTAATTGCGGAATAAAAAAATAAATAAATAAATCAGAAACGGTCTGTGTTATGTTACATTTATGGTCCGGTTTGCGCACCAAAAAAAGACTGTTCTTCAAAATAATATATAAAAAAATAAAAAACAAAACTAAAATCGATTCCATGTAACTGCGGACCAAACTTTTTTTTTTCTTTCAAGAATTAACTTTCATCTTTTCAAAATTAACCGCACTTCACTTTGTTTCATTCTCGACACCCACAAACAAAACTAGAGACGGACACCAAATTTTCATTTGGACTAAGAGCGTTCGGATCTGGGAAAACTCAAACTCCAGGTAACACCATGTGATTTTTGCCAGTGATCGCGTGAAAACTTTAGTTGGCTACCTTTAAAACAGGAAAAAGAAAAATTTAAACAATTGCAAAAGTTCAAATGTAACGTGAACAGATATCTCGCTGCTCAATTTCCTATATAGTATCCCTTTGAATTTGGTCACAACTAGTAGGCCGTTTACGTCAAAGTGACACTTTGCCTTGTTGGGATTGAAATAAGAAAATAAATAAGAAGGAACAAACAAACAAACAAACAAAAATAAATAAAAGACAAGAAAATAAAAGAAATTCTTGGACAAAACAAAGTCTCGGATTATTATAAATATTCATTATTATGAAAACTATAAAAGCAATATTCTTTGGATGTTATAAACACACGCACGCCGGTGGAATTAAAAAAATTAGAACAAAATAAACTAAAAAAAGCAACAAAAAAAAAACACAGAAGACTAAAGAAGGAAAAACTATAAAACGGAACTAAAAACTTTACTGTGGATAACTTTTTCCCTCACTATGGATATACGCCAGTAAACATTTTCATTCGGAACTCCAAGAAAACAAAAAGATACAAAGAAAACGTCTCCCTGGCGATAAAGGTGTATATGTATCCTGTGTATGCGTAACCTCCCCACATATCCTTCATACGCTAAACACAAGAGTAAATACCGGCTTTATTTTTATTTTTTTTTAAATATATATATATATATATATATATATATATATACACACACAAAAGTGAATGGTAAAAAATGCCGATTGGCTACATCTGGCCGTCTTACGTTTCGATGTTAAAAAACAAAAAAGTGACAATTTTATGAATGTAAACATGAAAGTTGATAGAAACGAGACCACAACCTGACACCCCTATAAAAATAAACAATAAAACCACCTCGATCCGTATTAAAATATTGTCTCCACCCGTGAAAAAGGATTAAACACATTTTCAGCTATTCTATTCCGTTATAAGTTTACCAAATCATGGCACCCCTCTAAAAAAAAAAAATAAAATAAAACCATCTCAACTACATATCAAAAATACTGTCCCCCACCTCCACCCTTGATTAAGAATTAAATACCTTTTTGACTATTCTGTTCTGTTACAAACGTGAAAATCGATAATTTTCTGTTCAATAATTCTGTATCACTCTCTTTTAATTAGCGTGTAGTATTGAATACCTCTCCTTTCTGTATATCTCCCATTAACCTATAAATCAGTTCCGTCAAAGACTTTCTCCCTTCAATTACATACCATATCTTAATGCCAAATTGACTATTCTCATTTCAATTTTCCTACGGAGAACGTATTCCACGAAATAAAACAAAAAACAAAAAAAACAAAACAAAACAAAAAGAAACAAAAAAAAACAAACAAAAAAACACGCTTTGCATCCCTAGAACCATAAAAATAAACATCATCCAAGATTCTTATTAATTATTATTTTATGAAACTTCTATCTCCATCGTTTGCAGACGGGTGGGTTGAGGGTAGGTGTTAATTTTCAGGTAACTTATATCATCCCATCATGGCAACACCTCATCTGCACCTCTGTGGGTCGACTGGCTTGTAACTGGCGCATAGGATATTCCCGAGTAATACACGTTGCGTATTTAAAGAAAGAAAGAAAAAAAAAATTGGAGATTTCCTTTCTCGTTCGCCTCATCTCTCTACTTTCAGCTGCCCGATCTCTGGCCAATTATAAGTCTGACTCCAAGAAAACAGATACTCGGATTCCACTAAGTAGATTATTTAGCACGGAATTGGACTAAAGAAGGGCAAAGAAAAGATTATCAGTTCACGATTAAGATATAATCTATCTATCTATCTATCTATCTATATATATATATATATATATATATATATATATATATATGAGAGAGAGAGAGAGAGTTGTATCAAAGATAAAAACAAATAAAACCGTAGCAAGACTTTACCGATTCTTCTTCGAGAATGTAAACGATTGGATATCGATTTATTGTTTCCGCGATTCATGAATAGACGCTGATGCAAATGCACGTCAAAACTTTTTTTTTAAATGTTCGATCTGTCAGATGTAGTAGTTAATTAACTTCCAAACTAAATATCGATTTCAAGAAAGAAAGAAGCCCGATCTATTAATTCATTCTTCAGAAAGTTATTACACGCGCGTGCACACACACACACACACACACACACACACACACACACACACACACACACACAAGTTCAAATGAATCCCGACTAATGAAATGATCTGGTCATTATTTAAATATCAATGAAAAATTATGGATTTATTAAATATACTTAACACACTATTTTTTTTTTAACTAGGAAGAAAGTGTAGTATCTGTTCCGCTACACTTAATCGTTCAATCTTCGGGCAGTAAGTCTCCTAAACTGTAGTATTAAAAATAATGTTCCAATCTAGAATGCCTATCTTGTGAGGAATTAGATTTTCTCCATATTAAAAATCGATTTTGTGTCCAACTCTGGCCACGTGGGTCGTTTGGATAGGAGCAAAGAATATTACCTGTTCTGATACTACAGAAAAGTATTTCTAAACTGAGACAATTTTAGAGTTTGTTCCATTTCAGTGTTTCTTTTTTGAGAACGGGATTTTCCTCACATTAAAAACTGACCTTGTGTCTAACTTTCTCCCCCTGGGGAACATAGTAAATAGGGTCTGAACACATCGTTCACTTTTTGCCTTGATTTTCTTATTTTGTTTTTGCTAGGAATGGTGCATTCTACCGGATGCCAGACATTCACCCACTATATCAGTTACTCCAACCGAGAGATCTTTTTAAGATTCTAATCGCTCTTTTAAGTGCAATTAAGTATACACACCTTTATGTTGCGCTGTCTTAACGTCGACATGCATAACATAAAAATAAATCTGTTGTTCAGAATAATAGCGTCATAACGGTTGCTTCTTGGTATCGAACTCTGTTAACAAGTGTCGAGAAAGCAATCTTGTTTATTTGTTCTACGGTAAGAGGCAGACTTACGCGATAACAATCGTTTTCGGACGTCGATTTTCACGAACTTTATCAACATTATTATTTAAAAACGAATTAGAATAACATGTTTTGTTTTGAGTTAACTTAACTGAAGTTAACCAGTAAAACCAACGAAAACAATTCTACAACGTTTAAATAAAATCAATTGAAAAAAAATCTAAATAATAACTTTTTAAAACACCCTTTTCTGTTTACCTAAAAAGAAAACTTTACTTGCACAAGTAATAGTATTTTTCTTTATGAAAATCGCTCCAGACACACCACGAAGCCACTTGATGTAAGCAGCTAAAAATACTACTTCAAGCTAATACAAAATAAAAAACAAAATAATAGCCAGTGATAAGTGTTAAATGAAATAGATTCTGACCTAGAAAACAGCAATTTTTCCCTCTTTGTCAGAAACATCGCTCATGGAATGTGAGAAGCAAAGGACAAAATAAAAGAAGCAAAAATTACGAGGATGCTGAAAGCAAACCCAGGGTCTACCCTGTACTCTTCATGCACTTTCTCCCTCGCTACTTGAGATTGTATTATCCTTATTTTTCTGATGGTATTATCTGGGGAGCTTTGTCAGCTTTTGTAAGTTTAGATTAGTGGGGGTTACTGGATAGGACCTGTTTGTCTTTTGGACTTTCTTTTAGTTTTGTGATATTTCTTCGAGGTTGGAGGATTTTCTTTTTTTTTTTTTTTTTTTTTTTTTTTTTTGCGCGTAGAGGCGCAGTCGGATAAATAGCCGAGAGATAAAAGTCGGAAAAAGAAAAAAAAAAAAAAAGAAAAAGGAATCTTTTTTTTTTTTTAACCTTCCATGTGGATATTATTTTAGAACGCCTTGCCTCTTCCACACCATCGAATTTGAACTTTTCTTTTCGCTTCTTTCCTATCGGTTCTCTCTGCCACAATTCATTCAGTTCCCATCTTATAAATTAGTTGCTCAAAGATATAATATTAATAATAATATTAATAATAATAAACAACGAAAAAAAAAGGCAAGTGTCTGCGATTCCAACTTTTCAGTCAACAGCGAATCTTCACAATTACAAAATACAAAAACAAAGAACAAATAAAATAATTCTCATATATTTATTTAATCGCTGTGATCCTCCACAATAATCATCCCAGTGTAAAATAAAATAAAATAAAATAAAACCCCCAAACATATAGCGATTCTACAAAATAAATTCGACCATCCTAAAATCTTTAAAAATTTTTGCTTCAACCACATCACTTTTTTTTTTCACCGGATTATTACCATTTATATCCTTATCTTTTGGGGCTAACATCAAAGTGTAGTATCTGTTCTGATATTACACTGCATCTTTTGTATCCTTGTTTAATTAAGGAGACATTCTTATAGGCTGAGACGATTTAAATTTTTGTACCAGTGCAGAGTGCCGCATTTTGGTGAACTGGATTTTACCACACATTGAAAACCGACCTTGCATCGAATTTTGTCCTCGTTGGTAGGCAAGTAAGTAAGGACATTATTATCTAATTCTATCCCCGTGGGGAGGAAAGTACATGAAGATATTATCACTAGTTTGAAAAAAACCAAAAAAAAACCCCAACTATTTCGTGTTGAGACGATTAATCGGAATCCGGAATCGGGGAAAAACGGAGATTTTAGGAGGTATCGGAATCGGAAATAATCATGCATATTTTCCGATGCCGAAAACGATTCCTTTAATTATTATTTTTTTAAATTTGATTTTGTTTTAAACAAAATCTTCCACTTCAGGTAGTAACAATAAAATAATACATATTTATTGATTTTAAACTACCAGTAAAACTAACATCTATAGATCATCGCCGTAAGTGTATGAGAAAACATTTGCACATTTAAGATACTTTTTTTTTTTTTTTTTGCAGTAATCAGGAAAATATAACAGCTTTATAGTTCAATGCTTACGGATTTATAAAGAATCGGAATCGGAATCGGAATTGGTAATTGTATTGGAATCGGGGAAAAATATTGGAATCGTCCCATCACTATAACTTATATACATAGTCCGTTTGTCTGAGAGGTTTAGAAGAAAATCTACAGTCTCATTGCGTAACAATATCTATCTATCTATCTATCTATCTATCTATCTATCTATCTATCTATCTATCCCTCTCTCTATGCATATAAATATAAATGTAAATATATATATATAGATACTCTATTTATTTATTGTAAATAAAAACAGCATTTATTTATTGTAAAACATTTTATTAAAATTAAACGCGTATTATCTACAAAGAAACTAAAGCTAGCGAACGACATTAGTTTAATTTCGAAATATTTTTAAACAAAAACAAAATGTAAATGACTTAAAGAGTCGTAGACAAAAAAAAAGTTCATAGAAAGAAATCAATAGTCAGGCATTATTTTCACGGAAATCAGTGGAACCGGTAAACACTTTCCTATCGTCTGCATCTCAGGTGGTTTCTTTTGTTAGAACGCCCCCCCCCCTGCTACTACGCACGCGTCTGGCAGTCGGAGCAAGAACGGAAAGACGAAGCGAAACAATCGTAGAAGTTAGTCTCATGAAAAGGGATAAGATAATAATATCAGGTAGTTGAGACGACGGATAAGAATTGACAAGGGAACCGTATATCGATCCTCTTGATTCTTAATGTCGAGAGGAGCAGACTGAACGAATTCAAACATTGCATAAAAGTAATAAATAAACGAAACACAAGCGAATTGCTGTGATTTGGCGAGTTTAGAAGAATTTAGTTATTTATTTTGTTCCCTTGTTTCGTTTTTATTTGTCTACACTCTTGGCCGCCCCCTCCCCAATCCCCCAATCTCCCCTCGTTATTCTGTTTCTGATTCTACTAGGGTTTCGTGTTGTCTCAGGTTTTGTTTTCGTATTTCTACGAGTGAGTGGATGTTTGAATAAAATAAGGGATAAAAGAAATATATATATATATATATATATATATATATATATATATATATATATATATATAATGAAAATAGGCCGACTGACCTAATACTAATATAATACTGTTTTGTTTTGTGCAAGTATCGCACACACATTCATGTAATCCTGATGTAATTCTCTTTGTATAACATGAAAACAAAAGATTGAAACCCGACTATTCAGGAAGAACACCAGAACAAAACGAGAGAGAGAGAGAGAGAGAGAGAGAGAGAGAGAGGGGGAAAGGGGAGAGGAAGAAAGTGGGATCATAGATTTGGAAGAGAGTGGGATCATAGATTTGGAAGAGAGTGCGGAAAATATAGAGGGTGAGAGAAAGGGTTTGCGAGGGTGACACGATTTTCGAGAAGTAAAATAATAGAAAGAGAGAGAACGAGAAGGAGGCGGTAAGAGACGGGGGAGAGAGAAAGAAGGAAAGGAAGAGACAGGTGTAAAGGAGTGAGACGAAGAGAAAAAGTGAAAAAAGAAAGGGATAAATAATAGCATTAAGAAAAAGAAGCAGAGGGAGACGGAAGAAAATAAAAAGAGAGACAGTCGCAAGAGTATTTGAAGACAGTGATAAAGAAAGAAAACAGTGGGAGAAAAACAGAAGAGGGTGGAGAAGTCACGCAAATAGCTAAAGAGACAGAGAGGGGTACACGGAAAGAGAAACAGACGACACTAATTGGGAGTGTTAAAGAGAGAAAGAGAAAGAGGGTGAGAGAGAAAGAGAGAGATAGAGAGAAAGATAGAGGTAGAGAGAGAGTGTTAGAGAGGATAGATAGATAGATAGATAGAGAGAGAGAGAGACAGAAAGAGATAGAGAGAAAGAGAGCGAGAGAGAAAGAGAGGTACATTGCGTGTTTAAGTTAGGCGAAAAGTAATACTAAGGAAATGCCTTAAGGCTAGCTTAATCACTTCCAAAAACCTTTCGAAAAGACTTTCTTTCACAGACCGTTCCAAACGGACAGACAGACCCTCAACAAAAGACAGACTGACTTATATTTTCGACACAATAACTCAAAGGGACATGGGCCAAAAATTAGTGCGAACTGAAATCCGCAAAGGGCTTCGATCGTACGAAGAACATCGCTACAACGAAGCCGTCCAGACGTGGATGAACGTCCTAGCCCGGTTGAAACCGGGTTCGCGAAAGTTTGAGGTGATTGGTTATCTGCTTCGGGCTCACGAGGATGCTGGTCGTTTCAAGCAGATGTTGATGGGGTCAGTCGAACAGCTGGACATGGTAACCGAAGCGAAATGCCCGAGCGAGAAAAAGAGAATGAAAAAGAAGCACAATAAAAGACCAAGCAACGTGAATGCCGCCGAAATGGCCCGACGACAGAGGAAGCAGAAGGTCAAGAAAAAAGTGACAAAGGCCATGAAGAAAAAGGAAGAAATATTGCGAAAGCAGTTGGCCGTCGCTTATCTCAATTTGGCCCGAAGCAATGTTAAACTCAGCGAATTCCATAAAGCAGTCAATTACTGTCGCCATTGCATACAAACAGAATTAATGGGTGATAGTCAACTGTCTTCGCAAACCTTGAGTACCGTATCACGCATATCACCTTTGATGTCACCCCTGGCAACAAACGTGCCTTCATCCCACCACCCACTTCACGGCTATGCATACCTAACATTAGGACAAGCTTACTTCGGCTTGGGAGAGTTCCCCAAGTCATTGCAACACTACGACACCGCTCTCGAACTAGCCAACGCCAGATGTGACTCTATCTTAGCCCTTCTCGCTTCGATTGGCTATGGTGATCTTTTCTTATGTCTGGGAGACACATTTTCGGCTCTCGGATGGTACAAGCGCGCCTATGGACACTTAAAAACGCCGAAGATCTCAGAAACCGCTAGTGGACCGGAGCTGTGTCCGGTCACTCAAGCAGCCGGAAGATACCAACGCTTGCTTAATCAAAGAGTTTCCGACTGCAATCGAAAAATGGGACGGACTACCGAAGCTATGGAGCTGTGCGAGGTAAGAGAGTTTTTTTTTCTATCCCATAGTTCCCGTTATGATGGTGATGTTGTGCAGTTGCACTTGTTATATTTTTAACTAGCAGAGAGACAAGGCGTTGCCCGAGATTAAATGATGATCAACGAATATTTCAATGTTAGATCACCGAAGTTAAGCGATGTTAAGCATGGCCAATACTAAAATGGGTGACCATTTGGTAATGCCAGGTGCTGTATGCTCTCGGAGCCTGGAGAGGGATGGACGTCACCAGGCTATTTTTGCCCAAGACACGCTGTATGAAATAATGCAGCACCCTACGACCACGGAGGGTTACAGGGCATGTCCCCATCCCACGGGGCGTGTCTCGTAACGACATAAAATACAGCAAAGAACAAGATAGTTCTTTATACGTGGGCCTCTTTTATTCTCACTTTTTTTTATATTCGCTTGCTTCTATTGCTAGAGGAGACACAAGGAGACGTTTCTGAGAGTTTCTGTAGGGTGTTATGTTTGAAGAAAATTGACCAAGGAAAGAGAGAGAGAGAGAGAGAGAGAGAGAGGGAGAGGGGGGGAGTAACCCTTAATTAATTAATTATTACGTTTCTGAATTTTGTAGATGAAGATTGATTATTCGTATTATTTAGATATTTTGGACTACTGTTCTTATCTTGAATGTTATTTTCCCAACGTTTCTTTGCGCAGAGATCTGTGGCATAGTGGATAAAGTACTTGCCAAAATTCAGTTGTAAAGTTACACTCTTCTGGAGGTTGAAGGTTCAATTCTCAGTGCGGGCGGCACTCAGAAAACTAAAATTTTTAATTACTTAGGACTTCTACACAGTCATGGCCGACGGAACTAGAGCGTAATATTCTGTGAATTAAATAACTGATTCCGTTCGAAATTCCGTTCAAATTTCTGAGTTCGACAGAAAGATCACAAATTCTACAAGGTACAACTGAGGAAGATCGGAGGTTACATTGATCGAAATGTGAAAATATCACTCAAGATAGGAACAGTAGTCCGAAGAATCCAAATAATACTAATTAATTATTTATTTAATTTCTTAACTTAATTGAAATAAGTGATATACGAACAAATGCTAGGTTGGTATAACTTTTCACACTTAGCGATTATCATAGGTTTCTACATTATTGGCCAAATGTCTTACGTAACCCATAGCAGATTTGCATTATTCCATGTCTCCCTATCGGTTTCCGCAGACAATCTCGCATTATTGGCTGTCTCTCTCTTGTATGGTTTACAAAGACTTTGTTTTCTCTCAGCTCGAAAACCGTGACGTCATTTGTCATCTCGACTCATACCTCTGCTTTGTCTACGTCGTTTAGCTTTGATCTTACATGTGGGGCATCAACAATTATTTAATTGTTATTGGGTTATCATAACATGCACTCGGTGTAACCCTTGTCAAAATCCACAATAGTTAACTTAATTGTTATTAACGCAGAGTCCCTAATATGCAATACTTGATAGATTATGTCTATCTCCAGTTATCTTCGAACTTGCCACATTCCATTAATTTTAGTCTTGATAGGTGGTGGTGATTCATTGATGAAAATGTATATAATATAAAAAGATTAGCAATGGTCAGAGTTAGTTCAGATGAGATAATTTAAAACTTTTTTTTTACACAAGCATCACCACATTATCAAGGCAAAGAGGCCACTCAAGGATAAGGGTTAAAAAGTGTACAGTAGAAATTGGACAATATAGTAATCATTAGTAATGAGAATTCGGTAAATTTGATAACTTATATGGAACGGCTCATCAAGAACTTGTTTACGTTAGACTTGAACACAACCATATCAAACTTTTCTAATATTAGCCCAGAAGTGAACAGTGGTTTTGGCTGTAAATATTTCCTTCCCTTAACATTGTTCTAGCTTGGGATGAGGCATACTACCGGATATTAGGCATTCACCCGCTAACTGATACATTCTAACTGAGAGATCTTTTTCTAAGGTTCTAACCGCCCCTATAAGCGCAATTGTTTGTATCTTTTGAGTATATTTTCACGTAGATTTTGAAATTCTTTTTCATAAGTCCGGTTGCTCCTATAATTACTGAAATGACGGAGCTCTTCCTAGAATTCCAGTTTTTTTTTCCGTCAAACTGAGTGCGCCTGTATAAAGCATATTAAGAGCATCATAGAAACGAAAAGATTACAACTCACTAATGATATTGTTAAAAAAAATAAGGCCAATATGCACTGGCTGTCCAACCTCCAAACGGTGTTTAGTCCGAAAGGCATTTTCTTATTTTTAACTTCCCCGTAATCTACTTCTTAAAGGTAAGTCTTCAGTGGTATTCCAGTGCACTTTCACCACACACACACACACACACACACACACACACACACACACACACACACACACACACATATATATATATACACGATCTTTTCTGGGCCTTGTAAGTCATTATGGTTCCTTCTTATCCGAACTGCACAAGTTAAGGGGGCCTCTACATAATCTGTTACAAAATGATACCAAATGGAACTGATCAAACACATGTTAAGAATCATTTGAGAAAATCAAAACATTTCTTAGTTCTGATCTATTGCTGACACATTACAATCCACCATTAGACCTTACTGCTGTGACAGATGCTGCAGACTATGGAGGCGGAGCAATACTATCACATATTTTTCCTGATGGAAATGAAAAAGCCATTGCACACGCATCAAAGTCGTTGACTTTGACGAAAGTCGTTGACTGAACGAAAGTATAGCCAAATTGAAAAAGAGCCCTAGCAATTATCTGCACGGTAAAGAAATTTCACAAAATGCTATATTGCCAGTATTTTACTTTGATCACAGACCACGAGACTTTAATAAGTATTTTTCGTTCCAGTTTATACAGAGATGGGCAATTATGATTTTAGATTATGACTTTTCTATAAAGTACCAACCAGGTAGCAAAATTGGCCAGGTAAATGCGTTATTCAGACTCATCTCTTCTCATCAAAAAGTAGTGAAAACACACTTTTGGAACCTGAAGTAGTCTCTGCACTTGTTTTCACAATGAGATCCCTACCTGTCACTTCAGAGATGATCCCGGAGGCTACAGCCGCAGATCATTATTACAGAAAGTTCAACATTTTCCTCTCACAAGATGGCCAAAAACATATGCACTGACCAGCAACTTCAACCATTTTTTCAGAGAAGATCTTTTTTATCCGAGATCAATGGATCACTTCTCTTTGGAGAATACGTTGTTGCCCCATTCAAACTTCAGAACACAGTTCTCAAGCAATTCGACTATGAATGTCAGGGAATTAATCGGATAACAGCTTTGACACATATGTATTGGCCAAACATAGACAGGCAATTAGAGGAACTTGTAAAAAGTTGTGCCAAATGTCAAGTAGTTGCAAAGTCTATTCGGAAAACAACATTGCATGCATGGCCTACCCCAGGAATGCCTTGGCCACGACTATACATGGACTTTGCAGGACGAATTAATGGACAAAATTACTTAATATTAGTTGATGCTGACAGGTAGTGGCCAGAAGTCTTCCAGATGAACCATACTACATCAAATGAAACTGTAAAGAAACTATAAGAAAATTTCAGTAAATTAGGCATTCTTTAAATCTTAGTTTCTGATAATGGTACTGCATTCACATCAGCAAAAATTTCTGACTTCTGTAAACAAAGCAGTATTCAACATCTCAGATCTCTACCTTTCCATCCACAATCAAATGGTTACCCGAACGCTTTGTCGACACATTTAAGAAAGCACTCTTAAAGTTAAAAGGGGAAGGAACTACTTAAGAGATCATAGAAATATTCCTAAGTACCTACAGAACTACCCCAAATCCAAATTGCTCAAATGGAAAATTTCCTGCTGAAGCACTAATGAACAGAAAAAATACGTTTACCAACGGATGCTATTCGTCCATCATCCAATAAGCTTCCCTAAATAAAACAGGACGATGGAAAACCAATTCAATCACCATCATGGAGCAAGGTTACGTAAATTTCTACCAGGACAATCTGTATTGGCAAAAGACTATCGTAAGGTAACATAGTACGTCGCACGCACGCACACACACACACACACACACACACACACACACACACATATATATATATATATATATATATATATATATATATATATATATATATAGAGAGAGAGAGAGAGAGAGAGAGAGAGAGGGAAAAATAAAAAAAAAGAACAAACCAAATCACACGCCCATCCACGTTTCCTCTTTATTTTAAGAATTCTTCTGGACGAAGGAATTGAAAAAACTAAAATACCAATAACATATTTGAAAATATATTTTTTATAATGAAAAGTATGACTTTGTTCTATTTCAGAACGAAAAAAATCGTTGGAAATTAAAAAAAATAAAAAGAAACAACAAAAATACACTTATTCATTTCAGTGACACATCCACATTTGAACTATAAAGACCATATTTATTCCAAAAAGAATATAAATTACATCACATCTTTTAAAATATATAAACGGCTATAGAATATTAAAAAAACATCTTACTCGCTTTCACAATGCTATAACTTTTTTTTGACGGATATCTTCCAAGAATTCTTGTTTCTTTTCATATCAGGTTGTGTGCGTCTGTATAAAGGATATTAATAACATCAAACGCGAAAAGATTACAACCCACTAATGATATTGTTAAAAATATTTGGATAATGTTTTTCCAAGAGTGTATAAAGAAAGATCCATCTAATAATAATAATAATAATAATAATAATGATTTCATCACCGATCCCCCCTCCCAATGATACCGAGAAGGGTCAATAAGGACTGAAAGACCGAGGAGCGAGCGCCAACCAGACCTCGGCTGGACAAGTGCAAAGAGAACTGGGACCTTGGGGAGGCTGAGTGCCACTCAAATTCCAGTATAAACCAATGGCCACTACCAGCGAGAAATCAATGGTAAGCGGCTGTTGCGATGATGCAAATTCATTTGCAAATGCTATCGAAGGAGGTGGAGAGAGCTGGACGTCTGGGGAGACTTGTTGCCACTCAGCTTCCAGAGAATACCACAGGTTTCCAATCAGATCGTTTGTTGACTTGTGTGAAAGCTCCATGTGAGCCAATAATAATAATAATAATAATAATAATAATAATAATGATAATAATAATATATAAAAAGCTATATGTCTGTCTGTCCGTCTCCATATTTTCAAGCTATGCCGAAACTAAAAGTTGTAGAGCGTCGCTAGGGGCCTCAAATGTTTTGATTTTTTATGGACCGTCATTTTATGGGTCTTTAGCCGGTTAAAATTGTTTTTAAAGTGTCAAAAATGGGTAAAAAAAATATCGTTATACATTTTGTACATTCATCTTAGTTTATTAAAATCAGTTCATATGCGTGTCACGTTTGTACAGTGGTAACATCACCAACTTTGAATTCTATGGTCTTGCTTTCGGTTTCGATTCTAGCTGATGGCACCTAAATACTTTTTTTTTACTTTTGAAATCACGACTCTTATAATAATATATACAAAATCTGGACAAATTTAAATATATTTAAGTGTATTTTACGACCGGGCAAAGCCGCCCCACCGCCCCCGCTAGTTACACATACTTGTAAGCATATGTTCAGATATATGTGCAATAAAAGCCGTGCGTTATGTAGTCTTTATCGTTATTTGTCATCATTGTTTCGTCGATTCCTCTACGTATCCCGTGAAGCGTTTGCATCCAGCTCTCGTATAATCTTGTCCATGGACGCAAATCACGTTATTTCTCGGTTATTGACCGATGTGACGAACTGTCTTCTAAAAATTGTCACAAACGGCCACGGAACTTTTTTTAGCATGAAGAGTTTCTTTTTCACTTGCAAGATTACCACTTATCGAGACCCGGTGGCCACTAGAGGACATAAGAATGAAATGCTAGATAGACGGTGAAACAACAGTATCAGTCATGGTGGAGCTTGGGTAGAGATAAATTATCTAAGAGGACGACCCAACAAGAATTTATTCACGTTGGATTTGAGGATTACCATGTTATAGTCAGCCGGGAAGCAAACATACGGTATTGTATTCCATAGACGGAGGGTTCTATAAAAGAAACTCTATTCATGGAAGGCGCAGATAGAAAGTAAGGGAAGAAGTTAGTGGTTGTTACAGCTAGACGAGTATTTGTTGCGAAGGTTTTACGGGGAGAGAGCATAGATAAGAGCTCAGTCGAGCATTTGCCATAAAATTAACGATAGAGCATTTATAGACTCTAAAAAAGATAGAAAAGATGCTGTTAGCAACTCCATGATGTCGGACGAATACGACATCGTCTCTCAAGGTGTTTTTTTTTTTTTTTTTTTTTTTAATTTTCCTTCGGAAAAATCTGTATTGAGTGTCGGTATTTTATAAATGAGGATTGACAGTTTGTATTTACTCTCAAGAACTCATGGCGTAACGGATAAATTACTGAATAATAATGAGTTCTAAGTGACAGTTTTTGGAAGTTGAAGGTTCAATTCCCAGTGCGGACGATACTAAAAATATAATTTAAATAAGTGATTTACGGTACAAAACTTATAAAGCGCTTTAAATAAGGTTGGGAAGGTTCTAGGGGGCCCTTTCATCAATAAGCTCATCAGGAGTCAAGTTAAGTAATCCCCACTTAAGTCTTCGCTCTTGCGTGACATTTGTTTTACACTTGATAGAAATTCAACGATTGTATTCCTGATGAGTTTGTTGATGAAAGGGACCCCTAGAGTCTTCTTGACCTTATTTAAAGCGCTTTAAAATATAATTATAAATTACTTTAGGCTTCTACTCGGTCAGTGCTGACGGAATGAGAACAAGCTACCTCTGTGGATTAAATAAAAAAGTTTCGTTCGAAATGCTCGTAGAGATTCCCGAGTTCAATGAGATACATGTAAAAAGGCTGAAGATTACATCGAACGAAACTATATTAAGAATATTCAATATGAATATAGTAATCCAACTAATACAAATAATACAAACTATGGATTAAGTACAACCGTTTTTATAATCTTATAATAAGATTATTATTTATTTATTTTTTACAAAAGAGTCACCACTTATGAAGGTCCGGAGGCTACTCGAGGATAAGGGTTAATGTAGTAGTCAATGGGACGATATCGTATTAATCGTTCATAGTGAAATTTTAGTAAATTGGATTACTTAAGGGGACGGCTGATAAAGTATTTGTTTACGTTGGAATTGAAGACCACCCTATTGCAGTCAGTTGGGAAGGCAGGAAAACAGAAAAGAGTTCCACAGGCGTGCAGTTCTAAGAAAGAAACTTTGTTCATGGAATCTACGTTTAGGTTTAGGTTTAGGCACAGGTAAAGAATGGGGGAAATTATTGATAGTGGTTTCAACTGGACATGTGTTTTTCCTGAAAGTTTGGCGAGAGAGGATCATAGACTGGAGCTCAGACGAGCACTTGTCATGAAAATAACGATAAAGCAAAGACAGGCTCGCAACGTTTCTACTGTGGAAAAGAGGTTGCAGGGAAGATAAAAGAGCATCCCCCAGTAGATTACGTAGATGTTTTTATTTGTTTTTGTGAGCGATACTTTCTCGAATGAATTCAAGTATTTATACGAAAGTGCATTTTTACCTAAATGCGCGTAAAAGTGATACATTTAGTAGTCCGGCGAGGTTAGCACCGTGGTAGAGGTTTAGGCTTCTTATCACGAGGTGCCGCTTTCGAATCTCGCTAGATTCAGCCACTCTGATGAGTCGTGGACGACGAAACACGTGTCAGTGGATAATTACCTTTTAAAAATAATATATATGTCGCTCCCCATTAAAAGGGGGTACCAGATTGGTCAATGGGAAAATTATTCCCAACAAGCATTTAGGTAAAAATACACTTTCGTATAAATACTTGAATTCATTCAAGAAAGTATCGCTAACAAAAACAAATAAAAACATCTACGTAAAAGTGATACATTTAGTAGTCCGGCGAGGTTAAGATTTAAGCTTCTTATCACGAGGTGCCGCTTTCGAATCTCGCTAGATTCAGCCACTCTGATGAGTCGTGGACGACGAAACACGTGTCAGTGGATAATTACATTTTAAAAATAATACATATATATATATATATATATATATATATATATATATATATATATATAGAGAGAGAGAGAGAGAGAGAGAGAGAGAACAATATAAAAATATATACTAATGCATACAGATTTATTCATTTATTCAATAAGAATGATACATCAATTAGGAGTGTATGATAAGTAAAACTCTTTATATCATGGTGTTTCGAAGCCTAATGCTTCTCATCAGTAGAGGAGAAAAGACGCTAAGTAACATTATAGGGATGCGACGTCTATCGATAGTTACAATAGGGGGGATAATTGTGCAATGAGAGATAAAATATTGAAACTGTTTGGGGAGGGAACGGGAGAACTAAAGTGTGATATAGGAGGGATATAGGGTTTATTATATGATGAAGGTAGGTGACTAGCATATCTGTCATGGTGGGTTTAATATATGCGTGCAATATGCGTAAGTAAACCCTCGGGAGTAATATAGGGTTAGTGATTGAAATAGGATTCTTATTTAATCATAACTATTAATGGGTTATAACTATGAAATGGGTTTACTTGAAATATGGGATTTATGCTAGGTCCGCATATTTTAGTGGGGCATCGAAATTATAACTTTGTATTTAAATGAATTGTAAATTATTAGGAATGATTTATATAGTAAGATAATAAAGGTGAGGGAATAAATTATAAAGGATACAATGTAAAAACAATTTTCGGCGAATAAGATAGAGGATAAACAGGGGGATAAGGGGATAAAAATTAAAAAGGAATTTGGGATAAAATGTATAAGAAGTATAAAATTATAAAATAATATAATAAAGGTATAAGTATTACAAAGTATTCTATAATATAAATCTCACCTGTCTGTTTAAATGTATGTATGTATGCATGTATGTATGTATGTATGTATGTATGTATGTATGTATGTATGTATGTTTGTTTGTATGTCTGCCTAACCTTTTGACAGAAGCGACGGATTTTCACGAGATTGGTATCGTTTTGAACCTTCTAACGACAAATATCGAAAAATTGGCTAAACCCATTAATTCCTTCACCCTCAACTGGGCAGTTTTCCACAGGGAAAGTCGCCTTTTTTCGCCGATATTTTCGAAATTTATCCCCTCGTTTAGATTGTCTAGCTTTAATTTAAACTTACGTCACTTCCGGTTTAGCGATGGGCGCAACAGCAAAGACGTCACAATTTTTTTTTTCCACGTTCTTTTCCTCCTTGCGGGACGGGTTCAAGCCTGTCACTGTTTTTTTTTTTTTTTGCGCTCGCAATTTTTCTTTTTTGTTTTTCTTTTTTTCTTTTGCTCAACCAACAACCTTGCACACACCTCCACTTTCTTTTTCGCCCTCGCATCACGGGTTCGAGCTTGCCTGCCTAGTACAACTTTTTTTTTTTTTGCTCAACACACACCTACAAAAACCCGGACAACGCATGGCACCCGGACTAGTTATATATACAATAATAGAAGTAAATATATAAAAAAAATGTAAGTATAAAAAATATAAACAGTCAAGTAAAAAAAACGAAATAAAATAAAAATGAAAATACAATAATAAGGAATAATTTACAGTAGGAGAAAAATTTTAAACCGCAAAAGAGTAAATATGTTATCCAAAGTTTTTGGTTCTTTTTGAGTGCAAAGCAGTGTCCAAACATTTTTTTTTTAATTATTAATACATTTTCGATAACATCTCTACTTCTGTTATTCAGCTATTGCGCACAAGTAAGGGCAGAACGAGCTCCATAATTTATACTAACATGCTGGACCAGGTTTACCAAACCTCTTTGTACTATAATATTTAATAACATTTCAAATGATGTAATATTCCAACAAGACAATGCCCTAATGCCATACGTCAAAAGTTTCAATGGGTTAGTTTGAGATAAAAGAGATTACAGTGATTAAGTAGCCCCCCTCAATCCCCATACCTAAATCCCATTGAAACTTTGTGGTCCCATCCGGGGAAAAGTGTGAGAATGCACAAATGTTTATCAAAAAAAGAACTAGAGGCCAAACTTCATGAAGAATGGCAGAAAATAGATCCTACCGCCTGCAACAATTTAGCAAATAATATGCAAAAACGAATTAAAGCCAAATATCGATTGTTGTTAAAATAGATTTATTAAAGTTGACTTCACTATTCTTAACCTTTAAATATATAAGTTTGAATCATAATTTCGATTTTTCATTCGTGCTCCATAATTTTGAACATGGCTGTATATATATTTAAAAACTTTGAATAAACAGACAAACTGTTTTGGAAAGACGTTAAGATTTTTTTTTTTTTTTTTTTTTTTTTTACACAGTGATCACCACTTATCAAGGCCCGGAAGCCACTCAGGGATAAGGGTTATTGCAAGTACATCACGTTAGTGAGGAGATTTTATGAAGTGTTTAATTAGGGGGGCGGTTCATTAGGAATGCAAATATTTTATTTTATATTTCATTTTTCTATGACTGAAATATTTTTGTATTTATTTCCGATAATATATCCTTCATCAGAGAATGAAAAGGTTGCTATTTTCCTCGCAAGTAAAATGTCCAAATGTCTGTACTTCGTGTTGTATCAAGGTTGTGCGCGTGTGATCACGCACGCGGTTCTGTTGGAGTGGTGCTCCAGTGAGCTTTTGAGGCACGTGTTCGCCTTGATGTAACAAAAATTGAAATTGGTAAGCTCCTGTATCATTAAAATTACCATTTAAAAACTTTGAATAACAGACAAATTGCTTTGAAAACATGTTAAGATATTAATATTCCCTGTTTTTTTTTTCTTTTTTATATGATTTAAATATTTCTTATTAATTTCGGATAATACAAGGTGGAACGATAAAGGTGTCGCCCTAAAGAAAACAACAATACAGCTTTATTTTAAAACTTTTATTGAAAAAATCAACTCAAGTTACTTTACTATGTACTAGAGCTGACATCTATTCAATGTAGCCGCCTTCAGCCTCAATCACCGCCTCGATAGGGTCCGGAAATAGGAGCATGCCTTTTCTACAAGCACCGGCGGGAGCTCGGTGAGTATCAGTGGATGGCGGCAATCAGGCTGGCTTTAGTATTATTGTGGGAGGTCATGTTGGTGATGTTCTCGACGTGTGACCAAACGAATTAGTCCAGTGGGTTCAGGTCGGAGGAGGAGGGGGGCAGTGAGAGAAGGATACAAAGTTGTAGCACTCCTTCTGAAGCCAAGCCTGGGTTTCTTTGGACTTGTGGGTCGGCGCCGAGTCTTGCTGACACACCCAGAGTCTGCCAGCGGCCACCTGATTGCCTCAGGGGATCATCACACATATCAGCATATCTAGGTACACTTTGGTGTTGATACCATCTTCCAATGCCTTACATATTATTTATTGGGCTATAGTATATGTTCGTTCACCATGATACCATTCTCCTTAGCATTATCCCCCTCTTGCAAGAGTAGTGTAATATATACTCTGTTGTCATGACACCGTCTCAAATCTAATGCGTTCCGCACTGTCAACCAAGCTCCAACCACTATCCCATCACTGCAGTCTTGCATCCCCGTGCTTGTTTTGTTTCACAAACGCGCTCTGAGTAATTTGTAGCGTTAGTGTCCCCCCTCCCCCATACCCGACGTAAATAGCCCAGATTAATGCGACAAACAGAAAAATCTCATACTTTCACTGTAGAGGCTCCACAATGCCTTATATTCTTAAAGTTTCTTCCCTCAGCAATTTGGATCCTCGATAATCGTTTCATAATCTAAAATTAAACAAAATACTGGCAAAAACATTGCCTTTTCGAACGTTTGGTCACATTTATTAGGTGGCTTTCTACTAGCATTTTGTTTAATTTTCAATTTTTGAGCGATTATCGATAATCTAAGTGGCTGTAACGAAATCGCTACTTTTTTCCTTCTAAATACACTTTTGCTTTGTTGGCTTTTGTAAAAAAATAAATAATAAAATAAAAAAATCCAGGCCACTTTCCCAGGCATTATCTCGTTCTTGGATATATATATATATATATATATATATATATATATATATATATATATGCTAAAGTTTGGAATTCCATCCCTGTTCCCTGCTTCCCTGACTGTACTAACAGGCAGGAGTTTAAGTGTAATGTAACCATATATTTCGCTACTCAACTCCCTACTTAGAATGTCCCTGAAGGCATGATCCCTAACCCACATTAGTCCCTTATGTCCAAGTTGCAATTTGCTTTGCTTGGGCTGAACATGAGAGAAAAAAAAAACGATTTTCAGGCATTACCTCCTTGTTTGCGGAGGAATGTAGCATATATTCATTCGTCATGATACCAAACTCCCAGGCATGACCTCTTTTGTGTATGAGAGAATATATTATATGTTGGTTCATCATGATACTATTCTCCCAGGCATTATCGCTTCCTAAGAGGAGTAGCGTTATATGTGTTTTGTTATCATGGACTATTGAGTATTTTTTCTAATAGCCAACAAAGCAAAACAATAAAAAAAAAGAGGTGAAATAAATATACAACAAATATTGTTACCACAGACAAGATAAGTTACTCTTCTACCTACCTAAATAACTATAATAAATAATTGATAGTTTTAACTTATTTTAAAGCGTTTATTTAAAATTAAAATACTGGCAGAAACATTGCACTTTCGAACGTTTGGTCACATTTATTGGGTGGGTTTCTACCAGTGTTTTGTTTAATTTTCAATTTTTGAGCAGTTATCAAGAGTCCAAATGGCTGTAACGAAATCGCCACTTTTTTCCTTCTAAATGCACTTTTATTTTGTTGACCGTTGTAAAAAATCCAGGCCACCTTCCCAGGCATTATCTCCTTCTTGGAGAGCACTGTATATATGTTCATTCGTTATATATACCAGCGAAAATATGCGACGTGGAGGGTGGGGTGTATTCTTGTTGATATTTATAATGCAATCTGCTTCCGACGCGAACGACATTTGTTGCTTCTCGCGTTCCTGAAATGCCCGCCAAAAGTCGACAACTTATTTTCGTTTGCGAAACAACCGCCTGAAGAACCAGTTTGCCGTGCGAATAGCGAATTGCCTATTGATTCGCCCCATACTATTATTACTACACAAAAACCATTAAACCAAAACCGCAGCCACATGTACATTAAAAGACACACGCACACGTTTTTTTTTTGTTTTTATTTATATACGTCGAAGACAAGTTTCATGTTTAGATGCTATTTTTTTCAGTCTTTTTTTCTGCTCTTTTTTTCTCGATACTCCGGGACTCCACTACAAATATTCCCCTTCTCTCTCTATTTCTCCAAATATCGTCGTCGACGCACCCTTAGAAGCCCCCCTCCACCCCGATCCCATTCCCCACTCCACTTTCGCTCTTCATCTCTGATGTCTTTGCTTATTCACGAACTCAGTACAATGGAGAACGCACCAGCCTATATTTAGAGAGCAGAGAGTGAAAGAAAGCGGCAATTGTCGACACGAACACACAGAACTGGGGCAAAGTCGTTGCATTTTTTGGTTGGACAAATCATTGCAGATGCTGTTATGAACGTAGTCTCATTAGACTCGCATGACACAAGGCCAGCGCGAATGAGGATCCGATCAGTTATTGGTCACAATAAAGCCAGTCTTTAAAATTTAGTTTTACATTTCTGATTTTCTGAGACGAGAATTATTCGTATTCAAACTAATTCTCATCCTGAGTGTCATTTTCACAACGTTTTGGTTGATGTAACCTCCGAACTTCTTCAGGTATCTTGTCGGACTTGGAAATGTTTCTATCGAACTTGGGAATCAGCACTAAATTTCGAAACCTTTATTTATTCCATGGAGGTAGCATGCTCTCGTTCCATCAGTAACAACTTTTGGATTAAATAAATGGTTCCATTCTCGTATTCGACATAAACAATCGACGAGATATACCCGAAGAAGGTCAGAGATTACATCTAATGTACATAAGTTCCTCTAAAATAATCTAGCCCTATCCAAGTTCCACCATTACTGATCATGTTGTATCACAATCAACCTATCGCTTATACTTTAATTTAGAGTGACCTGCGGGTCTTGGTTAGGGTTTACCTTCCCCAAGTAATATATATATATATATAGTAATTCATAAAATATATATGGCGATTAAGCTACACTGAATATTCTGCGTTCCTGACGAATCCTATAGTTGGATGAAACGCAGAATATTCAGTGTAGCTTAATCGCCATATATATTTTATGAATTACTAACTAGCTCTACCTACGTATTGAGCACTTTTGAAGTAAATACTTAAAGTTTACGCATAAATCTATACTTTCGTATATTAAATTTATGCGAATAAATGAAGTATATATATATATATATATATATATATATATATATATATATATATATATAATGGATATGTGGGAGTGTGAGCACCGTTAAGAAACTCGTTTCTTATCGTTGAGCACTTTCAGTTGAAATAAAAGTCGGTCGTTTTAGCTCATATGTGCAAATCATGATATAATGATTAGATCACTCTGACAAACGTTAAAACATTTAAAAAATAAATGTTTAACATTTCTCGCGGTTAATAGTGGCCAAATGGATTAGGTCCTTGCCAATGAAGCCAGAGATAGATTCTGTTGCCGGGTTCGAATCTGCACTGATCATTCTCGAAAGGATGAAACATTAGTGTCTAGAGGTATTTAATAATTATATATATATATATATATATATGTGTGTAGAAACAATCAATACAAAAGCTCAATACAGACAAAATAGAAAATAGAGCTTATTATAAGAGAAAAGAAATAATTTTTTTAGTGTAAATTAAAATTGTTTTAATAGCATCCTATCGAATAATAAATTAATTGTAAATTTTAATTTACAGTTTTAAATTCTCTTCTTTACTCTTATATATATATATATATATATATATATATATTCACCTTTCTCTTCACCATATTCCTTTTGCTTCACTTTTTTTGTTTTCAAGTAATATCTTTGACTTACTTGTTGTTTCATCAAATACTTTTGCATGCAAAATCCGATCCCGCATTTTGCTAATTCCTACCCTCTGATGAGAAGGAAAGTATTTCTTCGAAACTCCGCGGATTAAGAACTATCCACTTATCTAGTGTTTCCTTTTCAGATTAAATATGTTTTTATCTCATTCCAAAGTATTTTTTAACATGTTTTATTAACTGTTTGCTCGTATATATATATATATATATATATATATATATATATATATATATATATATATATATATATGTGTGTGTGTGTGTGATAGGACCATAATTATTTTTCTTGATTCCAATACAATTACTGATTCCGATTCTGATTTCGATTATTTTTACTTTTCTAAACATAGAGATGTTTTGTGTGTGTGTGGGGGGCGGACTGCAGTAAAACACATATAATATGTGCATATAATTTCGCAAACAGGAGTGATATATACATTTTAGTTTACACTGATTGTTTAAAATTAATAAACATTTGTCATTTCATCATTAATGCGCATACAATAGAAAAGTAAGTTCTAAATAAAAACACATAAAAACAGTAAAAGAATCGTTTTTGACATTGGAAAAATAAGAATAATTTTCTCGATTTCCGGTTCCGATACTCATAATTTATAATTTCCAAGTATTTCAGCGAGTTGCTCCTCATCCGTATTAAATGAGTGTTGCCTCTATAAACGTATAGAAAGGCGAGAAGTTACGTTTAAGACTTCTAAATGAAACGCGAACAATCTGTGAATAGTTATCCCTAAAAATAGTCCAGCCCATCTGTTAATCATATATCAGTCGACACTGAAACGGTGAACAAAGATAGGATTGAGAAAATAAATACGTCACAGGGGGAAAAAGAAGGAAAGAAAGAAAAAAATCATATTGAATATTTCAAAGCGTCGGACATTCGGAGATTTTATTGCTTTCATTTCAAGCACGATCTAAAATATTGAATAAGATTTCTTTGGGTCTGCTCAGGTGTGTCTTGTCAAACTCAGGAATCTTTATGTCCAACTCCTGAGCCTGTACAGACTGTCAAACTAAACACACCCATCTATTATCTATATATATAAAAGCCAAGCGTCTGTGTGTATGTATGTATGTTTGTTTGTAACGCTAAAACTTTTGAAAGACGGAACCAAACTTGACAAATTTGATATCATATCGAAGCCCCATCACCCGGATGACAAATATCGAAATTTCACGTCAAACGGACCACTAGAAGTTGGTCAACTGATCAGTTATCTTCGAGGGGGACCCCCAAAAAACCTGTCATTAACGCTAAAACTTGAGATGAAAGATTCCTCTCCCCTAAGAATAAAACATATGTTCAATATCTGCTTTTGTTTTTTCATTGTTTATACGGTCCCGAGCAACGCCGGGTAGCCCTGCTAGTCTATTATATAAAGGGCAACAGTCTGTGAGTATGTATGTTTGCGTGTATGTGTGGATATCCAAATAAAAGTAAAAAAAAAAAAAAAATACAAAACGGACCACCATCAAGTCGGTATTATCTGCAAGGGTGTGGAACCGGATATATAATCTATTATATAAAGGTCAGTTGTCTGTGTGCTTGTATGTCCAACTAAAATTAAAAAAAAAAAAATAAATAAATAAAAAAATAAAACAAAGACCCACAAAATTGGTATATCTTTGATCAGCGTTGCGTCGGTAGAATAATTTCTAAAATTTCTAAAAGAAATTTCTAAAATAATTACTGATTTTCTTAGGGGCTAAAGGAGGATTAGTTTTCCGTGTTATACACTAATTCAGAAAGAAAATACCGACTCATATTTGTCCCAGGCAACGCCAGGTAGCCATGCTAGTCTATTATATAAATAGCAGTTGTCTGTGTGATGTATGTTTGTATGTTCAACAAAAAATAAAAATATTACGAACCAAAGACCCACAAAATTCATATTTTCCTGATTGGCGTTGCTCCGGATATATAATATCTTAAAATAAAGAAAAATATACTTATTATTTGACGATAAACTAGGACTGTTTTTGTTAGAGACTAGAGAGAGATAGAGAGAGAAGGAGAGAAAGAGAGAGAGAGAGACGTTCTAAGATAAATATTTAATACACGATTTTTAATTTCTATTTAGTTTGTGTATGATCACAGTAATGCCGGTTACCTCGTCTAGTTCAATATAGAAGTAAACTGCACCCGTGTTGTTAACTATGATTGGGTATAATTGTGAGCGCAACAGATCAGTTATTAAGTTAGAGTCAATTGTTAGTGGTACAGTTCTGGAAGTTGAGGGCTCGATCCTCACCGCGAGCTATACTAAGAATGAAATAAAAATTATTTAAGATTTTTGCCCAGTCAGCACTTGTAGAACGTTAGCAGTTTTCCCATGTGAACTGATTATTATTTGAGGATAAACTAGGCCTGTTTTTGTTAGAGACTAGAGAGAGATAGAGAGAGAAGGAGAGAAAGAGAGAGAGAGAGACGTTTTAAGATAAATATTTAATACACGATTTTTAATTTCTATTCTTTTCACTGCTACGACTCTCGAGTATATATCCTACACAATTAGACACAATTAATCGACCGAGAACCACATCACTATATAAAAACATATAAGATATCAACGGATACACACTCGACGGTCAAAATAATGAAAAGAATATGCTGTTGTCTGTTAGAGATTCCGTATCTATTCCTGAGTTCGCAATAAACATTTTCAAATTCGACGAGACGCGCCCGAAGAAGCTCTGAGTTTACATCGGTCGAAACGTTGTGAACGTGGCATCTAAGATGGGAAAAGCAGTCAAACTAATCCTAATAATCCAATTAACCATCCTTGCTTACATTGGAGTTAAAAACAACCATGTTATAGTCAGCTGGGAAGCAGACCCGTTGTATTGTGTTCCACAGACGAATTGTTCTAGAAAAGAAACTTTGCTCATGGAATTTTCGTATTTTTTAAGCAAAGATAGACAGTAAGTGAAGTTGTTGATAGTGATTGTAACAAGATGCCATTGCTGTTCTTTATCTGACCTGGACACTTTTTCCCCAAAGATATTACAGTATACCCTCACCTGCTTGAGGTTTCTCATTAACGTCCCCGCATATTGACTCATAACTCTATGGCATGGCTAGTGCGCCATAACGTCATAAAAATAATGCTTGGTAATCAGTGTTGCTAATTTAGTGGTTTTCCCGCTAGATCTGGAGATTTCGTTTGAAATATAGCGGGTAAATTTTTGAGATAACGCTAGCGGTTTTTTTTTTTTTCTAAGATCTCGAGATTTCGTTTCCCAATAAGGTTTTAACGGTACTCATTTTATTAATCTGTCTAAACTTGTCTTAAAATTTATTTCACTTTCTGTCAATTCTAATACATATGTTGTATGCATAGAAAATGATACGGCATAATCACGTTTGACACACCGTCAAATCACCGAAGTTAAGCAACGATGAATCTGGCCAGAAACAAATGGGTGACTATTTAGAATTTCCAGGTGCTGTTTGCTTATCTCGGCATTGTTTCCAGTCGTCCTGGACTTCTCCTTACCACTGGACTCAAGCAGTGCCGATCCAGGGGAGGTGTGGTTGGGGATTGCGCAAACCTTGCCACACAATTACACATGCAGCTGCCCCTACAGGGGGTATCCATTGTCTTTCGAGACTGAACGGAGGCATCGACATCAATAGAAAATGATTTTACGGCACAGTAATACTGTATGTGTAGCAATGCTATGCAGTGTTGCTGCCTTCGTGTACTTATGTTTCGTTTTAGATTGAAATATTGTTGCAGTACAAAATTAAAAAGGGTTTTACATTATGATTCATTAGTGACAAATATGTAACTGCATGCGATATTACTACATTATTAATCTATTAATGAGTAAGAGTGTCTTTAGAACGTGTTTAGGAAGCATTTCTTATTCTCAGCTGTTTCTTCGGATCCACGGATCAATGGGAAGGTTGTCCTTGGCAGCATGCCCTCTGGTGACTGTGCAGACCGATCCTCGACATACACACTCTGCGACACTCAGCACACGTAGAAGAAAGCTGACCAGAGCTCAAGTTGCCAGAGATTTCTATCCTCTGGGTGTCGCAGAGGATAATCATATCTCATACACACACGTTTTAAAACTGCATCCAATATTCGCGTTTTTTTTTTTTTTTTTTTTGCTTTTCGTGTGGAGGAGAGTAAAGAACATAACAGAGAGATTCGTATTATTATTCATCGAACTACTGTTTTCATCTTGAGTGTAATTTTCACAACGTTTAGGTCGATGTAACCTCCGACCTTCTTCAGTCATATCTTGTCGAACTCGGGAATGTTTCTGTCGAACTCGGGATTTTTTACGGAATTTCGAGCGGAGCCCTTTATTTACTTCACAGGGGTAGCGTGCTCTTGTTCCGTCAGCCATGTATTTTTTCGGTCGCCCTCACTGCGGATTGAACCTTCAACCTTCAGGAGAATATCACCTTACAATTGATTTTTCCTAGTACTCTAACCTTGCGTCATAACAGAGTGAATGCTGTAATCTATTAGCAAAATACTTATTAACGGATATAGTTTTTTTTAAATTTAGGTTGAAATATTTTTAAGTGTTCTCTATAGTTAGAAATACTATTAATTAATTTGAAAAGTTCAATAATATCACATCTCATCCTTTTCTTTAGTAAAGTAGTTAATCCTAATTTCCTATATTTAACTGGAACTGTAACATTTTATTCTTTTTACTAGCGAGGGTCACTTGACCTTGCCCGGTCGTAAAATACGCTGAAATATATTTTAATTCATGCAGATTTCGTATTTATTCGTACAGAGGCAATTCTCTATTGAATATTATATTGTACCTAATATATAGTACTCATTTCAAAAGTTAAAAAAATAACTGTGATGCTATCATCTAGAATCGAAACCAAACTATTTAGCACTCCAGCCGCATTCCCTACTCTTTGGGCTATCAACAGATAAATAAGAAAGATTTAAAACGAATCACTTGAAGCTATGAATGAATTTGTGCATGCACAAAAGTAATAGAAATATTTCAACAAGTTGAAATGAATATTTTGCATTTTAACTTGTGGACATATTTCTGTACGGGTTATTCATCCATCCAAACAAAGATTTTACTCGTTATAAACCATCCTTGGTGTATGATTACTATTTCCTGTTAATTTCAGTGTCATGTAATCAATAGTTTAAGAGTTTATTGGTTAAACATTTTCGCACACACACAAACATACATACAGCTACTGTTTTATTTATATAGATTAGTTTCATCACTATTTTTTGTCTGCCTTCATTATTTACATAGGGTGCGACCAGATCAGGCTGCCGGAAAATGGCTCCCTGACTCAAATGCACCTACATAACACCTTTTAAAATTCTTTGTACAACTAAATTATGTTCTGCGAAGCCCCCCCCCCAAAAAAAAAAAAAACAACAGTCACCCTCCCCTCCCTCGCCCTTTTTTCTCACCCCTACTTCGCTATTCAAGCAAACCAATCTCTACAAATAAATATGCGAAAATATAAAGAGCTTGAAAACCAAAATTTTTTTTCCAAAATAACTGGATTCAGCACTGAATAACCCAAAAGGAGTCGATATACCAATTTTCATATCGAGACATTAGCGGTCAAGCTTGATTGCAATACTTGATACAGAGTTTTATGAAAAAGATTTAAGCTTAGTCTATGATTTTTACGTTAAATCAACATTTTTTCGTGGCATTTGATGCCAAACTACAAAACCAATATAATGATTTATCACAAACGACCACCTAACGTGAGTTACAATTTTACCCATAGTTCGAAAGGGAGTTTCGGGTTTAAATAATTTAGTCAGCAGTATTAGTGGCTGTTTAGTTCTCTTCCACTGCAAGAACTTAGACACCAAGGTCGGAAAGTGGGATCAAGAAGTCAATGCCCACGAGGAGGGGCACTCTGACCTGCAAAACGTGCCTGGGCAACCCTGTCTGTATTCCGTGGTGAGGGCACATTAGGCGATCAGCAATCAACTAACCCCCAAAGAGAGAGAGGAAAGCCTGAGAGTGTGGACCTCCTAGAACTGCACAGAACTCAACCTCAACCGAAAATCAACAGAAACCGGATCATTACAGAAGTGGTTTAATTTCTGTTGATTTTGGGGGGCTCAGGATAAAAATTCAGGGCCAGGTAGTGTGTAATTGCTATAATAGATACGAAAAGAGATTTTACTCGACATAGGCAAATCTATGGGCCGATTCGTTCGTTTCCATTGGAGGAAAGCGTGAGTTTATACAAAAGCTGTGCATAGAAATGGAAAAGAAAAGAAATGAACGGAGATAAAAAAGAAAAATGGGTCAGAAACGTGGTTTTGCATTTGAAGGATTGGGTTGCTTGCAGTTGGCAAAATAGCAAGCGAGAGGCCGGCCAAGTGAGACTGAAGTAAAAAAAAAAAAGATAAAAAAAAGAATGAGAAAAAAAGAAGAAAAAAAGAAAACACGTAAGGGAAAATGGAAAACGTGAAAAGAAAAAAGTAAACAAAGAAGGAAAAGATGAAGAAGAAAAAGAAGAAAAAAAATAAATGATAACGAAGGGGGAGGAGGAGTAGTAGGAGGAGGAGGAGGAAGAGGAGGACAGCATATACTCAACAATTTTTTATCTACAGGCTTTAAATTTGGTATATGGGGTATTCAGATATGTGAAAAAAGGGGTTGCTTAGAGGTCAAAATTGGTATGTGCAGAGTCATCGGATTTTTATTTGTCACGAATCTGCATGCATGAATCATTCAAATGACAGATTCCTTATGTTAATAATAAGTAGGTTTGAAAACACTTTTTAAAGATCGTATCTAGCTGGCCTAATAGTTATCGTACCTAACCCACCGTCTTTATGTTTGGGTTTCGATCTCAGCTCCAGTATTTTTTTTATTTACTTAAGAAAAAAACATAATACTCGCATGCACATGTCTCAGTTTATTTGCGTTTTATTTTGACTTCATTTTTTTTAAAAGGAATTGAATATTAATCTACGATATAATTTTGCATTGATTAAAATATAATAGTTATGCGTATTTTACGACACACAGATTCTTACTTGCTCCCTATCTTAGGCTGAGCATATTGGGAAGTGATAAACAGACTATCATTAGCGTATTAAGCGATACTTTTTGTGTAAACAAATTGAGCTTAAGCGTTTGGAAAATGTTTGAATATTGTTAATTCACATGCCTGTCATAGCAGAAGCCGAAGAGCGTGTTGGTTAGAAGTGCCAACTGTCGTCTAGGCGGTCGAGTTTCAAACCTGACTTGAGGTAGTTATTTGTCTAGCCGCACTAATGAACTGTGATACAGTGAAACAGTAATGTACATATATATATATATATATATATATATATATATAATATAAAGCTGTGTGTGTGTGTGTGTGTGTGTCTGGTCACGAATAGGCTCCTATATAGTTGACTATTTTAAAAAACTGATTACATATAATGATAGAAGATTATCGAGACACAGGAATGGGTATGTTTGATCTGGCAGAACGGTGGTTCATTAAAATTGAGAGTTCGCGCCTGGTCTACAAAGTATGGAAATAAAAAATTTAAAAATAACCAAAAAAAAACGTTTACAAGTGTTTTTGATATAGATGTACATAAGAATACATTGATAAGTATGCTTCAACTTAAATAGGAATGGTATAATAAAATTGTGGGGTCTGTGCTCGCGCCTGGCCTCCAGAGAATGGAAATAGACACAAAATTTAATAAAGAATTTTCATATCTATGTGCGTAAGTATACTTTGATAATTATGTTTCAGTTTGAAGAAATATAGTATAATAAAATTATGGGGTGTTCGTTCGCACCTGACCTCCATAGAATGGAAATATGTCACAAAGTTTAACAAGTTTTTTTTTAATATAGATCCACAGAATATTGTGATAAGTGCTTCAGTGTGAACAGGTATGGTATAATAAATTATGGGGTTTATCTATTTTATTTTTACTTTCATCATATTTTGCTTTGGTTTTGATACCCCCTAATTCGAAGCTATCTCTTTACAACCCTTCCTTTTCATAACCTATCATACTTTCATAAATCAGAGTCCATTTTCTGTAGTCTGTTTTTGAACCTAGTCAATGACGGGTACTTTTGCTAGTATATATATATATATATATATATATATATATATATATATATATATATATATATATATATATATATATTTTGTTTAGTAGCATTACGGGGGAAGAATGGTATCACGAACAACAATATCAGCTTAATACGTAGTATGCTGTTAAATGTATATATATATGTTACATGATAAGGGCTGTCCCCTGTTCATGTAAGTATAAAAATAGAGAGATTAGTTAAAATGGAAATAAGAGAAAGCAGAAATCGAACCCTGGACATAAGTTTTAAAGAACAATAGGTTTAAATGGAATGTCCAGTAAATTGTTAATTCGGATGAAATAAATAATAAATAAACTATTCAATTGTTAAAAGAATGTGGATAATAAAATATGAGTTAAATAAATTAGATATGTAGGTTAAATTCCTTTGTGGAAACAAACAAGGAAAATAGGTTATTGGGAAATCAATGTCGAAAACGTGCAAAGTCGTGCATGTTGAGACACGTGAATTTTGCTCACGTGGCCGGGATGCATGGAGTTCTCAATATAGCAGGTGGGAGTTAGTTGGTGGAGAGACAGTCAGAGAGACAGTCAGGAGAGACAGTCAGGGGAGACAGACAGGCGGACGTCTGAAGCGAGACGTCACTTCAGAAACTAAGATGTGAAACTTTGAGTTCTTAATGAGGAAATCCCGACCGGTCGTATTAAATAAATTCACCATGTGTTTTGGATAAAGCTCATCTTTGTGTTTGTGATTTCTACAAAAAGGTAAATTGTATTGTTATAATATGTCTGTGTTATAAAATGTCATTACAACAACATCTCTCTCTCTCTAAGATACAACATCATATGTAATAAGACAAGAACTCTCACTAAGACTCATATCATTACTAATAAGAACTCACGTAACATACGCGCACAAGTGGTATAGTCTAATAATAATAATAATAACTATATAATCCTCTCAATTTGGTGTTCGTGAACCTTTTGCATCAGCGATGCAGAAACCGAACCTGGGGTCGATACCACGAAAAAAAAAGAAAAAGAAAAAGAAATACAACGTTTTAAAAGGGTCCAACATAATTAAAAAAAAAAAAAATAAATAATACCACGGAAAAAGAAAAATTACACGATCACAGAATTCGAAAAAGAAAAAGAAACACAACGTTTTAAAAGGGTCCAACATAATTAAAAAAAAAAATAATAATGAATAAATAATACCACGGAAAAAGAAAAAAAATTACACGATCACAGAAATGCGAAGAAAAACAAAATGAAAAAAAAAAAATTTGAACATACACGCACACAGAGAACAAAAGATACAAGAAATATTAAAAAAAAAAAAAAAGAAAAAGATATTCGTAGTAATGGAAAAAAAATAGTAAACAAGTCACCATGCATAATTCATTGATAAATGAATTGGTCTGTTAAAAACACACACACACATACACGCGAATGCAGAGATTGTGTAATCCATTATTGTTTTGAAATTTGTAGAAGGTCATTAGAAAATCTGTGTCAATATGAAATCATTTGGACGAATTGTTGAATTTAATCTGTCAATCAAAACAGGAATTTCAAAGGTCGCATGTACTCTCTATGAAACGGCGTGTAAATTGTTTTGAAATGCATTTTGTGTTCATAGTGAACTTTTCGGCTTTTGCGTGTTCATTTATTTTGTTTTTGAAAAAAAAAGGGACAATTGTTTTGAACAGACTGTTGAATTGTTGTTTGTTACAGATGATTTTTTTCTTTTTTGTTGTTTAAAAAAAAAAGTTATAACTGTTGCAAAATGTTTAAATGTATTAAGGTATTTTTTTTTTGAAAATGTTTTTATGATGTTGAACAAATATTGTAAATTGTCTTATGTATGTAATGTTATGATTTTCACAGCAAGAATTCAAAGTTATCCGTAAATATACATTAGATTAAAATGATCTAGTAGAAAATAAGTTAAGACGTATGGTTGGCTTACAGATTCAGTTAGAATTTTAGAAGGGGGACAAGAATTAAAATTACGTAAACGGGCATTTGGAGAGATTTTAGATGTGATACGCCGTAAGAAAGATGTTTTGTTTTAGCATTTGGTTTTGTTGTTTTTTTTAGAGATCCTAAAATTTTTTCTCCAAGAAAAGTGACTTGGTAGGGATTGATAAGCACAAGAAGTGCCCC
>NC_136501.1:20927444-20937444 GCF_053919585.1 Euprymna scolopes
TATATATATATATATATATATATATATATATATATATATATATATATATATATATATAGGGAGAGAGAGAGAGAGAGAGAGAGAAGGAAAGAGAGAATAGAGAGATAGGTGTGTGTATGCGTTTTGTGGTTTAAAATCACTTTTAAATAAAATGACCAATAAAGATGGCAGAGAAAAGACGTTTACTGCTGCTTAAAAGCACCATTTACTTTAGATCATTTCGATTGTCTGCATTAACTGGCACCACACCAAATAGTCGTGAAGATCAAGGAGGCTGGAAAGATCGAGAAGAGGAAGCACTAACCAGACATCGACTGGATGAGTGCGAAGAGGACTTGGACTTGGGGAGGCTTAGTGCCACCGAAATTCCATTGAAGGCCAATAGTTGTTGCCAGTGAAATCAATGGTAAATGGTTGTTGCGATAATGCAATTAATTTTGCAAAAGTTATCGAAGAGGTGAAGAGTACTTGAAATATAGAGAGGCTTGCTGTCACTCAGACTCCAAGAAGCACCATAGGTTGTTGTTGAAGAGAAATTTTTGATGATTGTCTTTGTGATTCCTCTTCCTGAAAATAATGGTAATGACATATATGTGTGTGTGTGTGTGTGTGTGTTTATATTTTATTTTCAGAAGTTTAGATAGGATAAACCATCGGTACCATTGGTTTCAAACCTGATAAGAGGGAACCGTTTTAGGCCCAAATATCAAGCTCTCATCATGAGATGAGATAGAAAAAAATATAAATATTATAAAATATTAAAATTATATAGAAAAAATATGAACATTATAAAATTATAAAAATCTAATCTTGGAAATTTTTCCCTTCTAATAGAGCACTCTGCTGGAATTCTTCTTTTTTTCTCAAAAATATAAATAAGTATATTGTTGTCTTACTGCAAAGTAAGATGTTGGCAACCTCATCTGATTTTGTGACGTAAGCCTTGTTGAGTTAAACATAGACACCGGTGATTAATTTTAGACGCAATTTTCACGTTAGTAAGATAACTACTACTACTACTACTACTACTACTACTACTACTACTACTAATACTAATAATAATAATAATAATAATACTGAGAGTTGATATCTAACTGTTACTTTCCTTTCAACCTAACTTCAACCTCGTCCAATCCCAACTCAGTCCAACTTCCTTCTAATGACGAATGTCATAGTTGTCTTTGATGAATCTTTTTTTATTATTATTATTATTATTATTATTATTATTATTATTATTATTATTATTGCCTTTTCACTTCAAACAAGTAACAGTACCACTTAGATGTAAGGGGCTACTATTCGGACGAAATATGCAGGGATTCTATGTTAGAAGTTGAGCAGCATAATGTTTGTTCGCATTACATTTGAACATCTGCACGTCAGTACAGTCAGAGAAGCAGGGACCCGGGAGGGAAATTCAAAAGTCTAGTCGTTCAAAGGAAGAAACTATTTGAGTAGTAGGTTTTCTGGTATCTAAGTATGTCTACAATATAGGGGTGAGATTTTGCTGCTTGCCGGGTTAATTGGGGGTATTTACGTCGGGGTGGGGTACAAGGGCTTGGAGTTCGTCGGAACACCTTCCATTAAAATACTTGTTAAGTAGGCGCAGGGATGCATCATTTCGTCAACAGGAAATTGGGGGTTGCTTAACAGAACGGAACCTATTAGGTTGGCCATTCTGTTTTTAACCTTGTCTAGAAGTGAGAGACTAGTAGCAGATGCACCAACCCAAATGTGGCACGAATACTCCATGCTATTGGAAATTTATCAATGTTGCTGGGTTTTTATTGTTTGAAGAGTTGTCTCCCTTTAACGCTTATTTCAGTAATGTAAGGACTTATGTAACCTGGAGTTCCCTCCCTTTGTCTGTTCACTGATGACGTGTGTTTTTAGGATTGAGGGATTCGGAGTTATCTCTTCTTTGACTGTGTATTTATAAAGGCGCGTATGTATGTGTTGTAACCCAGTAAATAAAGAGATTGGTCTTTCTGCGTCTCTGTGTGTTAAAAAAAAATGTTACATTGTTAATTCATTTGTTTTCTTTTGTTATCGTCGATATAACTTCCAGTATGAAGTCATTTAAAGAAGAAAGGTACGTTTTCTTTATTTGCTTCATAATTAACTTAACAAAGGTAATTAATTAACCGAACACATGCATAGGCGAATTATGGAGAATCTATAAGCAAAGGAGTATCTAAAGTTAAGTAAACGAGACATTGCTTCATTTCGTAGCTTAGATGTAGATGTGTTGATTATGCAATATATGAAAGATGTTAGAATTACGTATATTAACTTAGTTCTTATTTCACACGCCGGACGTAAAAGCGGCAACCAATTGTAATTTTGACATGTTGGACGGCGTGAATAGGTTTACTAACTTCAGATTAAACTAGGCATAAAGGCGTTAACTGAACCTGGATTGGACTTGTTAGACGCAAATACGTTACCTAATTTCAGATTAGATTTAATAGGTTAACTACGTCGAGTTTTGAACACACACGCGCACACACATATATCACACACACATATCTGTTGGTGACAGGATGGTCTGCTGTGTGATAGACGACCTGGCCCGCATGTGTGTCATGGTGGATGTACCTATTTACAATGCCTCCCCACGGGACAGAGTTAGACAGCAGGGTCGTTTTTTTACGTGGAGAAAAGGTACAAAAATAAAAAAAAATTGTCTCAGTCGTGAAGGACTGCTGCTCCTCCACCGAAAGAAATGGAAGTGCAGCATCTGAAGAACAGATGGTATTTATTTGCTCCCCCACCGAGCAAATTAGGCACAAGGCCGATTTTTAAAGTGAGGAGTGAAGGGGAAATGGGGACCAACTCCCCGGGGAGTAGGGGAGCTGGATAGTGACAATTGGTATGAAGGGTTGCCCCTACATTGACCAAGGTCTTATATGTGGGGTCGCCCCCACATATGGTCTTTGCTTGCAGTATCTGTCGGAACAGATGGTATTTATTTGCTCCCCCACCGAGCAAATTAGGCACAAGGCCGATTTTTAATGTGAGGAGTGAAGGTGAAATGGGGACCAACTCCCCGGGGAGTAGGGGAGCTGGATAGTGACAATTGGTATGAAGGGTTGCCCCTACATTGACCAAGGTCTTATATGTGAGGTTGCCCACACATATGGTCTTTGCTTGTCGGAACAGATGGTATTTATTTGCTCCCCCACCGAGCAAATTAGGCACAAGGCCGATTTTTAATGTGAGAAGTGAAGGGAGGGGGAAGGGAAAAAGGGGACCAGCTCCCGAGAGGTGGGAAATGGGAGCTGGTTAAAGGTCAGGCATGTGGGGTTGCCCCCACATCTGGTCTTTGCTAGTCATAGCTAGTCATAGCCTGCAGTATCTTCCGGAACAGATGGTATTTATTTGCTCCCCCACCGAGCAAATTAGGCACAAGGCCGATTTTTAATGTTAGGAGGGAAGGGAGGGGGAAGGGAAAAAGGGGACCAGCTCCCGAGAGGTGGGAAATGGGAGCTGGTTAAAGGTCAGGTATGTGGGGTTTCCCCCACATCTGGTCTTTGCTTGCAGTATCTGCCGGAACAGATGGTATTTATTTGCTCCCCCACCGAGCAAATAAGGCACAAGGCCAATTTTTAATGTGAGGAGTGAAGGGAGTGGGAAGGGAAAAAGGGGACCAGCTCCCGAGAGGTGGGAAATAGGAGCTGGTTAAAGGTCAGGCATGTAGGGTTGCCCCATCATCTGGTCTTTGCTAGTCATAGCTAGTCATAGCCTGCAGTATCTGCCGGAACAGATGGTATTTATTTGCTCCCCCACCGAGCAAATTAGGCACAAGGCCGATTTATAATGTGAGGAGTGAAGGGAGGGGGAAGGGAAAAAGGGGTCCAGCTCCCGAGAGGTGGGAAATGGGAGCTGGTTAATGGTCAGGCATGTGGGGTTGCCCCCATATCTGGTCTTTGCTGGTCATAGCTAGTCATAGCTAGTCATAGCCTGCAGCATCTGCCTGAACAGATAGTATTTATTTGCTCCCCCACCGAGCAAATAAGGCACAAGGCCGATTTTTAATGTTAGGAGTGAAGGGGAAATGGGGACCAACTCCCCGGGGAGTAGGGGAGCTGGATTGTGACAAATGGTATGAAGGGTTGCCCCTACATTGACCAAGGTCTTATATGTGGGGTTTCCCCCACATCTGGTCTTTGCTTGCAGTATCTGCCGGAACAGATGGTATTTATTTGCTCCCCCACCGAGCAAATTAGGCACAAGGCCGATTTTTAATGTGAGGAGTGAAGGGAGGGGGAAGGGGAAAAGGGGACCAGCTCCCGAGAGGTGGGAAATGGGAGCTGGTTAAAGGTCAGGCATGTGGGGTTGCCCCCACATCTGGTCTTTGCTAGTCATAGCTAGTCATAGTTTGCAGTATCTGCCGGAACAGATGGTATTTAATTGCTCCCCCACCGAGCAAATAAGGCACAAGGCCGATTTTTAATGTGAGGACTGAAGGGGAAATGGGGAACAACTCCCCGGAGAGTAGGGGAGCTGGATGGTGACAATTGGTATGAAGGGTTGCCCCTACATTGACCAAGGTCTTATATGTGGGTTTTCCCCCACATATGGTCTTTGCTTGCAGTATCTGCCGGAACAGATAATATTTATTTGCTCCCCCACCGAGCAAATTAGGCACAAGGCCAATTTTTAATGTGAGGAGTGAAGGGAAGGGGAAGGGAAAAAGGGGATCAGCTCCCGAGAGGTGGGAAATGGGAGCTGGTTAAAGGTCAAGCATGTGGGGTTGCCCCCACATCTGGTCTTTGCTAGTCATAGCTAGTAGTATCTGCCTGAACAGATAGTATTTCTTTGCTCCCCCACCGAGCAAATAAGGCACAAGGCCGATTTTTAATGTTAGGAGTGAAGGGGAAATGGGGACCAACTCCCCGGGGAGTAGGGGAGCTGGATTGTGACAAATGGTATGAAGGGTTGCCCCTACATTGACCAAGGTCTTATATGTGGGGTTTTCCCCACATCTGGTCTTTGCTTGCAGTATCTGCCGGAACAGATGGTATTTATTTGCTCCCCCACCGAGCAAATTAGGCACAAGGCCGATTTTTAATGTGAGGAGTGAAGGGAGGGGGAAGGGGAAAAGGGGACCAGCTCCCGAGAGGTGGGAAATGGGAGATGGTTAAAGGTCAGGCATGTGGGGTTGCCCCCACATCTGGTCTTTGCTAGTCATAGCTAGTCATAGTTTGCAGTATCTGCCGGAACAGATGGTATTTAATTGCTCCCCCACCGAGCAAATTAGGCACAAGGCCGATTTTTAATGTGAGGACTGAAGGGGAAATGGGGAACAACTCCCCGGAGAGTAGGGGAGCGGGATGGTGACAATTGGTATGAAGGGTTGCCCCTACATTGACCAAGGTCTTATACGTGGGTTTTCCCCCACATATGGTCTTTGCTTGCAGTATCTGCCGGAACAGATGGTATTTATTTGCTCCCCCACCGAGCAAATTAGGCACAAGGCCAATTTTTAATGTGAGGAGTGAAGGGAAGGGGAAGGGAAAAAGGGGACCAGCTCCCGAGAGGTGGGAAATGGGAGCTGGTTAAAGGTCAGGCATGTGGGGTTGCCCCCACATCTGGTCTTTGCTAGTCATAGCTAGTAGTATCTGCCGGAACAGATGGTATTTAATTGCTCCCCCACCGAGCAAATTAGGCACAAGGCCGATTTTTAAAGTTAGGAGTGAAGGGGAAATGGGGACCAACTCCCCGGGGAGTAGGGGAGCTGGATAGTGACAATTGGTATGAAGGGTTGCCCCTACATTGACCAAGGTCTTATATGTGGAGTTGCCTCCACATATGGCCTTTGCTTGCAGTATCTGCCGGAACAGATAGTATTTATTTGCTCCCCCACTGAGCAAATTAGGCACAAGGCCGTTTTTAATGTGAGGAAAAAACCAGCTCCCCTAAAAGTAGGCAAAAAGGGGGCACTCTGGTTACCAAAAATAATAATTGTCCCAGTATAGAGGGTTTCCCCTCCATTGACAGGTACAAATTATCTTAAGTGCAGTATCTGCCGGAACAGATGGTATTTATTTGCTCCCCCACCGAGCAAATTAGGCACAAGGCCAATTTTTAATGTGAGGAGTGAAGGGAGGGGGAAGGGAAAAGGGGACCAGCTCCCGAGAGGTGGGAAATGGGAGATGGTTAAAGGTCAGGCATGTGGGGTTGCCCCCACATCTGGTCTTTGCTAGTCATAGCTAGTCATAGCTATTCATAGCTTGCAGTATCTGCCGGAACAGATGGTATTTATTTGCTCCCCCACCGAGCAAATTAGGGACAAGGCCGATTTTTAAAGTGAGGAGTGAAGGGGAAATGGGGACCAACTCCCCGGGGAGTAGGGGAGCTGGATAGTGACAATTGGTATGAAGGGTTGCCCCTACATTGACCAAGGTCTTATATGTGGAGTTGCCCCCACATATGGTCTTTGCTTGCAGTATCTGCCGGAACAGATGGTATTTATTTGCTCGCCAACGGAGCAAATTAGGCACAAGGCCGTTTTTAATGTGAGGTAAAAACCAGCTCCCCTAAAAGTAGGCAAAAAGGGGGCACTCTGGTTACCAAAAATAATAATTGTCCCAGTATAGAGGGTTTCCCCTCCATTGACTGGTACAAATTATCTTAAGTGCAGCATCTGCCGGAACAGATGGTATTTATTTGCTCCCCGACCGAGCAAATTAGGCACAAGGCCGATTTTTAATGTGAGGAGTGAAGGGGAAATGGGGACCAGCTCCCCGGGGAATAGGGGAGCTGGATAGTGACAATTGGTATGAAGGGTTGCCCCTACATTGACCAAGGTCTTATATGTGGGGTCGCCCCCACATATGGTCTTTGCTTGCAGTATCCGCCGGAACAGATGGTATTTTTTTGCTCCCCCACCGAGCAAATTAGGCACAAGGCCAATTTTTAATGTGAGGAGTGAAGGGAGGGGGAAGGGAAAAAGGGGACCAGCTCCCGAGAGGTGGGAAATGGGAGCTGGTTAATGGTCAGGCATGTGGGGTTGCCCCCACATTCGGTCTTTGCTAGTCATAGCTAGTCATAGCTTGCAGTATCCGCCGGAACAGATGGTATTTATTTGCTCCCCCACCGAGCAAATTAGGCACAAGGCCGATTTATAATGTGAGGAGTGAAGGGAGGGGGAAGGGAAAAAGGGGACCAGCTCCCGAGAGGTGGGAAATGGGAGCTGGTTAATGGTCAGGCATGTGGGGTTGCCCCCACATCTGGTCTTTGCTAGTCATAGCTAGTCATAGCTTGCAGTATCTGCCGGAACAGATGGTATTTATTTGCTCCCCCACCGAGCAAATTAGGCACAAGGCCAATTTTTAATGTGAGGAGTGAAGGGAGGGGGAAGGGAAAAAGGGGACCAGCTCCCGAGAGGTGGGAAATGGGAGCTGGTTAATGGTCAGGCATGTGGGGTTGCCCCCACATCTGGTCTTTGCTAGTCATAGCTAGTCATAGCTTGCAGTATCTGCCGGAACAGATGGTGTTTATTTGCTCCCCCACCGAGCAAATTAGGCACAAGGCCGATTTTTAATGTGAGGAGTGAAGGGAGTGGGAAGGGAAAAAGGGGACCAGCTCCCGAGAGGTGGGAAATGGGAGCTGGTTATGCCCCCACATCTGGTCCTTGCTAGTCATAGCTAGTCATAGCTGCAGTATCTGCCGGAACAGATGGTGTTTATTTGCTCCCCCACTGAGCAAATTAGGCACAAGGCCGTTTTTAATGTGAGGTAAAAACCAGCTCCCCTAAAAGTAGGCAAAAAGGGGGCACTCTGGTTACCAAAAATAATAATTGTCCCAGTATAGAGGGTTTCCCCTCCATTGACTGGTACAAATTATCTTAAGTGCAGCATCTGCGGGAACAGATGGTGTTTATTTGCTCCCCCACTGAGCAAATTAGGCACAAGGCCGTTTTTAATGTGAGGTAAAAACCAGCTCCCCTAAAAGTAAGCAAAAAGGGGGCACTCTGGTTACCCAAAATAATAATTGTCCCAGTATAGAGGGTTTCCCCTCCATTGACTGGTACAAATTATCTTAAGTGCAGCATCTGCCGGAACATATGGTGTTTATTTGCTCCCCCACTGAGCAAATTAGGCACAAGGCCGTTTTTAATGTGAGGTAAAAACCAGCTCCCCTAAAAGGGGTCACTCTGGTTACCAAAAATAATAATTGTCCCAGTATAGAGGGTTTCCCCTCCATTGACTGGTACAAATTATCTTAAGTGCAGTATCTGCCGGAACAGATTGTATTTATTTGCTCCCCCACCGAGCAAATTAGGCACAAGGCCAATTTTTAATGTGAGGAGTCAAGGGAGGGGGAAGGGAAAAAAGGAGACCAGCTCCCGAGAGGAGGGAAATGGGAGCTGGTTAAGGGTCAAACATGTGGGGTTGCCCCCACATCTGGTCTTTGCTAGTCATAGCTAGTCCTAGCTAGTCATAGCTTGCAGTATCTGCCGGAACAGATACTACACTGTGATCTTGGCCCGAAGGCCAAATTGGTGGATGTATTTAATATATATATATATATATATATATATATATATATATATATATATATATATATAATAGGACAACAAGAGTATGAAATGAAGACAAAAAACTATATATTGGTAGATATAGAATGGATCATTTATTGAATAATGGAATACAAGCAAAATTGGAGGGGGGATAGAAAGGATTCTTTATGCCAGGACATTTCGAAGCCTAATGCTTCTCATCAGAAGAGTAGAGGAGGTGCTAGGTAGCATGGGGAAGATGCGGCGTCTAGCGTAGGGTTCATTAGGGACGAAAAAGATTAAGAGGAATTATAGAATGTTGGGGGAAGCTTTATTGAATTCTAAGTGAATAAGGAGAAGCTTGTTATATATAGTATGATATATAAGGTTGTATATGGTCTTTAACATAGTGTTGAGATTAAGGGGTATATGTATTAGGGTTAAATTGGGGGGTGTATTGTTGCTACGTGGTAATTTATTTTAACGGTTTGTGGGGTGTCTATTTTCTATGGAGTGGTATTTTTGACTGGGGTAACCTAAACGGCAAATGGCGGCTATAACATCGCTTATAATTTGGGGGGCGTATGCAAGGTTGTAAAATTGAAAGGCAATATGCGGCAATATTTTTAAGTTTCTTCTGTTATGATATAGGGAGTATTATTATAAGGGGGCGGCCGGAGATTTGGATGGCAATGACTATGAGTGCGTTTAACTTGATGCAAAAGGTTAAGGATACAATATAGATTGCAAGGTGGAGGAATAAGGAGAACATTACTACTTATAAGAGTGGTAAAAATAGTAGGGTAATTATAATAGTGAGAAAGATAAAAATTATGATAATAGTAGTAATAATAAAGATGAAAATAAAATAGAAGTAAAATTGAAAATAAAAATAAAGATAAAGATAAAGACAAAATTAAAGATAAACATTAAAAATAAACATTAAAAATAATATTAACAATAGCTGTGATAAAAGTAAAGTCAAAGTTAATGTTAATAACAGTGAGAATTAAGATAATGATAGCGGTTATGGTAGCAATGACGGGGATAACATTAACTTTGACCAAATTTTGCTTGTATTCCATTATTCAATGAATGATCCATTCTATATTTACCATTATATAGTTTGTGCCTTCATTTCATACTCTTGTTGTCCTATTGTATAAGCTCCAATAGTTATTGTTTGTTATATATAAAAAAAAGCTTGGCATTATCCGGATAAGTCTCCTCTTGTGGAATTGAACTCTCTCTTTTCCTCTTACACTTTAAGCTACACACACACACACACACACACACACACACACACATATATATATGTATATATATATTGCTTTTTTGTGTATTGATATTCATATTAAAACCCTTTTTTCTATTTATTTAGTTATTTATACACACACACACACACACACACACACACACACACACACACATATATTGTTTTATATTCATATTAAAACCCTTTTTCTATTTATTTAGTTATTTATACACACACAC
>NC_136501.1:20939944-20979944 GCF_053919585.1 Euprymna scolopes
TTTAGTTTCCTTTTTGTACTCCCTGTTCGTATTTCTTCTTCTTCTTCTTCTTCTTCTTCTTCTTCTTCTTCTTCTTCTTCTTCTTCTTCTCCGTATTTTTTTCACATTTTTTATTGATCTTCCCATTCTTCTCACATTGTTCTTCTTTCTCTTATTCTTCTTTCTTGCATTCTTTTTCACCAACTTTTTTTTTCATTTTTCTTCACATATATCTACTTTTTCCTTCTTATTATTCTTTATTTTTCCTTTCTGATTTTCCTTCCTTTTTCTTTCAATTTTCATCATCTCCTTCTTTTCCTTCATTTTAAGCGCCTTTCTCCTTCCTCACATGTTTCTTTTTTACTCATGTTATTTCCCGATTTCCTTTATTCTCTTCTACTCTTTCTTTTTCCCCATCTTCTTTTTCGTCTTTATTTCATCATCTTTTTCCATTTCTTCTTTCTTATTTTCTTCTTCGTTTTCTTCTTTTCTTTTTCCTTCATTTTCATTACCGTCTATATTTTATTCTTTTTTTCCATTTCCTTACAATTTTTCTTCTTCTTCTTCTTCTTCTTCTTCTTCTTCTTCTTCTTCTTCTTCTTCTTCTTCTTCTTCTTCTTCTTCTTCTTCTCATAGTTTTGGCGTCATCTGTGTTGAGACACAAACTACCAAATATTTTAAGAAGTTTTCATCTCCCCTGTTTTAGCATAGAACAGAATCACAAATAACTATCCTAATTGGCTCGCACCTGCACGGCCGACCACGCACTTGTTCAATATCATACCTCCATATCATTATACTTACGTATTATCTTAATGAACGGCCATCTATAACTAACGATATTCGTTCAGTATTAACTGTGTGGAGATATGACACCGGCGTTGTTAATATGTATAATATATATGTCCATATGTTTGATATGTATATGCAAATATTTATGATATGTCTGTTAATGTGTGATATATCTGTTAATATATTATGTGATATATCTACTGATATGTGTTACATCTGTTGATGAGTAACATCTGTCAATGAATGTGATATCACTGTTAGTATTTCTTATATTTCTGCTAATATGTGCGGTATATCTGTTAATCTGTACGATATATTTGTACGTTTAAAAGTATTAGAAACAAAAATAAACAAATAAATGAGATCTGTTAATATGTGTGATTTTTCTGGTTGGAAATAATAAATTCAAATATAGCCATGTTTACAATTTTAGCCTTAAAAGAAAAGTTTAAAAAAATAAGTTTTGTAAAATGAGATCAAGTAAAAAGAAATGTTAAAAACTGACAGTTGTAAAAGGTAAATGGCTTTAACGAGTTATAAGGCATTAAAATTCTTTACTTTAAATCATAAAAATACCTTACCTTAAAATTCTTTATTTCAAATCGTAAAAATACCTTACCTTAAAATTCTTTATTTTAAATCGTAAAAAAAACTTAACTTAAAATTCTTTATTTTAAATCATAACATACCTTAACTTAAAATTCTTTATTTCAAATCGTAAAAATACTTTACCTTAAAATTCCTTATTTCAAATCATAAAATACCTTACCATTAAATTCTTTATTTAAAATCATAAAATACCGTACCATAAATCTCCTTATTTTTAAACATAAAATACCTTACCATAAAATTCCTTTTTTTAATCATAAAAATACCTTACAATTCTTTATTTAAAATCGTAAAGTACCGTACCTTTAAATTCTTTATTTCAGATCATAAAAATCCCTTACCTTAAAATTCTTTATTTTAAATCATAAAATTACCTTCCCTTAAAATTCTTTATTTTAAATCATAAAATTACCTTCCCTTAAAATTCTTTATTTTAAATCATAAAAATACTTTACCTTAAATTTCCTTATTTTAAATGATGAAATACCTCACCTTTAAATTCATTATTTTAAATCATAAAAATACTTTATCTTAAAATTCTTTATTTTAAATCGTTAATATATTTGGGGGTTTAAAAGAATAAGAATAAGAAAAGGATCGATTCTTTAAGAAGAAACTTATCAGGATAATGCAAAGCTCAACAAATTGCTTTGGAGCTTATATAAAATATCAATAAAATAAAAAACTGACAATATAAAAATATATACTAAATTTTATAGATTTATTCGTTTATTCAGTAAAGGTAATACATCAATTAGAGGCGTAGGATGAGTAAAACTCTTTATACCATTGTATTTCGAAGCCTAATGCTTCTCACCATCATCTCACATCTCATCTCATCCTATATTCTTCCAGAGAGTATAGACGCGCATAGGCACACATATATTGAATTCACCATAGCATATGTGCTATACACCCACCTTCATTTTATAATAAAAGCTATATTCCTCCTCTATCACAGAGATTACTTTAGTTCTCTTATTCTTTCCCAAACAGTTTTAATATTTTACCATTCTCCTCTCACTGTATAAGTATTTCGCTCCTAATGTAGTCATCGATAAATGTCGCACCCCGTTATCTAAGCATCTTCTCTCCTTTTCTGATGAGAAGCATAAGGCTTCGAAATACCTTGGTATAAAGAGTTTTACTTATCCTACGCCTCTACTTGACGTAACATCCATATTGAATAAACGAATAAATCTATATGCATTAGTGTATATTTTTATATTGTCATTTTCTTATTTTATTTATACTCTCTCTCTCTCTCTCTCTCTCTCTCTATATATATATATATATATATATATATATATATATATATATATATCATAGATAGTACCGTGTAAAATAGTACAGCAAGGCAGTATATGTAGAAACATAGACGACTCGTGTAGACTATATTTGAATAAGAGATTAGCTATCCTAAACTTTAAAGAACATCAAAATTTATTAAACTGCAGGAGTGAAATAGCAAATGTATGTATACACAACATAAACTTTACCTTAGGATAACGGAGAAAATGATGAACTACTACTACTACTACTACTACTACTACTAATAATAATAATAATAATAATAACAACAACAACAATAACAAAAATGATAATCTTTATTGTAATAATAATTTGTATATAAACAAATACACATAAGAGATTCTCTAGTATAACATAAAACGTAAATAAATATCCAAATTAAAATTGGGTCATCACCGATCACAAAGAAATAAAAGATCTTCGCTAACTCGCTGACTACAATTAATGGGTGTGTGAATAACTAAGAATCTGAATAGCTAACTAGAAAACTCAGTACGACCTGGATATATCAAAACACAAAGCAACATCAGTTCAATGCAATAGCCTGACGAATTCTCACGAGAACGAAAGACGGTGTCATATATATTTTCAAAATTTATTACCAAGCTCTACTTACATATCGAACATTATCGACGGCAATGCTAAAATTCTGTAAATAAAATTTTATATAGATTAATAAATAAATATATATATATATATGCCTATATATAGTAATATGTAGGTAATAATAAAAACGTTATATGTATAGTAATAATAATATGTAGTAATAAATAATGACAATGTGTGATATATCTGTTAATATGTGTGATATCCATATTTATATGTGGGATATATATTTTAATGTATATGATATCTCTGTTATATATGTGATATATCTTTTAAAATAAATTATATATATATATATATATATATATATATATATATATATGAACTTACGTGATGTATCTCTTAATGTATGATATCTCTGTTAATATTTGTGGCATATCTTTTATTATAGGTGATATACTTGTTAATGTATGTGATACGTCTTTTCATATATGATAATACCTGTTAATATGTATGATATAACTGTTAATGTGTGTGACATATCTTTTAACATAGGTGATATCCATGAAAATACATATTTTACAAGTCTGATGATATATCTATTATATCCGTTATTATGTGTGAACAGATGACTCACAGTTTATCAAATGTTGAATAAAATCAGAGTAATTAATTTTGGATATTTTGATCAACAAATCAGATAGACAAAAACATCTATGTTATCTTAAAGTTCAATCAGATATTTTTAGATGCCTTTGTTTTCAATTGCGTTATCGAATAGTAAGAGAAATAGACTCCTTTGCCACATGGAAATAAAAACGGACAGACTCAACCAAGTAAGAAAATCGGACATCAAAGCTACAGCATCATTTTTTACTACCATGAATCAGTATACACCCATCAATTTGTTACAAGAGTAAGATAGAATAGACAGCCAAATCTGATTTTAATAATTAGTCTCTGAGAAGAAAATCTCCGAAATAGCATCAATTTTTCTTTGTGTATCTCGGCATGGATTCCATTCGTACTGAACCTGTTTACCAATAGGTTTAAACAATGCCGAATTTGGAGAAGCGGGAACGTATGGAGGTAAATTATATGAAGGTTAAAATATAGTCGCAAAAAGGATCCATTGGCCGCATTCTACAACGATTAAAAAATCAACTCTAAACCACACTGCAAAACACTGAATTTAACATTCATATTTATGAAACAACAGCCCAGGACTGACACCTGTGGCGTCGATCCATCATATCCGGCATCAAACAATTTGAACCAGAAAGAGAAGACTAGTGGAGATTAGGAGGTAGGCAAGAAAAAAAAAAACGAGCAGAATAACCCTCGACCACGCCAACATCAAACAATTTGAAACAGGAAAAGAAAACTAGTGGAGATTAAGAGGTAGGCAAGAAAAAACCCGAACAGAATAACCCCCGACCCCCGCCAACATTTTCCTGTCTTCTTTGCCCACGCAGATTCTACGCTCAGATTGGTCTGAGAAACCATCTGCGAGCCAAACACTAAAAGAAGAGGAAATTGAAATTCTCGGATACGAGACATCGGCCGGCGAAAATATATCAATAAAATGAGAAATACGGAATCTTGACAAAAACCGCCTTATTTCTCATTTACTATGGCTTCTTCGTTCTAACCTCTTTAACCTTTGGCCGGCCAATATAATTTTCCTTTATCTTTCTTTTCAGATTAAACTGTAAAAAACAAAAGGCTGCCATTTTAATCGCGATGCCTCATACTCTCTTCCTCTCTTCGCCCGATTACTAGGGGGGGGGGGGGCGAACATCCCAGGTTCTCTTTCCTTCGAAAGGTCAATTTCAAGTAATCGCAAGGTTTTAGACGAAGGCAACTGAAATCCCAGACCATCATCATCATGTTATTTTTCGACCTTTAACTAGTAGCAAGCAGATACAAATGGCTTCAACCGATACGTATTTTATCAGATTGCGATTGGGTTAGGTAAAACATGGACTGATATTGCTTTTCGTATTATTTGGATTCATTGAACTATTGTTCTTATCTTGAGTGTAATTTTCACAATGTTTCGATCGATGTAATCTCCGACCTTCTTCAAGTGTATATTGTCGAACCGGTGAAGTAAATAAATGGTGCCGTTCGAAATTCCGTCCAAATTCTCGAGTTCGACAGAAACATTACCAACTTCAACAAGATACATCTGAAGAAGGTCGGATGTTACATCGACCGAAACTTTGTGAGAATGGCACTCAAGATTAGAACAGTAGTCCGATGAATCCAAATAAGACGTGTCCTGGATATGAGCTTAAACTATATCCGATGGTGAGACCCCAGCTTGCGGGCTTTAGGGAGTGTGGGGCCACCCTTTAATTGCAATTGCTCCCAGGTCCAGTCTGACCCGGAGTGATAGTACCTGTTAGGGTCCCAACTATAAATAGAAAAAAATATATTGTATTAAAACAATATTTTTTTCAGAATAACTGGATTCAGCATTAAATAACCTGAAAAGGATTGATATGCCGTAAAACAAAAACAACCAACCAGCAACCAAATAATACGAATAACCAATCCTCATCTCACAAATTCAAGTGGTTAGACCCAAAATTGGTGGAGAGTTTACAGCAACTCATCACTAGCGTGAACAAAAGAAAAACATGCTTAAAAGCGTTAATATTTCCAATTATTTTTTTTTTTTTTACACAGTGATCACCACTTATCAGGGATAAGGGTTATTGCAAGTACATTACGTTAGTGTGGAGATTTGATGGAGTGTTTACTTAAGGGGGCGGTTCATTAGGAATTTGTTAACATTAGACTTGAAGACATCCAAGTTGTAGTCCGGAGGGAAGCAGGCAGACGGAACAGAGTTCCACAGGCGTGCAGTTCTAAGAAAGAAGCTTTGTTCATGGAATCCGCGTTATTTGGCTTATTCGGAGTACTGTTCTTATATGGAGTATTATTTTGTAGAAGCCGTGGCATAACGGATAAATTACTCAAATTCAGTTGTAAGTGACGCACTTATGGAGGTTAAAAAGTTCAATGCTCAGTGCAAGCGATATCCAAAATACAATTGCGAATCATTTAGGACTTCTAACCGATCATGGCTGACGGAACGAGAGTATGCTTCCCGTTGATTAAATAAAAGGATTCTGCTCGGAATTCCATGCAGATTCCCGAGTTCGACAAAAAAGATTACCGAGTTCGATGAGAATCACCCAAATAAGGTCGGATGTTACATCGGTCGAAACGTTGTAACAATAATATTTAGAATGAAAGCACTAGTCCAAATAGCTGAAATAATACGAATTATCAAACATCATCTTTAAAATTCAGAAACGCATCCCACGACTATACGGCCTGTTGATTTGTTAGTCAACAAGAGCGTACTGTTTGATTCTTGGCGTTGATGTGTTAGCGATATCTAAGCCATACTGAAGAATTACAATGGTGATGAAACAGCCGCTTATATATCTCTACTATTATATAAAAGTCACTTTGTGTGTGTGTGTGTGTGTGTGTGTGAGAGAGAGAGAGAGAGAGCGAGAGAGAGAGAGAGAGCGAGAGAGAGTTCCTCATAGTTTCCGAAACGGCTGAGCCTATCATTTGCAAAACTCACAAAAAGCTCATTCATATGCCTGGCAGTGTTCCTAGATAGGTTTCGTACAGAAATTCATCTGATAAATATCGAAAATCGAAAAAATTCGATCCTAAAAATAGTATTTTTTTTCTTATAGATAGAAAACTAAATTTTTGCAGGGGAATATGAAACATTTCATTGGCCAGGGGAGATAATTCTCAGCAAATCAAGGGAGATTCAATGCTAAGCAAATACTTCTTCTTAAAAAATAAAACGATCTTTATTAGGATATATAGCTCCGTAGTAAAGTATTCGACTACAGATCGAATGACCGCCCTGTTCATACCCGGGTGTACATTCCCGTTTTATTTTAATTTTTTCTTATTAATGAGTTCAATTTACGATACAAGAAGAGATGCCATTTAAAATCTCTGTAAATCATTTCTTCGTTTGCATATTTTAAAACTAAACCTTAATCAAAAGTGACTTTTCCGCGTCATTCATCGTCAAGCCCTAATATCAGCTGACGTGATGTTGTAAACAAACACATACGGAATTTGATGAACGACATTATTATTATTATTATTTTATTTAAAAAATGCGAATTAGTTCACCGGGCAAATTATCCCTCGTAATATATAATATTCAACAGAAGATTGGTAGTCAATGAAAAAATATCAGTATAATCATTAACAGTGGAAAATTGGATTACTTTTATTAATTTGGACGACGGCTCATCGAGAACTTGTTTACGTTGGATTTGAAGACGACCATGTCGTAGTCAGTTGGAAAGTAGGAAAACGGAAGAACAGGCGGGTAGTTCTAAGAAAGAAGCTTTGTTCATGAAATCTACGTTTAGGTTTAGGCACACATAAAGAGTGGGGGAAATTATTGATATTGTTTTAAGCTAGATGAAGGCGATACATAACCATACTTTTTGTTTAAAAAATCAACAAGAAAAGTGCATTTGCGAAGTTTTATTACCACACAAGCAGAAAGGTACGTCATATCACAATTGGTATATATATATATATATATATATATATATATATATATATATATATATATATATATATATATATATATATATAAAATCACTTTGTGTGTATGTGTGTGTGTGAGATCCTTCAAACGGCTGAGCCTATCTGTTGCAAATTCCACACAAAGGTAATTTATATATCTGGCGGTGTTCTTAGATATGTTTTGTACAGAAATTCATCCTATAAGTATCGAAAACCGAAAAAAAAAAATCTGATCTTAAAAATAGTATTTTTCTCTTATAGATAATGTTTTTACGGGGGAATATTTTACGTTACACTGTGTTGAGCTTCTCATATCTTGATAAGTTTTACTTTATTAAAGATATATTCTTTGATAACACAAACACACACACTTACACACACACACACACACACACACACACATATATATATATATATAAAGAGAGAGAGAGAGAGTACACATGTGTGTGAAAGTGAGGGGAAGTAAGTGTAAACAAAATGTTATAAAAAGGGAATAAAATAATTAAGAGTAACATGAAATATACTAAATGATTTACAAGAAAGAACGAGAGAGATAGAGAGAGAGAGAGAGAGAGAGAGAAGAAGAAGAAGAAGAAGAAGAAGAAGAAGAAGAAGAAGAAGAAGAAGAAGAAGCGGATTAGATAAGGAGTGGGTACTTAAGTATACACAGAAAAAAATTACAGTGAGTGGAAGGATATGAAGAGAATGGAAAATAAAAAGCAAGCTAGTTAGATAGACAGAAAGAGAGAGAGAGAGAGAGAGAGAGAGAGAGAGAGAGAGAGGGGTAGGGGGAGATAGAGAGAGGGGAGGGAGAAGAAATGTCTGATTAGTGGTTAATCGAGTTAACAGATTCGTATGCGAGAAATCGTCTGTGAAATTTCGCCTTATTATCTGCCGAGAAGAAAGGCAGGAATACAAACGGAAAACCGACCGAAAAGCGCATGAATTGCTTCTGCGATTGAGCCGTAATCAGAACACCATTGACGAGGGTGAGTGAAAAGCTTTTGCAATGTTTTGGTAACTCGTTTGCTTTCAGTAATGGAGATGACGCATCACAACTTGTTTGTGACGTGACACGTTCATCTGATGCTCTCTGCGTACTACTCACCGTGCAACGTGGTTACCGTCGCAAATGGACAAACAAAAATAAATCCGACTCGGCATTTTTTTTTTAACAGCAAATGAAATGCATTTATTCACGGTTCTCCATTATTTCAGTATTTTTTTAAAGTCTCTTCGCACACGCAGGTGCTTTTCTTAAAAAGCTCTATCTCAGTCAGCTTACGCCGGCGCTATCCAGCGCCTTCTCACCCTCGACTTTCACACGTCTATCTTGTCCGGTGCACACTTTGCTTCTTTTCCACCACGTGGAATATTTTCCTTTCCTTTTCTTGTGACACAAGCTCCCGAACACTTGTTTATTTGCATAGTTTCGCTAGTCAGCTATCTTTCGGCTCCTGCTGATATTTTCAAACACACTCTGTTATAACCGGACCTGCTTTTGTGGCGTGGAACGTTTTCATAAACAAACAACCAGTAAACCAAATAAAAGTCTTTATAAAGACCCGTTTAGTCTTGACAGACTATGGGTACCCACTGAAGATGCATGTAATTTTGAGACCAGAGTTGCGCAGTCCCCAACTACATCTCTTTAGCACTGTTTTAATTCCATTTGCATGTATATAAGTTCAGAACGACTGGAAGCAGTGTCAAGCTAAGCAGAGAGCACATACAGCGCCTAGTATTTACAAATGTTCACTCGTCTGCTTCTGGCCAGCCTCATCATAGCTTAACTTCAGTGATCTAGCGTGAACTGGTGTGTCAACGTGATTATACCGTCTTTATAAATACGTGTTTATAGGGGGTTCTTTTTGTAAAGTTGTTGTTACTTTTAAAATGAACAAAATAAAATAAAAAAAGAATAAAATTTTGACACGAACTTTTTAGCTGAAAGAAAAGGTTATCTATTTCCTTCTGTTTCACATGCAAGTTGCCGACACGTATTTACAACACGGCACAATATGTTCTCTCTTTCTTTCTCTTTCCTGTCAGATAGAAGTCTTTTGTTTTTTGTTACAGACAGCTGTTGTGTGGCAGTAATTCTCTGTAGCAACCACAGGTCGGCCGGCTCGCTTTCGAAGATGTAGGAGGAGGAGATTCGCGTGCTTGTCAAACGTGCTTTTCAAATCTCCACGCGTTCTTTTCTAGTAGTAGTCAACCAAAATTCACCCCTTGCAGCTGAGAATTTCGCTTTCACTCCAGGAAAATGTTGACGTATAAAAAAAAGGAAGAAAAACAGAGAAGATCGATCACGTGTTCCTTTCTTTTTCTTCTCATCTGTCTTTCCTTTCGATCCTGGTGCGTTTTATTGCGTGATGTCACGTTCACGCTACGGCTTAAATGCTTGTAACAGGGTGCTGATGAAAGTATGCCAGCATCAGTCGTATGCAAATGACCGATCCGTGTGCGAGATGACATCACATGGAGGAAGGAGAAAAGAGAAAGCTTATAAAAGAGTGAGATAAACATGTTACACATGGTGGCCAAGGGGCGCAGGGCCCCTAATATGTAACGCGTGTAACCAACGGCGTTAATTGCGGAACAAACACAGTACACCAAACAGACAATCCACTTCGATAACCACCGCATTAACATCACCACATGAACTGTTTCGAACAGTATACACTGGGAAAGGTTTATATGTAGAAAAATGAAACTTGATCCAACCCATATCTTCAAAATTACTAGGAGGTTACAATATAGTTATAGCAGTGACTTATTATTCGCCAATAATGTGTGTTGATTCCTATTGGTTTAGTATACGCCTTTCGCTAAGGATGTCAGAAAATTTAACGTGATTCCTTCTGTGTGTACCTGAACATATATCTGGAAAACCGATGCAAAGAAAATGAAGCGAATCGAAATATAAGACCACAACGTCCCTCTCGACAATTGCCGTAGTTTTCTATTTGTCGTCATCTTAGTTTCCTTCTCATTCTTGTTCTGACAATGTCGTTTTGGTGCTTGTTGAGTATGCGAACACTGGCTTACAAATATAAAATTAAAAAATAACAAGGCTAGCTCAAAGAGAAACACAACTGCATAGACCAGTTGTGCTCTGTACGTGATAAAGTTTTGTTTTTTTTACATAGAGGTCACCACTTATCAAGGCCCGAAGTCCACTCAGGGATAAGGGTTATTGCATGTACAGTAACCAATGAGATAGTATTGTAGTAGTCATTAGTATTGGGGGTTTTGATAGAGTGTCTTACTTAAGGGGGCGGTTTGTCAGGAGTTTGTTTATGTTGGACTTGAAGACGTCCAAGTTGTAGTCAGGTGGAAAACAGACACGCGTCAGAGAGTTCCACTGGCGTGCAGTTCTAAGAAAGAAGCTTTGCTCATGGAATCTACGTTTGGATTCAGGTACAGATAAAGAGTGGGGAAAATTGTTGACAGTAGTTTCAGCCAGACGAGTGTTTCTCGTGAAAGATTGGCGAGGGGGGACGAGGGATTGGAGCTCAGACGAATACCTGCCATGGAAATAGCGATAAAACAAAGACAGGCTCGCAACGTCTCTTCTGTGTGAGAGAGGTCTGTGGGAGCATATTATTGATCGGATAATTAATTCATCTCTTTATCAGCTAAAGCTCTACCCGATCTTCTCCAGGCCCCAAACTGCCGTCAAATGTCGCCCCCCCCCCGAACCGCAAACTAACTCAAAACTTCTAAATATACTGATTTTAGAATCAGAAATCCTATGTCCGGTTTTTTGTCTTAATCTAAGCTTTACATTTGCGGATGTCAAAATTATTACAATATTGCAACTTGTCGATTCACTCATTTTGTGCTTGCATTCACATGTTGATATTTTCAAGTTCTTTTTATACAAGAAAAGCAATTCCTTGTTTTCAGAAAAAAAAATTTCTTGGTCCAATAAATTTGTTTTCAATTTAGTTTTTGGTATTTAAATAAAAATGTCTTTATTTTAATTGAATAATATAAACATTTGTATTATTCATATTATTCGAGCTGTTCTCATCTGAAGTGTTATTTTCACAACATTCCAGTCGATGTAGCCTCCGACCTTCTTCAGGTGTACGAACTCGAGAATCTTTCTGACGAGTCCGGGAATCTACACAGAATTTCGAACGAAACCCTTTATTTAATACATGGGGAAAGCAAACTCTCGTCTCGTCAGGCATGACCAGGTAAAATTCTCAAGTAATTCATAATTGTCTTCTGAGTATATATATATATATATATATATATATATATATATATATATATATATACATACATATATATATATACATACATATATATATATACATACATATATGTATACACATATATATATATATACATATATATACATATATATACATATTAAGTAATGTGATTGATAATTTAAAATTTAAAAAACAAATTATAATCAAATAAAAAATCAGTTTCACAAGAAGGAACAACAACAAAATCAATTATCTGTACGATCGTTTCGGAAAACCGTGTTTTTATTGTGGTAGACATCAAGTTACGGACAATAATTATTACATATAGTTTTTTAATAAATAAGGTCTCCTCATCAGCAAATTTTAAAGGGTTTTTATTAAATCAACCAAACATATATATATATATATATATATATATATATATATATATATATATATATATGGGGAAATATGTTTATTCAATTATATTTCACCTTTTATTTATACCAATCGTTTACTTTATGAAGCTCGATGTAATTACAGAGCATATACAAATTGATGACAAAAATCTATATTAAAAATTTCAAGATATTGACCATCTTATCGTTTATTTCTTTAAGTATGTTGATATGCACAATTTTTTAAGTAGATTTATTTGTGCATGCCAACGTACTTAAAGAAATAAACGGTAAGATGGTCAACACCTTGAAATTTGGAATATAGACCTTTGTAATATATATATATATATATATATATATATATATATATATATATATATATATATATATATATATATGATTGTTGAGCTGGATTAAATCCGACGATATGAAATAAAATGGAGGTGGAAGGACCTGGATACTCAACGTTTCGCCCGATTTATGCGGGCTTCTTCAAGAGGGATGGTCATTGACGAGAGAGTCGGAGGATTGGGGCTATATATAATGATGGGGGAGAGCAGCGTGTTTTCCTTATGTAAATTATATGTCATATATACATGTATATACATTTTTTTTTTTTTTTGAGAGAGAAGAACTAATTAGAGTAAACTAGTGTATTGGATTACGTCTAAAAAGATAAAATATCGTAGAGATTAAAAATTGTGTTTGGAAATATAGCGGTGATAGGTTAAATAAATAAAATGACACGAGATTACGAAAGAATCTTTTTTTTTTTTTTTTTTTTTTTTTTTAAATTAGAAATAATTGAATTGGGATAAAATAGCGCAGTAACTTAAAAGATGGTATCTAAAAATTAGAATAGGTGATAAAATGGAGTCTAAAAATAGATAATGATAAAATACAGTAAATAAGTAAAATAAAAATAAAATTAAGTGAAATTACGATTTTTTTTTTTTTTTTTTTTTTTTTTTTTTTCGCGTTTAACCGGTGTCTAAGTTGTTTTCTTTGATAATTATTTTCGACAGAAAGGGAGCAACGTGGAAAAAACCTTTTCTTTGCTTAATTATATTGCTGGAATGGGAGATTATAGCTGACTCAATTAAACGTCGTGTGGATCTGTTATGTATGTGTTTAAGGAAAGTTGCTTTGTTAAAATCAAAATGGTGGTCGTTTTCTATCGTTATATATATATATAAAAGAGCAAACAGTTAATAAACCATGTTAAAAAAACACTTTGAAAAAGAGTTAAAAACATTTAATCTGGAAAGGAAACACTTGATAGGTGGATAGTCCTTAATCCGCGGAGTTTCGAAGAAATACTTTCCTTCTCATCAGACGGTAAAAATTAGCAAAATGCGGGATCGGATTTTGCATACAAAAGTATTTGATGAAACTGCAAGAAAGTCTAAGATTTTACTTGATAACAAAAAGTGAAGCAGAGGGAATATGGTGAAGAAAAGGGTGATTTATATATATATATATATATATATATATATATATATATATATATATATATATATACGTAGCTCGTGTCGTGTAGTATGAACTGTATAATGTTCGTTTGTGGGTGTGTGTATGCGTCGGTGTTTTTGACACTCAAATAACGGTTAACAGGAAACATTCATTGTAGATTACGAACACAGTTTTTTACAAGGACGAATAATATTTTCGGTGACGGTACATCAGACTAAAAGGGAACATACCTTCTTCCATCGGTTGGTCTCGCATGACTCGTCTGTAAAAGTTGCAATGAAGATTTCTTTCATCCGAAAGGAACGACAGTTGACACTTGATATTATATTTTATGCAACTTTATTTCCTGATGTTCGCATACATTTTCTTCTAATTTCTATATTTTCTATAATGTCCACCATAACTTCTTCAGTGGACTTCAAGATTACCAAAATCTCTTCGATCAAGTTCCCCTCTGCTCTCTAACTCCGTAGCTTTCTGACTAACTCCGTGCTCTGCTGACTATGTGTATAAATAAAAAATTTTATTTGTTTGATTCTCTAACGTCACCAACCAGGTCACCCTTTGTTTATGTAAATAATTATTGCTTATGAAAACTTAAATTCCAAACTCTTATTTTAAAATATTTATCGTAAATATGAGTGTATTTTGCTAAGTTATTTATTTTGCTTAAACATTTGTCTCGGTATTAATCTATTAAGATTTTCAAAATCTACCCATTGAAATACTTCATTTCGAAAACAATTGCGGAATCGCAGCGTCACGACCGGCTATCCGCCGCTACCCGGGCGATCCATTAATCAACATGTATGCCTGTGTATGTACGCATGTATGTATGTTTTTTTTTATAACTTATATTCACTCCAATAATTTAAAGGCTGTGAATTATCACAGGTTGGAAAATCGTAATCAAAACTTCTCCACTCAATTATACGAATTGTATTTGATTAAAAGTTATTAATAAGAGTCAGTGTTCATTTGTTTGTCTTTGAAATAAGTTTAGCGAGAAATAATATGAGTATTGAAATAATTTTATACATTTGTTTCCGATGAGCAGACGATAATGAGAAAGAATTAATGTGTTGTGTATATGCGCAGGCATTAGTGTTAAAGCGCGTATGCTTATGACTGTGTGTATGCCTATGTTGAGAATTGTATTATTTAGCTATCTGTTGGGGACGCACCCCTATTTCCAGGAATAATGAACTATTCCATGACATCACTTCCGTCCAAGAGAGTCAAACACAGATACGCGAAGCGGATGGTCGTTCACAACTAGTCCCGCCATAAGTAAAGATATTGTTCAATTACCTTGTTTTATGTATTTTTTATTAATACATATTTATTTCATTATTACTGTGTCTTTCTCGTTATTCATTCAACCACTAACACCACAACAGGAATAGTCCAAGCCTGGCAGAGTGCGAGGGAAGCTGAGGCAAAAAAGATGTTAGCTCTGTCGTGGATTTTGGTTCAAACTTCCCCGTGAAAGAAAAATCTGGCTTTTTATACATTCAGGGTGGACTAAAACGGCAAATCTAATAAATTCAGAGAAATGAATCTGATTGGCTTAAGCTGTTTTTATTTATTTTTAAATTAATTCAGGCGAGTGTATGCGCAAAGATATATGCGCAGAAACTATTTTAAGCATTTTCATTTTAGACACTGAGGTGTAAATTTAGTCGCTTGCTAATTATTCAGGATTAGGACAAAAAATGAAAATTATCTTAATCTAGAAGATTTCTTCTTTGCTAATCGAGATCAGAAAAGAAGAAGCGTAGTATCAGAAAAGATACTACACTCTGATCTTTGTCAAAGAGTCACGTAGATATGTAGGTTGATCTCCGCACTCTAAGGTTTCTTTAATATTCCAGTTGTTTTTACCAATGCTCTTATTTCTATGATGACACTTCTATGTTCATTTCATGTTAGTTCTAATCTATTCTGCACGTTTTCGGAACTTTTCGTTGTGTAACAGGATTATCGGACCGAAAAAGACAGGAGAATAAATTAGTATATTAGAATGCGACTCTGGTTGATGTGATAATTTCACGACGAAAATGCAAATCTCACTGCTGATGCAATTTACTTGTATAAAAGCCAAGTGCGTTCAAGAATGGAGTACTGTTGATAAATCTCGGCTTGAGCTTATAGAAAGATTATCCTACCTAAGTTTAAAATAGACTTCGTAGCCTAGTGGGGGCTGCCCTTTTCTCTTCCCTGCAACTTCTTTCCCACAGAAGAGACGTTGCGAGCCTATCTCTGCTTTATCGTTATTTTCATGGCAAGTGCTCTTCTGAGCTCTAATCTATGTCCCACCCTCTTGCCTGACTTTCACGAAAAACACTCGTCTACCTGAAACCGCTATCAATAATTTCCCCCACTTTTTACGTAGATTCCATAAACAAAGCTTCTTTCTTAGAACTGCACGCCTGCGGAACTCGGATCAATTTTCCTGCTTTCCAGCTGACTACAATATGGTCGTCTTCAAGTCCAACGTAAACAAGTTCTCGATGGGCTGTTCCCCTTAAGTTTACCAAATTTCCACTACTAACGATTACTACGATATTGTCCTATTGACTACCACACACTCATTAACTCTTATCTTCGAGAAATTCCTTTGTAAGAAAAAAAAATATTGTTTGTATTTTAAGGCATGACACACCAGTTCTCCTAACATCGCTGAAGTTAAGTGACGTGAAGGTGGGTGACAAATTGGGAATGATAGGCGCTGTATGTCATCTCTCCACGATCGAGTATACCTGCGACTGGCGCCCACCCGTAAATTTGATATTCACTATCAACTTCCTCATTCGGCATACTCCGTGCACGGTTAATACCACAGCAGTATTACCGGTTAGGGTTAAGGAATGTGTTATGAAAAACAATTTTCAGAATCATGTTAATTAATTGAGGGGGCATCGAGAAAAAAAAAAAGATAGCGAGACTTATGAATTAAGTGACCGGACGTCCCATCTTTTGATCCGTCTAGTGGGGCTGAGAAATCGACTACATTTGTACAGCAGGAGTATACCAATTGTAGGCGTGTCCCTTTTGCTCTTGTGAGTCTCATAGATTGCTTTGCCCTCGACGAGAAATCGGCTCTAAACTTTATTGTCTTTCTTTCTCATCAAATTTTTCTTGGAGTTCATATGTTAGATCCATTGCTCCTTCTGCTTCTCGTAAACCCGGTTCTCTCCATCGCTCTAAACACTTTCTCACACCCAAGGATATACTCTATCTCTACAAACCTACTGTCAGACCATGTTTGAAGCAATGTTGTCATATTTGGGCTGGTGAATCTCTGTACCATTTGTGGATCCTAGATAAAATGAAGAAACGTATCTGTAATTAGACTGGTCTCACCCTTTCTTCTACACTACTTTTTTCTCACAGACGTGATGTTGCTAGTCACAGTCTTTTGTATATATAGTCTCATCGCATATATTCTTCAGAATTGCCTGATCTATTCTCTGCTTCCGTTGTTCCAGCTCGTTTGACTCGTTAGCCTAATGGTCTCTATCTATTCGCTGTTTTAATACAGTAGAACCCCGGGATACGACATTCAAAATTAGTAACAAAACACAGTACAGTATATAATACATATGTATATAATCAAATAACATTATAAATAACACCGTAAATCTGGGAATATAATGCAACTAGCGGACGGAAAAACATCGGATTCCACATCGTAACCCGAAACAAAAATTTCCTAGGGTAACCGTATCCCGGAGTTCTACTGTAATTTATTGTAATACAGATTCCGATTCGATTAGCTTCTTCCCCAAAACTGCAAACTTATGGACTCTATTCCTGTTGACCGTTTTCCTCCTACCTATAAGCTTATATTTTTCAAGACTAAGGTCAGTAGGCATCTTCTGTTTTTGCAATAAACCATCTTTCGTTCTTGTTAGCTCTTTACATCAAGTGTCTTCACGCCTTGTCTGGAGAGATTTCCAAAAAAAACTTTGATATTCTACTACCATAAAGTTTGACTAGAAAAAAAAAACACTTTCTTATTTTAATTCTTCAATTTTGAAGAAACACTCTTCGCATTTTGGGACTTGTAGAAAATCCTGTTCTCGCTCAACGAAGAAACCCTACTAGACTGAGGCAATTCATATTTTTGTTTCAATCAGGATTGCCCTTCTTGTCTCTAATCGAACTTCCCATAGTGGTTCACTCATTCTGTATAAATAAGATAATTCTACTGTTGGCATTCATTTCTCCGGTATCTTTCTTGTTAAAATTCTTTTTAAAAAGACATTGGGTACTGATGGGAGGGACTACGTGAAGGTCGCAAACATTCTAAATGTGTTTCTGTGAAACGAACTAGATTCGAGCTTTGATCATCCAGTTTGTCAGTCAGGGTTGTTGACCACTTGGCCGCCATTACCATCCCTCATGGGTGCGCCAGGGTGTATTTAAAAATAAAACCAAAAGAATAAATATAAAAAGTATATATATATATATATATATATATATATATATATATATATATATATATATATATTCGCCCTTTGCCCTCTTTTTCTGGGTCAACGGCCAACTAGCACCGTGTATATATTTGTGTGTGTGTGTGTGTGTGTGTGTGTGTGTGTGTGTGTGTGTATTGGGGTAGAGAGGGCTCCCGTAAGCCGTGGTGAAGGCAACCTTTCTAGGAGAAGCAAATCTCTGATTTAAAAAACCATAAAGCGGGAGACCAGTACCCGCATTAAGCTGGTCTGCAGTTTAATTTGTTGCTGGCTATCTTGCTCTTGCTTGTTGCTGGATCTCAACATTTTGAACCGAGAGAGAGACTTAGCTGTCGTACAAAGCTAAGACTCTGTAACATCATCTTTGTATAGATACTCCCTCAGGCATTTGGGCTCATGTATTTTAAATGTCTGAGGGAGTGGCACTCGTCTGACAAGACGTTGCAATCATCATATATATATATATATATATATATATATATATATATATATATATATATAGACGACTTAAAAAGTAGAAATAGAAGTCATGTTTCGGTTCGTATTTTTTCTCTGTCCCTCTATCTCCTCCCGCTCTTCTTTTCCTTCTCTTTCCTTTCATCGCTTCTTTTTCTTCAACCTCTTCCTTTCTTTCTTCTTTCCACTCTCTCACTTCCCCTCTCCTCTTTTTTCTCTTTTCTTTGTTCCCCTTCTCTTTCTCTCCCGACCTCTTTTCTTCCCTATCTCTCCTTTTCCATCCACTCACCTCTCTTCCCATCTCTCTCTTCGTTCCTCACAGTCTCTCTCTCTCTCTCTCTCTCTCTCTCTCTCCTGTTTCCCCTTTTCTCTTCCACGTGTATTTCTCCTCCTTTCTCCTTCTCTCTCTCTCTCTCTCTCTCTCTCTGTATCTCTCTCTGTATCTCTCTGTCTCTCTCTCTCTGTCTCTTTGTCTCTCTCTCTCTTTCTTTCTCTCACTGACGAGCATTATCTGCAGCCTGTGCTTGAAAACTTGCAGGCGACACAAATGCCCTTACAGCGCATGCACCAAGGGCGCCAGACATGACCTTTCTAAGCAAGCGTTAAAAAAATATGTTCTAACATTGACCCGATCAGGTCAAGTGGTCGCGTTAATTGGCTACTAATTCCCATTTAATGCGCTCAAATAGTCACCTTTATCTGCTTCTCAGGGAAACGGTGTGGCTGTCAGGAAGTAGAATCAGCGTCTTTTATCGCTAAATTCCGACAAATCAGCAAAGAAGGCGAAAAAATAACAAACAAACGCTTTCATTCGTAATAGATATTAAAAAAAAAACTGAATATTTCACATTAATCAACGAAATAAATGAAATGGATGACGGCGGCATAATCATATATGTTGTACAGGAATCGTGGGAATAAATATTTAACAAATATGGCGTTTGTGTGTAGATTGGTGATTTTTTTAAACCGTCAAAGTTTACATTGATTTTTTTTTTTTACAAAAGACTCATCCCTTATCAAGGCCCGGACACTATTCGAGGATAAGGATGATCGAGTGTACAGTAGTCAATGGGGCAATATCGTAATAATTGTTAGTGACAAAAATTTGGTAAATTGGATTACTTAAGGAGACAGCTCATCAAGAACTTGTCTACGTCGGACGACCACATTGTAGTCAGCTAGAAAGCAGGAAAATGGAACAGAGTTGCACAGACGCGCAGTTCTAAGTAAGAAGCTTTGTTCATGAAATCTACGTTTAGGTTTAGGCACAGATAAAGCACGGGGGAAATTATTGAAAGTGGTTTCAGATAGATGAGTGTTTTTTCGTGGAAGTTTGGCGAGGGGGGAATCATAGGTTGGAGCACAGACGAGCACTTACGATGAAAATAACGACAAAGCAGAGACAGGTTCGCGACGTCTCTTTTGTGCAGGGAAGAAAAAAAAAGGACATCCACACTAGGATACGAAGTCTATTTTGAACTCTGTCAGGATGACTGTCTAGCAGCTCCTGCCCAAATGTGGCAACAGTACTCCATCCTTGGACGTACGTAGAGAATTGCATCAGCAGTGAGATATCTACTGGAGCGGTACAATAATCCCACCATTTTTCCAACGAATATAGGTCGAATTTTGTTGTGGTTACTGTTGGTAGTTGGTAGTTTTTGTTTTACGGCATATCAACCCTTTTCAGGTCTTTTAATGCCAAATCCAGTGATTTTGAAGAACAATTATTTTAAAGAGAATACATTTGTTTTGTTTTTTTAAGTTGGTTTTTATTTAACCCATAGTTGGGACCCTAACAGGTACTAGCACTCCGGGTCAGGGTGGACCTGGGAGCAATGGCAATTAAGGGGTGGCCCCGCACTCCCCAAAGCCCGCAAGCTGAGCCTCACCATCGGATATAATTTAAGGTCATATCCAGGACCCATAGTTACTGTAGTACTTTTTTTTATACCTCATGGGAAAGTATGCAATCCTAATTTCACACTAGTTATATTAGACTAAATTCGTGTAAATTGAAGAAGGAAAAATTGATTCTGGATATTTCCTTACCTCTTGACTCTAGTAATTTCGGTCATGAATTTGCGCACCTTAAGCTTCACTATAGATTCCATGCACAGGTTCCATTACATAGTGCAACCATTGTTTCGTGCGATTGAAAGGAGGCCAATAATATAAAACGAGAAGCTGAGCTGAGAGATTTGTGGGGACGCTGCACTATTTCATGAAGCGTGCGTTGAGCAAGAATAGCCTAGTGGCACACAGCCCTCTCCAGGTTTCAGAACACTCGGGTTTTCTTTCGCAAATATTGTGGCCTGGTAAACTACGCTTTTGGTTAGACATTTATTAAAGTGTGCGGGATCTGCAGTTGCATTTATCTTGTTTGTTATTAGTATGGCTGTCGTTAACCGGAGTTGGTTTATTATTATTATTATTATTATTATTATTATTATTATTATTATTATTATTATTATTATTATTTCTACTAGTTACATATGTGTCCTTTGTGTTAGTTTTATTTTTGTCATGGTGTCCACTTTTAATTGTTTATTTTGTTGTTGTTTTCATTGCTTTCATTTAATATTTTGTTATTATGCGCTTTAATTATCATCTCTAAATTTTCGCAGCAGCTGTATGATAACGTTAGGTTATTTTTATTGAAAATTTTGTGTGAGGGATTAGTTACGGGGAAATGCTTTTCGATGAGATCTAGAAATTTCTTGCCAAGTTTTGTTTTTAACATTTGATTGTATGGCGCCGTATACCAGATTATATTTTATTTTCTTCTATTTTTAATTTTATTATAGTTATTGGTGTTTTGTTGCTTATATTTGATATTAATATTTTTGTATCCATTATTTTTAGGGCTGTTTCGTAGATATTGATTGACTTGTTTAATACTTGTTAAATACATTTTCATCGCTTGTTAAATATATTTTAATCGCTTGAGTTAGTATGCAATTTTGAAGTATGTATGCAAGTGTTCTTATGTATGCGAATGCCTGTGCTATAAGCTGTGCGTGCGTTTATCTCTAGCAGTGTGTGTGAATGTTTTAGCGTGTATGAGTACGTGTCTGCGAGTGTGTGAGTTTAGTTCTGTTAGTACGTTTGCGCGTGCATGTGTACATGCGGATGTTGTTGTGTGCATGTATTGGGATCCGTGTGTGTGTATGTGTGTGTGTGTGTGATGGAGTGTGAATGTGTGTCCTTAGATTTCAAAACCCGATATTATGACCACAAAAGTACATTAAAAAATAAAAGCAAGCAAATACTGGGAACTCAAAGAAAGCGGATGTCCTCCGGTAGTCGAATGGAAAATAGTAAGACAAGCAAACACATGTAGAGACCTAGACGATCTTTGTAGATTATACCTTCATGAAAAATTTGCTATCCTATATATATATATATATATATATATATATATATATATGTATATATATATATATATATATATATAGATACACTAACATAAATACAAAAAGCACATTTAACCTAGTTTTAAAAAGGTCAGAACACTAGATATCTACGCTCCCCGCTAAAAATAACACACACAAAGGAAGGGGTGAACCGGAGGTCAACTGGACCATTAGGAAATGTACGGTGGAAACTAGAAAGCTGATTGGCTAACTAAAAACTCAATAGAATGTGCGTATATAAAAACGCGAGACAACCACAACTCCTCGCATAAGCCTGATTAATCTTAGCATGGATGAAACGCGGAATATTCAGTGTAGCTTAATCGCCATATATATATTTTATAACTTACTACCTAGCTCTACCTACGTATTGAGCACTGTTGAAGTATATACTTAAAGTTTATGCATAAATTTATACTTTCGTATACTAATTTATGTGATTAAATGGAGTAGTGATAGAGAGAGAAAGAGAGAGAGAGAGAGAGAGAGAGAGAGAGGGCAATATGAAAGAGAGCGAGAGAAGAGGAGAATGAGAAAATCTTTATCCAGATCTTCGAAACCACTTTCGTCTAAAATTAATAGCAACACATGTTAGCACTTTTAAAGGGCGACACACACACACACACACACACACACACACACACACACACACACACACACACACACACACACACACACACACACCACCACCACCACCACAAAAAAAAAAATTAAAATACAAAGAAAGGAAAAATAAAAGTAAATACAAACGTAAAAAAATGCAAATAAAATAAAAAATTCGGTGGATTATTTTTAAAATCAAAGTCAGAAAAATCCATATCTTCTGAGGAAACAATAATGATGTCATCGTTGAGAAAATTGCAATTAGGATCAAAGTATAGTGTTTGTTCTGTCATAGACTAAAGCAGCTTTTATAGGTCAGTATTTCCCCATTTATCTATCTATCTATCTATCTATCTATCTATATTTATTCAATAGTACAGAAGTTCAGAAAAACATTGGTACCGTCGGTTTCAAGCCCAACATAAAGGGGACCAGTTAATGGTAAAACATAAATGATGTTAGGCTCTCGTCAGCCATGTTGTTCTTTATATATATATATATATATATATATATATATATATATATATATATAAAAGTCACGTTGTGTGTGTGATTTCGTTCCTCATAGGTTCCGAAATGACTGAGCCTATGTTTTGTAAATCTCACACAAAGATAATTTATATGTCTGGCAGTGTTCTTAGATGTTTTTCGACTAATTCATCCGACAAGTATCGAAAATCGAACAAATTCGGTCTTAAAAATAGTCTTTCTTCTGTTATAGATAATAAAAATTTTTTTTTTTTACAAGGGAATATTCTACCTTACACCAGCCGGTGCAACGTAGAATATTCCCCTGTAAAAATTATTTTTATTTTTTATATATAAATAAGGGAAGAAAGACTATTTTAAAAATCGTCAAGCCCAAATATCAGCTGACGTGCTATTGTAAACAAACACAGACGAATTTTGTAAATGACATTATCATTATTATTATTATTTTTATTTTTTGCGAATCAGTCCACCGGCCAAATTATTCCTCTGAATATATAATAGAGGATTGATTCCATAATAATACATACACAATCTGCATAAATTAGGTGTATTTTACGACCGGATAACGCCGGACACCCAGCTTGTCTATTATAATAAACTCGTATTACTGTCTGTTTGTTTGTTCACGATTTAATTAATACGTACAAAAGATATACTGTTTTACAAATTAATTTTTATACTGAAAACGGGCGTGTATAGACTTTCGTTCCTGCATTGCTTTTGATATTCTTTATTCAAAGGAAATCTACATTCAAGAAGTAATCTCATTTTAGGTGTATCAGAATTTTTGTAGGAATTTTTGACACCCCTAACACGAAACTGCGAATAAAATATAAAAACTCGAAATTTCTCTTCTAAAAATGGGTTGTTTATTTTCTTTATGGATTATACTTCCAAAATAAACTATTAAAGTTGTTTTAAAAGTAATAGAAATATATATATATATATATATATATATATATATATATATATATATATATATATATATATATATATATATATATATATATATATATATATATATTAAACAGTAATGAATTTTACGAACTCAATATTTTTCAATTTTTAAACTTTAAAAATCTATCAAAATTTTTCTATTGATTCTATTTTTACGATATTTTCAGGGTCAATGTGAAATTTTATACTCTTTCCAATAAACCGAATATATAATATTTTAGACGAACGTTTTTTTTTTAATTTCCGCCCCCCCCATTTTCAAGTGTCTATTAAAAAGTAAATAATCAATTTACTCACCAAAGTTTTATATATCACAAATTGAAGAAAAAATCTCAATAAATATTATATTCAAATTTAAAACAAAAAAGTAGTGTTTTTTTTTAGAAATTCACCTGTAAAGTTCGAAGTTTAAAACCTTTTTAAAAAAAAACAAAAAAAACTACGTTGTTTTTTTTTGTTTTTTCTTTTAATGAAACCTTGGTCCTTGCTCCTTTAATTGAAAGAAAAAAATTAGGGCTTGAATTGCAGTTTTCGAGGAGTTATAAGCTTAGAAAGACGGGGGGGAATTATTCACTATTTTTTACGAAATTATCGACACACCTAGCAGATCACATTAAAAAATATATTAATAATTCGCCTTATGTTATTATTTGTTTGTAGTAATAAAAAATCTTTTCTAATTGTTCTTTTTACAAATCCTATTTAAAGTCGATTTATTCAATTTGTTTTAAATTTAGATTATATTTAATTTATTTTTTAATTATTGGTATTATCGACATCAGTTGCTATTAAAAACGGAAATAAGTTTATTGAACCTGTGAGAGTTATTTCCCCTTAAGCTATGAGAGATATTTTTCGTTTAATTTCCATAGATGAATATGGATGTGTTTTATACTTCCATAAATCAAACATGTGGTCCACTTTCAGGAAAATCGTAAAAGTCAGGATATTCGGTGTATATTAAATAGTACATGACTAAACGCTCCCCACGCCAATATATTTAAACCTAGCAAGTCGGGTATATACAGCTAGTCTTATATATAAAAGGCTATATGTCTGTCGGTCTGTCTGTAATTCTGTCTGTCTGTCTGTCTGCTTGTCTCCATATTTTCAAACCCTTTCTCCCCCGAAACTAAAAGTTGCAGAGTAGCGCCAGGGGTCTCAAATGATTGGATTTTTTTACGGACCATTCTTTTATGGGTCTTTAGCCGGTTTAAATCGTTTTTAAGGGGTCAAAAAATTGGTCAAAATTAAAAAGAAATCGTTAAACATTTTGTCTATTTATCTCAGTTTGTTTTTAATTTTTAACTTTGTATCGGTTTCTATTAGTGTCACGTTGGTAACGTCACCAGCTTTGAATGCTACAGCTTCGGTTTCGATTCTAGCTAATGGCACCTAAATAATTGTTTTTTTTTTTTTTTTTTTTTACTTTTGAAATCACGATTCTATAATAATAAATACGAAATCTGGGCGAATTAAAGTATCATATTTAAGCGTATTTTACGCGCGGGACCCCCCTCCCCCGCTAGTATAAAAATCTTGTTTTCAAGTTTTTCAAATTTTTTTTTTTCTTTTGCTTTTGCTGAGGATACCAGATAACTACCTGTTATTTCCGATAGTATAATCGACAGATCTTGTTAGGATGTTTACGATCTCTTTCAGCGCAAGTGTTTTCTGTGTATGCGTATGTCCACTTAAAAGTCAAAAACTACACAAGACACATCCACAAATGTGATAAATTCTTTCTTGGCATTGCTTTGGACAGAAGATGGACACTGTTTAGTAATATTCATTACTAGCAGAGGTACCTGGCGTTGCTCAGGGTCATATAAAATTGAATAGAAGTGAAATTATGTGTAACATAGTTACGCCTGACAGGTTCTAATTTCTTAGCAATTATTTTAATTCGGTAAAGACTCATTAAAAAAAGAACAGCCCATGAAAATGCAATCGTCTGAGATGCCTAGCGCCGCTCTGAGACTTTCCCTCTCGAAGGAGATGCAGTTTGAAAACGTGGAGACAGACAGACAGACATTTATATACACTTTATAAATGAGATTTTGGGGGCAACAAGGACAAAATTAATTAGGAAAGGTCGATATTTAGAGCGATTTTTGTCAGTAACGTTTGGTGTGAAATGGTACATGTGATAGAAAGAAAGAGAGAGAGAGAGAGAGAGAGAGAGAGAGAAAGAGGGGTGGGAAGAGATGATAGAAAGAGGAAGATAAGGAAGAAGAGGGAAGAGACAGGGGAAAGTGATTAGAGAGTACAATCAAGAAAGCAGGAAACAAGGAGAGAATTTCAAAGTCTAATAGTCCGTTGGGAGAAACTATTAGAGTAGAAGATTTTCCGGCATCCAGAGACCTCAACAGTGAAGGGTGGGAATTTTCTACTTGTCGGGTTATTCATGAGCATGTATATTGAGGAAGCACAAGTGTTCAGAGTTCATCAGAGCACATTCCATTAAAGTAACTGTAAAACAGTCATAAAGATGCGACACTGCAGCAATGGGACAAAAGTTGGAACTTAGCCGATAGTACAGGACCTATTAGATTTGAGACTCTTTTTGGGATCTGGTCTAAAAGGGAGAACATAGAGGTAGATGGATCTTTTCAGATGTGACCTCAATACTCCATGCACGAGCGAATGGTGGTTTTGTACATATATAATACTCTCAGCTGTAATTTTCTAGCAATGTGGAGGGAGCCGACTTTCTTTTCCTAAACAAGCATGTGGAATAAGTATACAAAATGTAAACAAAATCATCCCCTAAACATAAACATCTATTATATAAAGGGCAAAATGGGCGCAAGCGTTTGTGTATGTCCACAAAAGGCTTTTTTGCATCGGGCTTCTCGCGTGGCTTACATTCTGCAAGCAGTTTTTGCATACTTCCCAGATCATAATATGTCGCATTCACAAACAGACATCCTTTCTTTCTTTCCTTTTGATCGAGTTAAAAAAAAATTCCCACCGTGCTGTCGTCTCCAGTGTTTGTTTGTCTTTTTCATATAAATAAAGTGAAACTATTCGAATGCGACCGCCTGACCTTCAGGCCAGGTAATACCTGTTCTGCAATTGGTCCTTGGTCAATTTAGGGGAAACCCTTCATTCTGAGACAATTAGTATTCATTTGGATACTACCAAAGTGCTCCCTTTTTGGGGGAGCTGCCCCCCCACACACATTACACTAATTTTCTTTCGTTGGAGGTTTAAAAGCAACATCATTTCTACAAGTCATCTTGATTTTGATTGACTACGTTAAATTTGAACGCCTTACACTTCCGCCCGCGTCATGGAGTAGCGATAAGACGTCAGATTTTCTTTCACTTTCTTGTTCGCCTTCGCGTCATAGGTTCGAGCCTGCCTACTACCACTTTTTTTTTTTTTTTGCTCAACACACACCTCCAAACACCCGGGCAACGCCAGGCATCCAGGCTAGTATATACTAAAAATCAATTCAAATAATATGAATAACCCATCCTCATCTAAAAAAAATCAGAAACAGTCTATTATAGCTAAACATTAATCACAGACACGCACACAGATGCACATTTGTCGTTTCAATTGTTTCATATTTTATTTTTCTAGTTTTTTTATTATATCAATATAAGCGAAACACTGTATTTTAATAACTACCTGACCTACTTAGGACGACATTTGTAAAAGTATAAGCAGACCAACAGAAAGCTGAATATTACTCTATTTGCTTAGAATAGTAAATTACTTTACAAAAACCGTAATTTATCAAGTACGCTAAAACATTATATTTTAATTTATGCAGATTGCCTATGTATTATTATAGAATTAATCCTATAGTTATTATTATATATTACGAGGAATAATTTGCCCGGTGGAATGTCATACATTAAATTCCGTCTATGTTTGTTTACAATATCACGTTAGATGATATTTGGACTTGACGATGAATTCCTTGGTAAAGTTAATTCTGTTTAATGTTCAGTTTTAAAATATCCAAATGAAGAAATGATTTGCGGCAAAGTTTAAATAGTACCTCTTTTTTATCCGTTTATACATTTATATACGTTTATACGGATCAACGATTAACTCCTGATGAGTTTGATGGCGAAAGGGACCCCTCGGGTTTTGCCGGCTATTTTATTTAAAGCAATATATATATATATATATATATATATATATATATATATATATGTGTGTGTGTGTGTGTGTGTGTGTGTGTGTGTGTGTGTCCTGGCTATGACCTTAAACTATATCCAATGGTGAGGTCCCAGCTTGTGGGCTTTGGGTAGTGTGCCATTACTCTCAGGTCAACGCTGACACAGAGTGGTAGTACATGTTAGGGTCCTAACTATGGGTTAAATAGAAATTGACTTGAAAACAACAAATATATTCTATTAAAAATTTTTTCTTCCGAATCTTTGGATTCGGCATTAAATAACCTGAAAAGGGTTGATATGCCGTAAAACAAAAACAACCAACCAACCTATATATATATATATATATATATATATATATATATATATATATATATAATTATTTTAAGTGCACTCATTTTTAGAAATGGATAAGAAGATCAAAGTGGGGGGGGTGAAATACACTGGAGAAAAAATTGTCTAAAGAAAATTCTAAAAGCCTTAAATAAAAAATAATTCGAATAAAATAAAAAAAAAAAAAACAAACTCGAGGAACCTTTCAACCGACTCATTTTCAAGAGATAACGTCGGTAAATAACGATTAAAATAAAAACAATTTACACAGAATTGAAAATGGAGGCGAGGGGAGGGATGAAGCCAAAGAATAAAACCACACGGGAAAAATTAAGTAAATGAATTAACCATAATATGTCGTCCATAATTCAGAACCTGGGGCGGGGGAAAAATCAACTTGTCTGCAAATAAGTGCAGATACAAGGAATATTGATGCAATGTAGGCATTTTTTTAATAGAGCTCTTTAAAAAATCTAACTTATGCGACAGCTCTTTTTGCCTACAGAGCGATGGTCTGCAATGTTCTCTCTCTCTCTCTCTCTCTCTCTCTCTATATATATATATATATATATATATATATATAGCTAGACTACCAACAACCAGGATTGAAACCCGATCGCCTATGCGAGTCAACGCTTCTAACGGTTATACATGGATACATAAATAACAATAACCCGTTTTAATGGTAATATAGAATTAATAAATAAATAAATCTTATATATATATATATATATATATATATATATATATATATATATATATATTCTACATTTACGAATATATCTATATAAACGTTTCGCTCTCACATATTTCTGGAAGTGTTCTGTAAACACTAAAATATATCAAGCGTTTCTGCCCATTAAATAATTGTACTTAAATAGTCTTCATTTTAGCGGAACTGTGTATAAACACCTGTCATACGGTGTTTGCATACTAGTATCGTGTATAGGTTTATACAAGATCAAACATTATTTATATAGTTTTCCTATGATATCAGTCCTACATTTCTGTCCAGAAAGAAGCATAGAATAGTGTGCGCTGCAATATAAAAATAGGCCACAAAAAACTAAAAGGGGAAACTCCACAGCAGAGGAAGGTATAGCGAAACCTTCTCAAGAGAGAGAGAGAGAGAGAGAGAGAGAGAGAGAGAGAGAGAGAGGGAGGGAGGGAGAGAGAGAGAGAGGTGGGGGCTTGAAGGCACATTAATACAGCGATGTTTTTGATTATAATAGAGAATTTTGCTGGAATTCTTTTTTTCACAAAAATATAACTAAGTATATATATATATATATATATATACATATATATATATATATATATACATATATATATATATATATATATATATATATACTTCTTTGTCATACATAGAATAATAAAAATGTTTTGATACGAAATTTAAATATTTCACGTCATAAATTTTTTAAATTTATATAATGACTAAAAGTTTATATATCTATCTATCTATCTATCTATCTATATATATATATATATATATATATATATATATATATATATATAGTATCTTTAAATTATAATTACCCACTGACACGTGTTTCGTTGGCTGAATCTACTATATATATATATATATATATATATATATATATATATATATATATATATATATATATATATATATATATACTACACTTTGTAGCCTGTAAAAACGAGCAAAAATTATAGCCCGTTAACATTTATGCTTTATGCCAAGATTTTTGATTAAATGTTCTCATATGGTGACTAATCCTTATTAATCCCTAACTTTGCATCGAACGGATAGGTGTGTCAGAAATTTCGTAAAAAATAGTGAATAATTCCACCCCGTCTTTCTAAACTTATAACTCCTCGAAAACTGTAATTCAAGCCCTAATTTTTTTCTTTCAATTAAAGGAGCAAGGACCAAGGTTTCATTAAAAGAAAAAAAACAAAAAAAAAACAAAAAAAAAACAACGCGTTTTTTTTTTTTAAAAAAGGTTTTAAACTTCGAACTTTACATGTAAATTTCTAAAAAACACTACTGGTTTTTGTTTTAAATTTGAATATATTATTTATTGACCTTTTCTCTTCAATTTGTGATACATAACACTTTGGTAAGTAAATTAATTATTTACTTTTTAATAGACATTTCAAAATGGGAGGCGTGAATTATTCAATCCCCTGTCTTTCCAAACTTATAACTACTTGAAAAATGTAATTCAAGCCCTAATTTTTTTTTTCAATTAAAGGGGAAATTACCAAGGTTTTCATTAAAAAAAAAAGAAAAAACAAACAACGTGGTTAAAAAAAAAAAAGGTTTTAAACTTCGAACTTTACAGGTAAATTTCTAAAAAAACACTACTTTTTTTTGTTTTAAATTTGAATATATTATTTATTGAGATTTTCTCTTAAATTTGTGATATATAAAACTTCCGTGAGTAAATTAATTATTTACTTTTAATAGAAACTTGAAAATGGGGGGGCGTGAATTAAAAAAACATTTGTCTAAAATATTATATTCGGTTTATTGGAAAGAGCATAAAATTTCACATTGACCCTGAAAATATCGTAAAAATAGAATCAATAGAAAAATTTTGATAGGTTTTTAAAGTTTAAAAATTGAAAAATATTGAGTTCGTAAAATTCATTACTGTTTAAAAAAAATATTTCTATTACTTTTAAAACAACTTTAATAGTTTATTTTGGATAATCCATAAAGAAAATAAACAACCCACTTTTAAAAGAGAAATTACGAGTTTTTTATATTTTATTCGCAGTTTCGTGTTAGGGGTGTCAAAAATTCCTACAAAAATTCTGATACACCTATCGAACGGATGCCATAATACTTAGTTCGGTGCGTCTTAACATCATAAAGTTTTATATAGAGAGTGGATGACGTTACGATATGATGACGTCATTCATCGAGAGAGAGAGAGAGAGAGAGAAAAGAAGAGAGAAGCGACAAAGAGTTTATCTATAGAACCTGTGTGATGCGAAGTGGATGGCTCTTTCTGCCTGTAGATTGAATGAGGTCAGAAAAAGATGACGTCATCTATTAAAAAGAGAAGCGAATTAAAACGGGGGATGACGGAAACAAAACCATGACGTTTTCCATCAAACGAAAGAGAGAAATATTGAGGACTGAAGATCATTTATAACGTTTGATTTAACGATCTATGATCTTGTTACCTTGTTATCTTGCAATAATGCTTGCATGTCGCCGAGGGACAGTTCATAATTATTATTAATACACACACATATATGCATATTTGCTAATGAATACACACACACACACACACATATATATATATATATATATATATATATATATATATATATATATATATATATATATGTATATATATGATGGACTCTCCCGTCGATTTCGACGTATGAGGTTCGAGCAACCCATATTTCTAAAATTCATTTATGCTTTTGCCTCTGATGACTTTTTAGTCCAGCAAGGGACTTGCAAACAAGGCTACAAATAGAACATGAATGTGGATTTAACGCTGCAGATATTGGTGCGGCTGCTAGTCGTTTTGCTCTTACTCTGTTTTCTTTCAGTTGCCTTAAGCTTTCAGATTGAAACCTCTGGACACCTTCTAAACACCTTGATCTCCATCCTTTTCGGTCATTCACCTCATCTTCAAGACTCCTGTATGGTATGTTCACTGCAGACAAGTTACTATTCAACTTGTCCTTGTACTTAAGCCAAGGACGTCCGACAATTCTTTTACCACCCTCAAATTGACTGTACATTGCAATTTTTGGAATTCTGTCATCGGGCATCCTCAATACATGACCAGCCCACCGCAACTGCGATTGAATAAGGAATGATTCAATGCCAGATATTTTGCATTTTGTGAATAATTCGGCATTTGATACCTTGTCGCGGAGGCTAAGACCACATATGGAGCGTAGACAGCTTTTGTGGAAAGCGTCCAGCTGATTAATGTGATGTCTGTATGGGGTCCATGACTCAGATCCATAAAGAAGAATGGAAAGAACAACAGCACGGTAGACAAGGATTTTTGTGTCTAGTCGAATACCCCTTTCGTTCCACAAGCGATGGCGAAGATTTTCAAAGGCAGAAGTGGCCTTAGCAATCCTATTGACAATTTCATCATCAAGAGAACCGCCCTGGTTCACCTTGCTACTAAGGTAAGGAAAGGACTTGGCATAATTGATATCATGACCGTCGACTTTCAGCTTGCGCGCAGGAAATCTATACTCTGGTGGATTTTGCTTTACGCCTTCAACTTGTTTTGGAGTAGGGCGTGGCTGATGCACTACCTCAGCCTTCATTATGCTAATTGTCAGGCCAAAGGCCTTGCACGCGGCTGAAAATCGATCAAGAATAACCTGGGCTTCTTCAAAGGATGTGGCTACCAGTGCGGCATCGTCAGCGAAGAGCAAGTCGCGAATAATTTCGGTGAGAAGAAGAGTCTTGGCCTTAAACCATTGATGGTTAAATAAGCCACCGGATGACCGAAATTGAAACATGACACCAGTGTCCAAATCATCAAATGCATGTTTCAACATTAGTGAAAAGAAGAGCGCAAAGAGGACTGGCGCCATTACACATCTCTGTTTGGTCCCATTCGTAACATCAAATGGATCAGACATCATACCATCTGAGACAACATTGGCCTTCATCTCCTCGTGAGAGGAATGATCACGTTCAGCATGTTTTCTGGAATACCAAGCCTTCTTAAAACTTGCCAAAGAGCATCGCGATTCACAGTGTCGAAGGCTTTCGTCAAGTCAACAAACACCATATACAATTCCTGATTTTTCTCACGGACCTTTTCTGCCACCTGACGTAAGGAAAATATCATGTCAATTATGCCGCGACCCGACCGAAGCCCACACTGGGACTCTGGATACACCTTATCAACGAGACAATTTATGATTCGGTTAAAAATGAGCCTAGCCAGAATCTTTCCTGCAATTGAAAGCAGAGATATCCCCCGATGGTTGTCACAGACATTCTTGACTCCCTTATTTTTGTAGAGATGTTTGATGCAGGCATCTTTGTAGTCCTGTGGAACTCGGCCTGCTTTCCATATCTTTACAAAGAGAGCATGGAGCTTTTTTACCAGCACATGCCCACCATGCTTGTACAATTCAGGTGGAATTGGATCCTTTGGTGATGGGGACTTGCCAGAAGCAATTTGTTTGATGGATTCCCATACCTCCTGATAAGCAGGTTCCAATGACAATTCTGGAATATCTGGATTCTGAGGAATAGAGGACACGATATCACTGTCAATGACAGATGAGGTTTTTAAGACCGTTTCAAAGTGCTCCTTCCAACGATTGAGAATATCTGATTTATCAGTCAGCAATGCCTCTCCATCGGCTGTGCTTAATGGGGAAGCACCACTTTTCTGAGGACCAAATACCTCTTTCAGACCATCATAGAAGGCTTTCGTGTTCTTGCTGTCAGCAGCTCCCTGCAGTGCAATTGCCTTATTGTACCACCATTGTTCTTTCATAGCTCGGAGAGCTCGTTGTACCTCACCTTTACACTTTTTGTAGGCCGGGTGCTTCACTGTTGAGTTTTTGTCCTCAATCCAACATTTGTGAGATGAGTGCATTTGGTTAATCAGTGCTTTAACTTCATCGTCACTTTCGTCAAACCAATCCTGGTGTTTTCTTTTCGGTATTCCAAGGACTTCTACTGCTACAGCTTGAGTTGCTTCTCGCAATACTTTCCAAGAAGATTCAACATCATCAGTTACATCAAAACCCTCAAGGTTTTCATCAAGCTTATTGGAGAGTTCAGTTCTCTTTTCTCTGGATTTAAGAGGCCGCACATCAATGCGTTTGGGACTGTTGATCTTGTAACTCTGTGCCTTCGCACATACAACGACAGTTTACTTATGAGAAGGGCGTGATCCGAAAGATAGCAAGAAGTGTGGAAAGAGCGAGTGATTTTGAAGTCACTCATGTGCTTCCGCTTTGTTATAACGAAGTCAATAAGATGCCAGTCCTTTGAACGAGGATGCATCCATGTCGTCTTCCGATGCACAGGTTGTTGGAATATGGTATTGGTAATACAGAGGTCAAACTCCCTACAGATTGTAAGAAGTCGTAAACCATTTGCATTTACCTTGCCTATGCCATGCTTACCAAGTACACCGGTCCACGACAGATGGTCACTACCAACACGAGCATTGAAATCGCCAGTAAGAACGAGTTTATCATGGTGTCGAACTCTGGAGAGGACATCACGGAGGGTATCGTAGAAGTCATCCTTCTCTTGATCTGAACTGGCTAACGTTGGGGCGTAACAACTAGCTAGCGTCACCCTGGTGTTTCCTTCTAACTCTAAGGAAAGAGTTGCCACACGATCAGATATGCCTTTGGGCAAAGACGATAAGGACTTTGCCATCTTGGACTCAATAGCAAAACCAACGCCTGATTCGCGGGGTTCATTTTCTGCCTTTCCTGATCAAAAGAAGTCATATCCACCCTTTTCCTCTCGAAGTTGAGAATTGCCAGGCAAGCGAGTTTCACATAAGACAGCAATGTCAACATCATACCTTTGTAACTCAAGAGAAACAGGGACTATCTTGCGCTCGGGTGCAGCATCATTATCCTGGAGGGTACGGACATTCCAACACTCTATTGAGAGATTCTTTGTTGAGGTTTTTTTGTCGTATTCTATTGTTCTGACTGCGCAACTGGATTACCAGACAGCTTCAGCAGGCTGCCAAGTTAAGTTGTGAGCAAGCAATTTTTTAGGGCTCCTTTTATCGCCCCCTCCCCGCCACAGGGAAAGCAATGCTATCCCTAAATAGGGCTGCTTATTCCCTAATGGAGGACACGAACAGCACAATTGCTCACAGGTTTGTGCTAGAACGGCCATCTACCATCAGCCGCCACTGTTCAGAGATCCGGCTGAGGACTTCCAGTAATATCCCTTACCTGTGTCCCCGTCGCTTTCACTCCATCGCCAGTGGACTTCTTGCAGGACAGTATGAGGTTTTCATAATGAAGTTACGATAAGCTGTCAGAAACCCACACAAATGACTTGATTTAAGTGGTGAAGGCTCGTGTAGGACCATCCACACTTTTTGGAACTGCTTATTAACTCACTTGGTGCAAACCAATTGCCACAGAACAAGCAGACAACAGCCCTCAGGTTTGATGCAAGAGTTTCCTTCTCTTAGTGGTATAACCGCGCCCCCAGACACCAACCTGGTAATTTCCTTGTACCGGCGCATATATATATATATATATATATATATATATATATATATATATATATATATATAAGTATACATACACACAAACACATATGATGCTAGTTAGCCGTGTACCCCGAAAAGGGGTTCATTCGCCCTTTGAAAGGTCTTGTTTTTAATCCTTCAGGGAGACTAGCCTCCCTCCTCACCAAACAAGTCTGGTGGGGGAACCAGTTTAGTCGCCGGTGACCCGACCATGAGGCAGGTAGTACTGGGTTACATGGTACCAGTAGCATATGACATGACCTGATATATATATACTTGCTAATGTGCCTATCCTGCCTTGATAAAGTTCGAAACCGGCGTCGAAACCTAGTAGCCCCTTTCTCTTCCCTGCAACCTTTTTCTCCATAGAAGAGATTTTGAGAGCCTATATATTTTCTATCGTTACTTTCACAGCAAGTGCTTGTCTGAGCTCCAATCTATTATCCCCTTACCAAACTTTCACAATAAAGACTCGACTATCTGCAACCACTATAATAAACAATCCTCCCCCCCACATATTCTCTATCTGCGTCTTAATCTAAACGCAGATTCCACGAACAAAGCTTCTTTCCTAGAATTGCCCTGCTGTGGAACGCTGTTCCGCTGAACTGCTTCCCGACCGGATACAATATGGTAGCCTTCAAGTAGATGATTACTATTTCTTGTTAATTTCAGTGCTATGTGACCAGTGGTTTATAAGTTTATCGGTTAAATATTTACAGACAGACACACATATACATCTACTGTTTTATTTATATAGATTTTCTGACTTAAACGCTTGATACCGATTTAGGGCAATTAATCGAAATCGAGACTCGTAAAAAACGAACCTTTTTTTGGGGGGGGGTATCAGAATCAGTATCAGAATCGGTATCGGAATCGGAAAGTGTTGTGCATGTTTTCCGATACCAAAAACGATTCTTCTTATCGTTTTTATTCCTTTACTTTTGTTTAAAATGTAATTTTCCACGGCTTGTGTTAATGAAGAAATGATAAATAATTATTGATTCTATACTACCATTAAAACTAAGTCACACACATAAGTTTATTTTTACCTTTGCGTTAGTATAGACACATGCTTCATGTTTGTTTTTCAGAAATCTGAATCCCCTGCAGCAAAATCAACTCTATATTTAGAAATTTGAATAGAATCTGAATCAGAATCGGTAATTGTATCGGAATCGAGAAGTTAGATCAGAATCTGCAATTGTATCGGTATCGGGAAAAATATTGACATCACTCCTTTACTAGTAAATACTATTTCTCCCTTCATATACCAAGCGTCAGGTGGAATTTCCATAGACAGAGCTTCTTTGCAAAGATTTCTCGATTGTGGAACGCACTACCGCGTGGTTGCTACCCTGCTGGTTACAACTTGATCATCTTCAAATGCAATGTCAACAAATACTTGCTATGAACCGTCTCCATAGGTGTTTAAGTTTTGTTCATTTTATTTGTCATTTTATACCCTCTAACACTATTCTTCATCATTGAAGTGAACAATCCGCCAATTTCATTCAACATAAATAATTCCTGTAATGATCTTTGATCTCGATATTTAGTAACTTATCAGTAAAAAAGAGTGCCTCATTATTTATACTTAACGTAGTGCATGTGAGCACGTGAAAAGCATCAGCAGCAGCAAAGGGGGGGGCTGCATGCGAAGAGATTAGCAGCAACAGCAGCAGTAGCAGAAAAACGCAAATTAGGAAGTATGCGCGAGAAGAGGAATGAAAAGAAAAAAAGGGAGAAAAATGCAACACGTGCTTGGGCAGAGAAAGAAAGTCGGCATCGAAGAGAATGGACGTGTAAAGCGAAGTTGAGAATTGGCCTAACCCTAACCCTAACCCTTACCTTTATCTGCCAATTTCATTCAACATAAATAATTCCTGAAATGTTTGGCCTTAATATTTAGTAACTTATCAGTAAAAAAAAAAAAAAATGCCTCGTTATGTATACTTAACGTAGTGCATACGAGCACGTGGAAAGTATCAGCAGTATCTCTACTGCTTCTCTCTCTCTTTCTTTCCCTCTTTCTTTCTTTCTCTCTTTCTCTCTTTTTCTCTTTTTCTCTCTTCTCTCTCCCTCCCTCTCGATGAATTACGTCATAATATTGTGACGTCATCCACTCTCTATATAAAACTTTATGATGATAAGATGCACCGAACTAAGTATTATGTCATCCGTTCGATGCACACTTAGGGATTAATAAGGATTAATAGGAATTAATAGGGATTAATAAGGATTAATAGGAATTAATAGGGATTAATAGGAGTAAGTCGCCACATGAGAACGTTTAATTAAAAATCTTGGCTTAAAGCACTCATTCTACGTTAAGAGGCTATAATTTTTGCTCGTTTTTACTGGCTACAAAATTTTATATATATATGTATATGTTTGTAAAAAAAAAGGATTCTAGCAGAGTGCTCTATTATGAGGAAAAAAATCCGAAAATAAGAGCACATTGTTTATATTTTTATTTACAGAAAGTTTATATGAGATATGTCATCGGTAAGTATAGCCAGCATGCGAAGAGATTAGCAGCAACAGCAGCAGTAGCAGAAAAACGCGGACTATGCAAATTATGAAGTGTGCGCGAGAAGAGGAAGAAAAAAAGAGAAAAAGTGCAACACGTGCTCGGGCAAAAACGAAGTCGGCGTCGAGGAAAACGGATGTAAAAGTGCGAAAACGAGAAATGGCTGGCTGCGGCCGGCGTGGGCCAAGAGAAAGAAAGTCGGCGTCAAAGAGAATGGGCATGTGAAGTCGAAGACGAGGATTGGCCGGCTGTACCCGGCGTGCGGTGGAAAGAAGGAGAACCGTTAGTCAGGCTAAAATGGACATGTGATTAGATAAAATAGACCTTCATTTCCATTGTCTAATATTTCAATACAGATTAATAACCAAAAATAAACAGAACGGCTATGTATGATAGTAAATATAACAGTTTTATAAAACAAATAGTAGGTTGCCGGTCATAAAATACACATAAATATTATATTTTAATTAATGCAGAATTCTCATTTATTATAAAGAGAAATACCGTACAAAAAAATTCATTTTAAATTATAAATTATTTCAAGGGTGAATAAATATCGAAAATTTAATGACTATCAGACCATTAGTTGACTTTTGCAAGATTTATTAAACACGGGTCTCTCTATGTGTTAGAAATGATCACTACATAGGAACGTTGATTTATAGCTAAGATTTTAGTCTCACATTTTCAAAACTTAAACACCTATGGAGACGGTTTATAACAAGTATTTGTTGACATTGCATTTGAAGATGATCAAGTTGTAACCTGTAGGGTAGCAACCACACGGTAGTGTGTTCCAGAATCGAGAAGTCTTTGCAAAGAAGCTCTGTCTATGGAAATTCCCCCTGGCGCTTTGCATATGAAGAGAGAAATAGTATTTACTAGTGAAGGGGTGATTTCAGTGTTTTTCCCGATTCCGATACAATCACCGATTCTGTTTTAACTTCTCGATTCCGATACAATTACCGATTCTGATTCTCGCATTATCATTATTTTTGTACGCTGCAAAGAAATTATTATTATTTTATTTTAGACTTCTTCTTTTAAAAGGTACAAAAATTATGCTGCTAATAGTAATTTGTATTAAACTTGTATCGTGTTACATATGGAGAGTAATTGTGTGGTGTGCTTTGGGGGTACTTAATGACTCGTGTGAACATGTGGATTTCCTGCGATTGTTTTTTCCCCACACCAAATAATGCAACGTGCACCTTTAGCTACTATCTCAGATCTAATTTGCAGAGATACCATGTTGGAAGTTGGCAGCAAGATTTCTTTTTACATTACACTTTAACACTTTAAGTTATTGCAGTCAGGAGAGGAGGGGTCCGGAAGGGAATTCCAAATTCTAGCAGTCCGAGGGAATGAACTATTAGATTAAAAGGCTTTCTGACATCTAGAGATGTCTACTATGTAGGGGTGGGAATTAGCTGCTTGTCGAGTTTGTCGGAGGTATTTACATCGAGG